>NC_069692.1:9545339-9848369 GCF_023699985.2 Odocoileus virginianus | reverse complement strand
ATAATTCATGACCAAGTACTGGGTAGCATCTTAACAAGAATCACATGAGTGGTATAACCTGTTTGCTGTTTGAATTTCCTCAAGTCGCTGAGGATGGTGTCTGTTTCAAGTGGGTTGATGGAATAGGCAATCTCAGGGCAAGAGTCATTACGCCATTACTGTTTACATCAAGAGTTTATGATCTTGATATATTTTCAGTGCTCTTCATGAGTAAGGATTAGCTTCTACTTAAGAATAATAGTATCACAGAGATCTTCCACCAAAGGCATTAAAGTGTGGGTGGCATTAATGTGTTCAGTTCAGTTCAGTTGCTCAGTCGTGTCTGACTCTTTGCAACCCCATGAATCGCAGCAGGCCAGGCCTCCCTGTCCATCACTAACTCCTGGAGTTTGCTCAAACTCATGTCCATCGAGTCGGTGATGCCATCCAGTCATCTCATCCTCTGTCGTCCCCTTCTCCTCCTGCCCCCAATCCCTCCCAGCATCAGGGTCTTTTCCAATGAGTCAATTCTTTGCATGAGGTGGCCAAAGTATTGGAGTTTCAGCTTCAGCACCAGTCCTTCCAATGAACACCCAGGACTGATCTCCTCTAGGATGCACTATTGGATCTCCTTGCAGTCCAAGGGACTCTCAAGAGTTTTCTCCAACACCATAGTGTGTTAGGAACACCTTTTTTGAACTTGTAGTTGAATTTTATTTCATAGTATCAATTTGGACTTAAAATTCAGGTGGCCGACTTTGGTGTGGTTAATGGAATGTTTTACTTTTGTACAATCCTAAGACTGTGTGATCCTCATGGAAATAAGAGTATCTTCATATGAACCATTGAGATTATAGTTGTGGTATCTTCTTGAAGGACCCTACTCTGAAGACCTCCGGGCCTTTAAGTTTCTCTCTAGCCCAGGAATTTTTGTTGGTTTTTGTGGTAACTTTGGCTACAAAGAGACACTAATAGATGTCCCTCCTGTAACACCCCACCTAGCCTGTCACCTGGCTACACTAAGCCTTCTTCAGCTTCTCACACAGACCTTTATCCCTTACTTTTTGGGTAACTGAGACAGTTTTTGTGGTTTTATTTTCAATATTATAGTCTGTCCTACATGTAGATGTGAAAGAAATACCTTCATCAGTTAGCATGTTCTTCATGTTCTGCTTCTGTTATCCGAGTATCTGTAGTATGGGATTATTTCCTATTATGTGTGTTCTCAGTGTCTGACTCTGCATACCTTGGACTCTAGCCCGCCAGGCTCCTCTGTCCATGGAATTTTCCAGGCAAGATTACTGGAGTGGGTTGCCATTTCCTTCTCTAGGGGATCTTCCCAACCCAGGGGTTGAACCCGAATCTCTTCTGTCTCTGTTGGCAGGCAAAATTTTTTTCACCACTCTGCCACCTGGGACAACCCCTCTAATCTATTTCCTGTTATGTTGAGCGTAAAATCAATCTGTCAATTAGGTTTACTATCTTTTCCAAATTTATCTCATTAGTTCCCCAGTTTAGCTTTCCACTTAAAATATATTTGCTGAATCTCTTACTTAATACCTTTTGTCTGTGTGTAATTCCTACAATTAAAATTAAAATGTTTAGTTGATTTAGTTATGATCTCTTCAGGGAAGACTCCTAATTATCTTAGTCTTATTATCATGCTTAATACCTTTGTTTTTTATATAGTCTATTGTAGCACATCATTTAGTATTTACTGCAGTGTATTTTTTATTTGAGTTTGATTGTCATAGGGCAGGGATTGTAATCCTTAGTGCAGAATACATTAAATATTTAATGAATAAATGAACCATGTTTAAGAACTTTTTTTTGGTCTTTCAAGCAGAACTCAATTTTTAAAGCAGGTAGGTCTTAAAGTGGTAGTTTGAGCATTAGTCTAAGAATTTACCCTTTTATGGTAATTTCTTGAAAGTAAACTCACATTGAAAGCTGAAGCTCAGTTGACTTCATACACCATTATATTGTATTGTGTAATGGCATATAGTCAGAAATGATGGAATTTGGCTTAAGCCTGGGCATGCCATGACGTTTTATTTATTTGCTGGATAACCTTTGAGAGGTGCTTAATCTTGGTGCAAATTGAGTTTAACAATAGATGTGATCAGAATTAAAAAATAAAAAATTTAAGGGAATTCCCTGGCAGTCCAGTGGGTTAGGATTCTACCCTTTCACTGCTGAGAACTCAGGTTCAGTTGCTGGTCAGGGAACTAAGAACTCATAAACTGTGCAACACGGCCAATAAATAAATAAAGAAATAAGTTAAAAAAACTTTAGAGAAGTAGAATCTTTATTCATTGGTAGTAATTCCTGTCTGGTTCTCACTGTATATTCACGTATGCATCACTGCAGGTAGGATTGCCTTGTAGGACGTGGAGAAGAATTTATGCCTCACACATAGGAGAGTCAGTATCTTTCTGTCCATAGCCCAGATTGCTTTTGAGGTGCTTACCTTTGTCTAAGTTATATGTCCTCTGATTTAACATTTAATGTTTATAATTTTCAAGGATATCCTCTGACTTAGATCAGGAATTTTCAATAATCAATATTAAAATAATGTTTCATAAATCACTCTTCAGAGTTAAAATCTACATAGAAAACGAATCACACTTATTTTATTTCCCAGCTTACCATTTTGCTGTATTTCTTCATGCAGTGGTAGAAAGCACTAGCTGATAGGTCTGTTATAATTAAGTTGTGTTTACATGGCTTCTGCGTCTTTAAGATGAAATGATAAATGTGACCTATAAGTAAATCTCTCAAAGATACTGCTTCTCAACATTTTTGGCAATTAGATCCAGTCTAAGATAGTGATGGTGATTTATCTATATCAGGTTTGGTGAGCCTGTTAACTTTTACATGTGAGAAATGAGCTTCTGGGCATGTGCTTTTGCAGATGTTTGTCTTGATATGCCAAGACCTAGTTGAATGTGTTGTAGGGAAAGAAAAGAAACGAGGCTGATGACTATGAAGGAAAGTTACCTTAAACCTCCTCTTTTTCTTCAATGTAAACTGTACCAGAATGAATCATTCAGAAAATTTTCACCTAGTATAGGCTTCCCAGGAGGCTCCGTAGTGAACAATCCATCTGCTAATGCAAGAGATGCGGGAGATGTGAGTTTGATCCCTGTGTCAGGCCGATCCACTGGAGGAAGAAATTCTTACCTGGAAAATCCCATGGATAGAGAAGCCTGGCAGGCTACAGTCCATAGGGTCCCAAAGAGTCAGACATGATAACAGCTGAGCACACAGTTCTCTGGAGTTGCCTCAACAGTTTGAGAAACTGATATATTATTGAATGTGAAATCTCACTGATGTGAAGGCCATCATAATGAAGATGTGCAGCCATATGCCTCCATATCTGTCTGTTGCCTTGATAACACAGGATAGCACAGAACAAAAAAAATGCTGTGTTCTAATGAATAGAAAGATGAATTCAATTTGAGAACTGGTGATGTGGAGTACAGGCTTCCTTGGTGGTTGAGACAGTAAAGAATCTGCCTGCGGTGCAGGGGATCTGGGTTCTATCCCTAGGTCAGGAAGATGCCCTGAAGAAGCGAGTGGCAACCCACTCCAGAATTTTTGCCTGGAGAATCCCATGGACAGAGGAGCCTGGCAGACTACAGTCCATGGGGTTGCAAAGAGGTGGACATGACTGACTGATGTGGAGTACAGAAAATGTTGAAGAGAGAAATAGCTTTGAGGTTTTTCATTTTGTGTTCTGATGTCCTTCAAACTTTTGGACAAGTGTGGAAAATATGAAATAATAGAATGAAGCCTCTAAAACTTGGTGTCTAGAAGAAGTGAAGCCACCAATTCTTTTCATTTGAGTGAGATTTTCTTAACTGGCTTCATTTATTTTCTTTATAATATAGAGTGATGATATCATTTATTTCTTTTACATTTTAACATATTTATTCAGAATCCACTATATACTCGGTATGTTCTGGGTACAGGGGATATTCAATGAATAAGATTCTTGCTCTAAATGTACTTACATTTCCATTGTAATATGATTTCTGTTTTACCTCTTTGCTTAGATATTAAAGAGTATATATTAGTTTTCCTTGAATTACATATTATAAAACAGGTTTTTATTACAACTTATTATTAATATATTTTTATATGTAGAGTTAGAACTCATAGCTAGAAAGATTATGAAGTACTTATTTTTTTAGTGTACTTATCACTCCCTTCTCTCTTGAATTTTTGAGTTAGCAAATCAAACATGATTGTGTGACCTATTAAATTTATGAATTTTATAGTAAAAAAAAAAAAAACCCTATATTTAGCTCTGGGTGAAACAGATTTATGTTTTAGTCTCAGATTCATGTAAATGCACTCGACTGACATCATATGACCTTTGAATCTTTCATAGATTTTCACAGAATGCCAGGTGGAGGTTAAAGAATGTCTGTGGGGAGAAAAAGAACAAGGAAAGCTTTTTGCTTCTCAGGACTCTGCTCCAAGTGTGTAAGGGCTTGGAAGTGTGTGAAAGAAAGGTAGAGGTATGCCCTGGGGAGTTAAACTTTTTGGGGTGAGTGCAGTGAAATGCGAAGATAAAAGATTTAAAGAGTCCAGTGAAACCAGCCCTTTGACTTTGGAAGTAATCAGGACTCAGACAAGACAAATATTTGGACTATTTTCCAATGGTTTTCAAAACTGACATGATCAAATAGTGTTACAGACTCCAGGTGGCCTGATTTGGTCTATTTATTACATCATGATTTATTTTATGTTACTAAGCTAACTCAACAGACACGTTGACAGTGTATGGAGCTAGAATTGATCAGCAGACATGTTGCAATACAGCAGGATTAATTTGGGACTGTTGGTACCCTAAATTATTAAGAAATTGTTTTAGACATGAGGCCTAAATATACAGTGTGGTTTTTATGTACTTAAAGTGCTATTTAAACTATTTTATGGCTTGTATATTAATTTTTACCCATCTAACTGAGTGTATGTAGTATAGTACATTTTAAAACAAAGGATTATTGTTGCCGTAAATGAATTTAGAGAATTTAAAACATCAATATTTTTCCTCAGGCCCTGAAGATATATCTAAGTTAGCCATCAACTAAACTGGTTTCAGAGGCTCGAGGCCTTTGAAATTAAAGACAGGGGAGACACTGTGCCTTTAAGCTCCTGTGGTTTAACCAGGTAGTTTGGGAAGTCAAAATAGTAATTGATAATGTTCTCTAAAAACATGGAGATGTAATTATCAAAGGTTCAATGTAAATAAACTCTAGACCTAACAACTATTATATTTTTAATATTTAGGTAATGCTTAAGTAACGACATTAGCAAAAGTACTTACATGTTCATAGGAACATGATTCTGTGAGTTTTATCATGATTACATTATGAGTAGCTCTTTAGTAGTTAAATTCTAGACTGTCTCATTAAGAACTGGAAACTGAAGGAGGCCTAAGGCTCCATCATAACGTTAGAGTTGGGCCCCTAAAGCTTGTAATATATTAAAATACATTTAAAACATCTATTCAGAGCCCTCTAAAATGTTTTCAAACTTCTTTGATTGTAACTCACTATATATATACATGCATAATATATGTATAAGTATATTGTTATGGGCTGAATTGTGTCCTTCCCAAAATGACATGTTGAGACTTTAACCTCCCATTTCTCTGAATTTAAGCATATTTGGAGATAAAGTCTTTGAAGAGGTAATTAAGGTAAAAATCAGGTCTTTAGGATGGCCCCTAATCCAATACGACTAGTGTCCTTAAAACAGGAGACTGGACTCTGTGGGAGAAGATAGGCATCTACAAGTCAGGGAGAGAAGCCTTGGAATGTAAGCAGCCCTACCAACTGAAATCCTGGTCTTGGACTTTGAGCCTCTAGAATTGTGAGAAAATGATTTTCTGTTGTTTTAGCCACCCTTTGTGATACTTTGTTATGGCAGCTTTAGCAAACTAATATGTTTAGGTAATTGAAACAAAATTTCATAATACACTACTTTGCCTTGTCGTGTACTTTGCCTTGCTACTCTAGTAGTATCCCATTTCAGTTTTTAAAAAATATTAGTTGTGATGCACTAATGAATCACAATCTATTTAATCCATTTTAAAATCCAAGTTTAAAAAATTCTGCCCTTTTGTTTAAGTAGTGCTTTCCTGTAGCTGGGAAGATTATTATAGAGTGAGTTTATCATCTGTCTTAGTGTTGCATCTGAGGTTCAGGTTTAACTTGGCAGTACTGCACTAGCCTCCTTTTGTTTTTCCATCTACCTATCCAAATTGAGGTATCTCTTTAACCAATAATCTGGAAACTATGAGATTGTTGTTATTGTTACTAATAGTGGCAGGTCTGGTTAGTCAGCAAAACAATAAGATCTTGTACCAAGAGCCAAAAAAACTGAAACTTAGCGAGTGTTTTTATGGGCCTTTAAATTTTTTGCTTATTCAAAATCTTGCTTATATTTAATTTTTATGTATGTTAAGTATAACATAATGACAGAATTAAGAGCAAATTGGTCATTATCAATAAATATGAATGAAGATTAACTCACCTACTAATAAAATTATTTTGGGGTTGTTTCACAAAGACAAGCATACTGTGCTGCATATTGAAAAAGCAATGTTACAGAAAGACTAGAAATGAAGATATGAGAAAATGAAAACAGCAAGAAACAGGGTTGTCCTGACATCAGAAAATGTAAAGTTCATGCCAAAAAGCATTAAATGAGATAAAATATACTTTATAGTGTTGAAAGGTATGATCCTGAGTGAAGTTATAAATATAATGAATGTCTATGTGCCAAGTAATACAGCAGCTACCTTCATGAAAAAAGACCCTATAGGACATGCAAAGAGAAATACAAAAAATGCTAACACTAGAAGACTTCAGCAAATCTGTCTCAGTGCAGTACACGTCATAGGGGAAAAAGTTGTCTTCATACAGGAATTTAATTTATGTTTTTCCAAGTCCTGGGAAAATTCAGTTGAGGAATTGGGAAAATGAGAAAGTTTAGTAAATAACATAGAGATATCAGAGATATTACTGATTTGAGAGACCCGTTGACATAAGTCAAAAGAAAGAGCTGGAAATGGTACTAGAAGAGTCAGACGTTAAGGCTTACATTCCCTAGGATCTTCACAGCAGTAATGATTTAATCAGTCAGTTTTGCTTGTAGCCAAATTCTGACAACATCTGGTCTTTTGATTTCTCTGTTTAGACCATTTACATTTAATGTGATTATTAATGTGGGCCTCCTAGGTGGCTAAGTGGTCAATGATCTGTCCGAAGTGCGGGAGTTGTGGGTTACACGGGTCAGAATTCTGGGACAGGAAGATCCCCTGGAGAAGGAAATGGCAACCCATTCCAGTATTCTGTCCTTGGAAATCTCATGGATGGAGAAACCTGGCAGGCTACAGTCTGTGGAGTCGATAACAGTGATTAATAGGCTTGAATTTCTGTCCAGCATTTTATTATTAGGTGTCTATCCTCCCTACTTTTCATTCTTCTGTTCTTCTTTCCTGCCTTCTTAAGTATTATTTGAATGTTTTAATTATTACCTTTTAATCTCTCTGTTTTTGACAATATCTCTTTGTGTAGACTTCATTAGTTGCTCTGGAAATTATGATATACATACCTTTTAATCTACTTAAAATGAACATTTTACCACTTCAATTGGAATGCAGAAATCTTACCATTGTATGGGTCTCACTGCTTTCCTTTTTATGTTACAGTTGTTATATGTATTACATCCACTTACATCTTCTTGCATGTATTACATAATGAGACTATTATGTATTACAAATTGAGATATAATTGACATGCTGGCTTAAAACTCAGCATTCAAAAAACTAAGATCATGACATCCAGTCCCATCACTTCATGGAAAATAGATGGGGAAACATGGAAACAGTAGCAGACTTTATTTTCTAGAGCTCCAAAATCACTGTGGACAGTGGTTGCAGCCATGAAATTAAAAGATGCCTGTTCCTTGGAAGAAAGCTATGACAAACCTAGACAGCATATTAAAAAGAAGAGACATCACTTTGCTAAAAAAAGGTCCACATACTCAAAGTTCTGGTTTTTCCAGTAGTCATGTATGGATATGAGAGTTGGACCTAGAGAAGGCGGAGCATGGAAGAATTGATGCTTTCGAACTGTGGTGCTAGAGAAGACTCTTGAGAGTCCTTTGGACTGCAAGGAGAGCAAACCAGTCAATCCTAAAGGAAATCAACCCTGAATATTCATTGGAAGGACTGATGCTAAAGCTGAAGCTCCAGTACTTTGGCCACCTGATGCGAAGAGCCAACTCATTGGAAAAGACCCTGGTGCTTGATGAGATTGAAGGTAGGAGAAGAAGGGAGTGACAGAGGATGAGATGGTTGGATGGCATCATCGACACAATGGACATGAGTTTGAGCAAGCTCAGGGAGATGGTGAAGGACAGGGAAGCCTGGTGTGCTGCAGTCCAGAGGGTCACAAAGAGTCAGACTTGACTGAGCAACTGAACAACAATAATTGACACAATGTTATACTAGTTTCAGATATACAATGTAGTGATTCAATATTGTATATATTGTGAAATGATCACCACAGTAAGTCTAGTTAACATCCATCATTGTACAAGGTTGCAAAATTTATTTTCTTCTGATAAGACCTTTTCACGTGTACTTTCTTAGCCACCTAACTTGCAGTAGGATTTTATTAACCATAGTCACCTTGCTGTACATTTCATCCCCTGGACTTACTTATTTTATAACTGGAAGTTTGTACCTTTTCATCACCATCACCCTTTTTGCCCATTTCTTACTCCCCACCTCTGGCAATCACTAATCTATTTTCTTTATCTGTGAGCTCATTTTTAAAAAAAATTACACATATAAGTGAGATCAAACAGTATTTGTCCTTCTCTGTCTGACTTCACTTTAGCATAATGCTCTCAGGGTCCATCCAGCTTATTGCAAATGGCAAGATTTCTTTTTTATGGCTGAATAATATCCCATTGTATATATTTACACCACACTTTCTTTATCCATTCATCCATTGATGGACACTTAGTTTGTATCCCTATCTTGACTATTGTAAATAATGTCTCAGTGAACATGGGGTGCATATATCCTTTTGAGTTAGTGTTTTGTGTCCTACAGATAAATACCAAGTCGTGGAATTTCTGCATATGGTAGCTGTATTTTTAATTTGGGGAAAAACTTCCATACTGTTTTCCATAGTGGCTGCCCCAGTTTCACTTGTACCAACTGTGCATGAGGTTCTCTTTTTTCCACATCCTTGTCAACACATGTTATTTCTTGTCTTTTTGCTAATAGTGATTTTAACAGGTGTGAGGTGACATCTCATTGTAGTTTGGATTTGCATTTCCCTGATGATTGGTGATATTGAGGACTTTTTAATGTACCTGTTGGCCATCTATATGTCTTCTGTAGAAAATTGTCTATTCAGATCTTTGGCCCATTTTTTAAAAGATAGAATTCTTTGTTTTTTAGCTATTTTTTGGAAAGTATTTTTGATGTAATAATTTAATGTAATGTTTATAATTTTTTAACTGTCATACTCATTTAAAAGAATTTAAGAGGAAAAGGACAATCTATTATAGTTACCCAGATGCTTACCATTTCTCTTACTCTTCTTTCATTCTGATGTTTCAGATTTTTCTTAAGGTATCATTTCCCTTCCAGCTAAAGAATTGCCTTTAGCATTTCTTTTAGAGCATTTTGCTGGAGACCTTTTTTTTCCCTTCATCTGAGATGCCTTTATTTCATTTTCATATCTGAAAGATATTTTCACCAGTTGCAGAATTCTGGGTTGACAGTTGTTTTCCTTATACCCTTTAAAAATGCCATTTCTCTTTATTTTGGCATCTCTTCCATCCGATGAGAAATCTGCAATCATTTGAAATGTTTTGTGTATGTAATGTGTTGTTTTTCTCTGAGTCCTTTAAAGATGTTTTCTTTGTTTTTAGTTTTCAGCATCTTAAAATTTTTTTGAATTTTGCTTCCTGTATCTTCTTGGCATTTGCTGAGCTTATTGAGTTTGTCAGTTTACTTCTTGTACCAAAATTGGTAATTTTTTAGCCACTATTTCTCCAGATTTTTAAAAATTTTCCTCTTTTGAATACTGTTGAAATAAATGTTAGGCCTTTTGGTATTGTTCCACAGGTCCTTGAGGCTCTAACTGTTTTTTAGTCTTTTTTTTCTTTTCAGATGATTAATTTCTAAAATTATCTATCTTTTAACTGACTGTTTGCTCCTACATGTCTGTCCTGTTCTTGAGCCCATCTGTTAAATATTTTATTTCAGTTATTGTGTTTTTCAGTTCTAAAATTTCCGTTTGGTTCTTTACAGCTTTTATTTCTTGGCCAAGACTCTCTATCTCTACTTTTCTTTCAAAGTTTTGCCCTTATAGATTGCAGTGTAGTACAGTAGCTGATTCTAAGTCTTCATCTAGTAACTCCATTATATGTGTCATCATGGGATTGGTGTTTGTTGATTATTTTTTCCTTTGAGAGTTAACATTTTTTTTTCTTTGTATGCTGAGTAATTTTTCCATCTATTTTGGATATTTGAGTATTAGAAGATTCTAGGTTTTGGTTAAATCCTCAGATGAATAATATTCTTTTTAGTTTTTTAGAGTCACTCAACCTGGTTGAAAGTGAAAGGGTTAGATGCTTGGCTGTGTCTGATTCTTTGGGAACACGTGGACTGCAGCCTGCCAGGTTCCTCTGTCCATGGAATTCTCCAGGCAAGAATGTTGGAGTGGGTTGCCAGGCCCTCGTCCAGGGAATCTTCCTGACCCAGGGATCAAACTCATGTCTCTCACATCTCCTGCATTGGTAGGCAGGTTCTTTACCACTAGTGCCAGCAGTTTGAAAATTGGACCCACCTTCTGTGGATTGTGGTTTTATGGTGTCGTTTGGATCTGTTCATCATGTGTACCACCCATTTTCAATCCTTTGTTATGCTGTTTAAAATCAGGTCTATACATGAATAGCCCAGAGGTGAGTCCCAGAGTTCATAAACAACTTCATGAGATTGCTTTTTTGAGTTCTCTTTCCCCTGTGATCTTTCTGATATTTCTTCTCTTCTTGGGGTTCACACTTTCCAGCCCACTTGCCAGAAAACTGGGCCTTTAGTTTCCCCGCTGCTGTGTACTTCCTCCAGATGCATTTGCACATGGGGCCAAGAGAGAAAAAAATGCAAACCAGACATTTGACCCATGATCTTGGGACCATCACTCCTTTGGTGGAAAAGAAGGATTTTCATCCCTCAGAGATTTAGTTATCTGCGGTGACCATCCTTCTGACATCCACTGCAGAATTGCTTGGGGGTTGGGACTGGAGAGAATGGAAAATAATAGTGAATTTACCTGCTCTGTGATCTTTAAAAGAGTACCTATTTCTGATTTTTTGACTAGAAAGAGAAATCTTCTCTGAGTACTCTTTTTGTCTGCACTCAGTTGTACATCCAACTTTTCCGCTGCTTTTTGAGAGAAGGCCAGTTGATTAGAGGGGCATTAAAAAAAAAAAAAAAGGCCAGGTCATACTGAAGGGCAGAACTCTAGGGAACCTCAGGGATGGTTTGGTGATACCTTGGATTCTGGTCTTTTCCCCAGGTCTTCTGCTACCATTTATTTTTCAGGATCTTCAGATAGTTGGTCAGTGAATTCTGTACAAGGTCTATAGTTGAATTCAGTGAGAGAGACAAGGAAAGGTATGCTTATACCATCTCTCATAGGACCAGAACTGTCAGATTGTTTTTTTAAAGATGTGAATGTGTGAAACTAAGTCTAACTTGATGTTTAAGTTTCAGGGGGAAAAAAATAAAGAGATGAGCTCTCAAACATGTATTCACACTTTTGCCCATTTTCCTGAAAACTTATTTGTTACAAGCAGATAAATATTAGTAGTAAAGGTTATTCTGTGGAAAATCATCCATTTCTGTGTAGAGTTGTATGGAAAATTTTCTGTATTCTGAGGATTTCAAAAGATGGTTGGTCTTTTCAACATCTGTATAGTACTTCACTTCTGTTATTCATGTTGCGATGGCAAAAATACTGCAGAAATTACAAGATTCAAAGTTCCTTCGTGGAAGAGTGTTATGCTGGTTTTATTATAGCTTCAGCTTTCAACATAGTTGCTCAAAGGACCTGGAATATAGGTAAGTATTCTATAAAAAATAGTTTATTTAAGAGATAAATGAAAGATAATTCTTGAAGTCATTCTGATAGCTCTGTTCTACCTTTCATATGTGGCCTTAAGCTCTGCACAGATCACATACCACTTTGGAGGATGTTCATACTATTAGGTATGTGGCAGAGAATCTCTTTCCTTTAATGGGTGTAAGGATGACCCATGTATCATTTAGAATCAGACTTTGCTACATGTAACAGAGGCTTCCCTGGTGTCTCAGATGTAAACCATCTGCCTGCAATGCATGATACCTGGGTTCCATCCCTGGGTCAGGAAGATCCCCTGGAGAAGGGAATGGTAACCTACTCCAGTATTCTTGTCTGGAGAATCCCATGGACAGAGGAGCCTGGTGGGCTACAGTTACTGGGTCACAAAAGAGTCCAACATAACTTAGTGACTAACACCACACACACATACAACAAGCAAAACCCAACAAAACAGCAGTGACTCAATTAAGATCTAGCTTATTTCTCTTTCATACATGAAGGAAATTAGAGTTGGTCTGGGGGTCTTTGGTGGGTCCACAGTCATCAGGAATGTTGCAGCTCTGCTGACTTCAGCAGCACTTTGTGGTCCTAATGACTATGGTTTATAGACATCATATACTCTTTGCAAGCTGACGGCAGGACAGGAACACAAGAAGGTTCACTTTCTGGTGAAGTCAGCTCTCTCAGAGGAGCCCTCCCACAACCCACACAACACTTCTGCTTCCATATCATTGTTCAGGACTTGTCACATGACCACATTGCCCTCCAGTGTGGTCTTTTATCTGATGCATGACCACCCTACATAATATTAGGATTTTCTGGTGGGGGAGGAAGGGAAGAAATGTTACAGTAGGCAGCTAGCCGTCTGTGCCAGAAACAAAAGGATAGAGATTGAACCAATGCAAATAACAGATATGATCATCATATTCTTTGAAAATGAGATAAATGGTTCTTCATATGCTTCAAGATCGTTGCAGATTCATAGAAAAATACAAACACAAAAATGTGACAAGTTTGTTTCCCTCCCATTTCTGTGCTCCAAGCTAGTGCCCTTTCTGGAGGCAACTGCTGTGTCCACTGACCAGGGTTTCCATTATATATTAGAAATATTGTACACAGTGTGACTGTAAATGTTGTATGAAATTAACTTTGTATATTAAAATACATTGATGTGGGGCATGAATCCTTGGCGTGATGAAGACGAGATGGTGTTAGAAGGGGTGTCGTTGGGAATATGTGTGTAAGTCAGATGGAGACACAAAGAAACAGACTGAGGCTCATGGTCCCAGGCTGACGATTCCCTCTGTCAGCTGTCTGGTGCCCTGAAACCGGTTCTGAAGCTATGTTTTCTCTCTTCGCTGAGCTAGCTTGAATGCGGGGATTCCTCAGAGTGGGAGTCACAGATGCTGTGGGGAGGGTGCTCCTGACTGCCTTAAGCATTTTCATGAAAGGGCATAACTCATCAGGTTGAAAAAAAGGCAACCTAGGTTTAAGGTTTAAAACCTTCTTACCTGGTCAGTGAGGACTTGCCTCTCTTATCGTTCTTTTCACAGCTGCCGTTTCCTTCCCTCTGCTTTCTCCCAAGAAGCCAGGCTTCTCTGCCTCAGGGTTTGTGCCTCCGTTTCTGGCATTGCCTCCCCCAGAATTGCGCCTGGTCACCTCCTGCTCTTCCACCTGCCCTTTAGATTTCATCTGAACCTCACTGCTCAGCAGGCTCTTCCTTTTTAACCTTCTCAGTGAAGCTGGATCTTAAGGTTTCCCTTTTCTTTCTAAACCTCATGAAGCTTTGAACTGCATTACATATGTTAATGTATTAATATGAACAGTCACTGTTCCACTGGTTTAGTACCTGAAATCACTGTAAGCATCCACTCAACATAAATTTGTTGAAAAATAGTTGGTGAGTATGATGATTAATTGTGTGTCAACTTGACTGGGCCACTGGATGACTAGGCTTAGTCAAATGTTATTCTGGGTGTGTCTGGGAAGGTGTCTCTGGATGAGATTAACATTTGAACTGGTAGACTGCGTAAACAAGACTTCCCTCCCTAAGTAGGAGGGAACCCCTCTTCTTAGACTGCCGATAGGCTGGGCTTCCCTGGTGGCTCAGATGGTAAAGCGTCTGCCTGCAATGCTGGGGACCCAGGTTTGATCTCTGGGTCAGGAAGAGTCCCTGGAGAAGGAAATGGCACCCCACTCCAGTACTCTTGCCTGGGAAATCCCATGGACAGATTTGCAATCCCATGCCACAGTCCATGGGGTTGCAAAGAGTCGGACACGACTGAGCGACTACCTTACAGGCTGGGACATCAGGGTTTTTTCTCTGCCTTTGGACTTGAGCTGACTCCTTGGCTCTTCCTGGGTCTTACACCCAGAGGCCTTTGCCCTGGAGCTATACTATCAGCACTCTGGTTTCTCCAGCCTTTGGACCTGGACTCAACCTATTCTGTTGGCTCTCTGAGCCTCCAGCCTACCAACTTCAGACCCGGGGACTTGTCAGCTTGCATAATTGCATGAGCCAATTCCTTACGGTAAATTGCTTCATATGTGTGCTGTATACACATATAGCCTACTGGCTCAGTTTCTTTAGAGAACCTGGATCAATACAGTGGGCTTTACAATCCCCCATAAAGTTAACTCTTAGAGGAGACAAAATATTTCTGAAAATCTCCACTGTGGATCTGAAGCAAGAAAGCCATCTTGTGGTGTTTCTGGGAACATCATGTGAAGTGTATATATATCCCTTAGGGAACTGAGGCATAATTCTTTGCAACAGTTCTTAACATACTTTTTGCCAAAGTACCCTTTGGAACTTTGGTGAAGTCTGTGTGTCTCCTTCAATCAATGGTTTAAATAAATAATTTTTTAAATAATAAATACTGTTACATAAAAAACCAATTATAATAAAATGTAGCTATCAGAACATGGAAAAATAAATGTGGGATATTGTAAGATATATTCCTCTTTATTAAAGACTTAAATAGCAAGACAATATATTTAAATATGGACAATTTAAAGTAAGATTTAGGGACTTTCCTCGTGGTCCAGTGGTTAAGAATCTGCCTTGCAGTACAGAGGACGTGGATTTGATTCCTGGTTGGGAAACTAGGATCCCACAGGCCGAGGAACAACAAACTGACCCGCTGCCGTTACTGAGCCTGTGCACCGCAACTAGAGGGTCCATGTGCTGCCATATAGGAGCCTGAATGCTGAAACTAATACCTGAGGCAGCCAAGTAAATTTGAAAAAAAAAAAATTATGTTTTAAAAAGATTGTTGAAGGTCATCAACATGACTAGACTACATGTCTGTTCATGTTATAAAACAACCATATTTTGGTCCTAAAACGACTGTAATTTCAAAGTAATGATAAATGATATTTAAGATACATGCCACAGACTTAATGTGATATGAAAATATTTGTTATTTCTATTTATGTTATTTCTATTTATGACAGAGTCACAGGAGCTACTATTTCCTCTGTTTCCTTCCTTCTTTTATAATGGAAGGAAACACTTAGTTACATGGAATTAGTGAAGAAAGATGCCCGTGCCTAAAGACTCCTGAAGTACACCTCCTCATTTCTTGGCAGTCTGTGATTATCGGGCATGTGGGCCTTAGGCTCACAGCCTTTGGTAGGGAACTAAATTGGATCTTCACAAAAAGTACAGACAGGGTGTCTGAAAAACTGATTCTTAAATTCAGGAACTTTCTGACAGTACCAAGACCATGAAGAATAAAAGTCAGTATTTACTTAGCTCTTATGTATTCATGATTTTGTTTTAAAAGTGAGTAGCACAAGCATTTTTATAATACTTTATAATTTACATAGGATGCAGAAATATCTGGTCTCACTTTATCCTCTCAACAACAGAGTGAGACACACATAACACACACACAGACTGTGTATTCCATATGTTTGATTACTCCTGTTTAGTAGATGCAGAAATTGAAGAGAGTCTCCATTTAACCCCAGACACTTTAAGTACCTACTCAAAACCACAGTGTTAAATAATTTCTACTTGTGAGTTAGTGTGTGTGTGCTCAGTCGTGTCCAACTCTTTGCGACCCCATGGACTGCACCCCACCAGGCTCCTCTGTCCATGGGATTTCCCAGGCAAGAATGCTGAATTGGGTTGCAGTCTCCTCCTCTAGGAGATCTTTCCCACTCAGGGATCGAACCTGCATCTCCTGAATCGGCAGACAGATTCCTTACCACTGCACCACCTGGGAAGCCCACTTGTGAATCAGACTTGGGTCTCAATGCAAATAGATTTATGTTGCCATGAATTCATATTTGCTGGTGAATTATGCATGTAAGTTTAAAGTATACGAATCAATGGAACCTGTAGTATACCCAGAATGTACTAGACAGCTGCCTACAACAAATGCTTATCTAGTCCAAACTGTCACTAGTGCTGAGGTTGAGAAGCCCTTGTTTAGATGAAAGTACTTAAAGAAAATCCCCACAAGCTCTGGTAGATGGAAGTGTTGTTTTGTCCAACTAAGTTGATCTTGAATGCCTGGTCAAAGTCAATTTAAAAAACTGTCACAAGTGAATTAATTTAATTGAATAATCTAATGTATGTGTGGAAAGTCCAGTTGTTACTTGAGATTTCAAACCACCGGCTCTCTGTATTACTGTATATATTATATTTTTTTTTTTATTTTGAATGGGGTGCATTGGTTGTTCCAAATAGAACTACATGGAACTGAACTACATGAAACTGACAAGTTGTTTCAGATCCATTTATTTATTTATCCATTTGTTTATCTAAAATTGATTGAGGCACTACTCCACCATGACTTTGAATTAGGTGCTGTCATACAATTATGAGTAGCATGGTGCCCGTCTTTCAGAAGCACCTAGATCTCTGGGTAAAATAGCTGTTAAACAGAAATAATGAAGAAGAGGAAGTTCCATGATAGAAGTACATGATGACGTGAGAACACTGGAGGACACCTCTGTAACCCAGAGAGGAGGAGGAAAGCTTTCTTGAAGGGGATTCACCATTTAGCTCTAGGCAAGGGACATTTACACATGCATGTGTAGTTTAACTGGTCACTAAATGCGTTGAATTGCTGTCTAATTTTCATACTCTATAGAGTCCTTCTTTTAAAAATTGGGGTATAGTTGCCTTACAGTGTTGTGTTCATTTCCGCTGTACAGCTAAGTGAATCAGCTATAAGTATACATCTCTTCCCTCTTTTTCGGATTTCCTTCCCATTTACCCTATAGGTCACCACTCTACATTGTTCTGCTTCCTCAAAGAGTTAAGAAATCAAATTGAGTCAGCATAGACAATTATCTTTGAATCCTGATCTTTTGGTGCACTATCTGAGTAATCACTTTACATATTATCATAGGCATACTTAGACACACACACACACACACACACACACACATTTGTTGTTGTTGTTCAGTCGCTGAGTCATACCTGACTCTTTGTGAACCCATGGACTGCAGCACGCCAGGCTTCCCTGTCTTTCACTGTCTCCCTGAGTTTGCTGAAACTCATGTCCATTGAGTCAGTGATGCCATCCAACCATCTCATCCTCTGTTGCCCCCTTCTCCTCCTGCCCTCAACCTTTCCCAGCTTCAGGGTCTTTTCCAGTGAATCGGCTCTTGGCATCAGGTGGTCAAAGTATTGGAGCTTTAGCAGCAATCCTTTCAATGAAGTGCAAATGTCCATGTGGTCACTAGAGACTCTTCTGGCGATAGGTATTACGCATTTGGTTGGGATTTTTCATATGCATTTTGAACCAGGATCTTAGACTTAGTTTTATCCTTTGTGTATGTTGGTTGTTTCAATAGTTTACTAAGAATTACCAGTCTACTTACTTAACAGGAGCCTTTTGCCACTGTGAAAAATGTGAAATTTACCTTAAAACTTTGAGAACAACAGCACTCCATCCTGCTGAAAGGATTTTGAAACTTTATTAATGTTAGTGTTGACATTGACGGTTAACAACTTCTCAGCCTTTATAAGGAATCTATAAAAGTTCTGACTTTTAAGTAAGAAATACTTAAACTAATTAAACCTCTCGTCTATATTTTCAAAATCCATTTGCTGTCTTAATAGAGGTGTTCTTTCTTTTTTGAAATTAAGCAAACATCACTTAAACTACAATATGGTTTACTTGCTTATATCCTGTAATGCCTAGATGTTTGGGGTATTGTAAGATTATGATATTTTGTTAAAAGTTTTAGAGTATCTAGGGTCAAGTATATTTTAGCTATATTTTTATAATCATTACTTATATAAGTTTGAAAATGAAAGTGTTAGTCGCTCAGTCGTAGCTGACTCTTTGTGACCCCCATGGACTGTACCCCATCAGGTTCCACTGTCCATGGGATTCTCCAGGCAAGAATACTGGAGTGGGTTGCCATTCCCTTCTCTGGGGGATCTTCCTGACTCAGGGATTCAGCCCCGGTCTCCTGCATTGCAGGCAGATACTTACCATCTGAGCCACCAGGGAAAGTGGAATTACTCTATACTCAGTTTAGTTCAGTCACTCAGTTGTGTCTGACTCTTTCTAACCCCATGGACTGCAGCACGCCAGGCCTCCCTGTATCCATTACCAACTCCTGGAGTTTACTCAAACTCTTGTCCATTGAGTCAGTTATGCCATCCAAACATCTCGTCATCTATTGTCCCCTTCTCCTCCAGCCTTCAATCTTTCCCAGCATTAGGGTCTTTTCCAATGAGTCGGTTCTTCCCATTAGGTGGCCAAAGTGTTGGAGTTTCAGCATCAACATCAGTCCTTCCAATGAATATTCAGGACTGATTTCCTTTAGGATGGACTGGTTGGATCTCCTTGCAGTCCAAGGGACTCTCAAGAGTCTTCTACAACACTACAGTTCAAAAGCATCAATTCTTTGGCATACAGCTTTCTTTATAGTCCATCACTCACATCCATACATAACTGCTGGAAAAACCATAGCCTTGACTAGATGGACCTTTATTGGTAAAGTAATGTCTCTGATTTTTTAATATGCTATCTAGGTTGGTCATAGCTTTTCTTCCAAGGAGCAAGCATGTTTTGATTTCATGGCTGCAGTCACCATCTGCAGTGATTTTGGAGCTCAAAAAAAAAAAAGTCTGTCACTGTTTCCACTGTTTCCCTATCTATTTGCCATGAAGTGACGGGACTGGATGCCATGGTCTTCGTTTTCTGAATGTTGAGTTTTAAACCAACTTTTTCACTCTCCTCTTTCCCTTTCATCAAGAGGCTCTTTAGCTCTTCTTCTCTTTCTGCCATCAGGGTGGTGTCATCTGTGTATCTGAGGTTATTGATGTTTCTCTGGCAATCTTGATTCCAGCTCATGCTTCATCCAGCCTTAATATGATTACAGCTGCAGACATTAAAGTTAATGAATTCTTTTGTCATAATGAATTCCCACATGTGTATAGATTGTCTTCAAGAAATTTCTGATTTAGATAGTGTTTGCCTTTTTGCCATCTGGCCTGATTATCTTTAGTCATTATCTAGAAAAAAGAAGGCAAACTACTGAAGTTCACTGGAAACAATAAAGATTGTTTTCATGGAATGTAGATCTTATTTGTTCTGTTTTTGTGGTCATAGTTTCTAATACATTACTCAGGACAAAGTTTCTTTCTCAGTCATGTTTGCTCTGTGCAAACATGGTTTGCAATATGCCTTCTGTTATGCCAGGAATTTTGTTTTCATTTCTGCTAGGTAGTCTCAGTTTTCTCAAGAAGATACACATAATTAATTATTAGCATCCAGAAGAATAGTCATGTTGTTTGCTGCCCTCAGAAGTGAAACAACATACCATTCTGACGTCTAGGGATTTAGTCCAAAAGGTTTTTTAAGAAGTAAGGCACGTAATAGGAAGGAGGAAAACCAGGCTTGAACCTCCAGTTTATGAGAATGCTTTTAGGGAATTAGGATTATAAATGGTCTGGAAACCTAATATATAGCTAAGCTTTTGAACTACGTGAAAAAGACTCAATAGAAGTCATTTGAAAGTTAGAACCTGCAGTTATATCTTGGACACACTGTCCTTTCTTGGCCCTGCAGGAGAACCCTAAGGTAAAAATTCTTTGAAGCAGATATGTTATCTCACCTTTTTTTTTTTTTCCATTTATTTTTATTAGTTGGAGGCTAATTACTTTACATCATTACAGTAGTTTTTGTCATACATTGAAATGAATTAGCCATGGATTTACATGTATTCCCCATCCCAGTCCCCCCTCCCACCTCCCTCTCCACCCGATCCCTCTGGGTCTTCCCAGTGCACCAGGCCCGAGCACTTGTCTCATGTATCCAACCTGGGCTGGTGATCTGTTTCACCCTAGATAATATACATGTTATCTCACCTTTTTAATAAGAATATATTAAAGCTAGCATGTCACTGTCAAGTTTTAGACATAACTGACCTGTGTATAAATTTCTCCAAAATGTACCTCTATTAATATGTCTCTGTTATAGTTTGAAACAATGAAATAGAGAGCAGGGGTTATTACATTGTTAAATATTCAACTTACTGTTTTTCTGAGTACTTTTTGGGAAGCTCCTGGTTGGGAGGAATCACACTGATGTGTCATTCTTAAAACTGCCATATATATTTAAAATTTTTCAGGGGTTTTAAGATTTAAGTTTACATGTTCATCGTTTTCCTTTTCAAGTTTATTTGGCTGTGTTGAGTGTTAGTTGTGGCATGCAGGATCTTCACTGCATCACACAGCACCTTTCATTGCAGAGCACGAACTCTCTGGCTGTGGCGTGGGCTCAGCAGTCACCGAACGTGGGCCGAGTTGCTCCACAGCATATGGGATCTTAGTTCTTTGACCCGGGATTGAGCTCACCTCCCTGCATTGGAAGGCAGATTCTTAACCACTGAACCACCAGGGAAGTACCAATATTCATTGATTTAAAAAAAAAAAATTCATGAAGAGCCGTGGTAGCTCAGCTGGTGAGGAGTCCGCCTGCAATCCAGGATGCCCTGGTTTGATTCCTGGGTGGGAAAGATTGCCCTCACGATGAGATAGGCTACCCACTCCAGTATTCACGGGCTTTCAAGAATCTGCCTGCCATGCGGGAGACCTGGGTTTGATCCCTGGGTTGGGAAGATGCCCTGTCGAAGGGCATGGCAACCCACTCCAGTATTCTGGCCCGGAGACTCTCCACGGGCAGAGGGGCCTGGCGGGCTACAGTGCGTGGGGTGGCCAAGAGTCCGACATGACTGAGCAACTAAGAATGGTGCACGGCAATGCAATATGAGCCCAGTCATAGGACTTGAACTCAGCCCAGTGTTCCCGATTCCTAAGTCCTAGTGTTTCTTTTTGTTTTCTTAACAGTTGAATTGGCACGTAAGTGTATCTTGGAAAATTTGGCTAACAATGTATGGAAGTTTGTAGTTATTAAACATCAAGGAATATCAAGAGATATCCAGATGGCATTTTTGTTTACATGGCATAGGGTATGGCAAACCTGTTAGACTGAGGAATTGTTTCAGACCAGACATTCGAAAATTCATGTAAAAAGACTGGCTAATGACACCAATACATGAGTTAGTGCCTTATAAAGCGAAAGAACAAGCCTGTGTCGGTACTTCTAATAATGAGCCTTATTCTCAGAATATTAGTATTTTGATTACTATTTTTGTAGGCAGATTTTCAAGGGCATAACATTCAGAAGTTTGCTGCTTCTTCACATACATTTATATGCTTCTGAGACTTTTAGCTTCAACCCAGCATTTTTTTTCCCCATTTTTAACTTACAAGTTTTATTTTGAGCTAAAGAAAAGTCTGTTGAGGCTTCTTTTACAAATACATTACTGTATATAATTTTGCTTCAACTCTAGGAGTTAGTTCCTGACATTTTACTTTGTATCTTTATTAAAAGTTGTATCTTTAGCAGGTGAACTATGCCTTCCATTCTGTAGATTCCTTTTTCACAAAAACATCCCTTTCTGGTTACTTTAACTTTAAAATACAATTTTACCAGGCTTAATAGGCTAATCAGTGTCCTGAGCAGCAGTTTTAATGCTTTTTAATTTTTAATGGCAGTCTCTAAAGCTTTTAAAGCTTTCTATTCTGTTTATGTAGCACATTGTGCATGTCTCTTCAGTCGCGTCTACTCTTTGCAACCCTGTGGACTGAGGCTCGCCAGGCTCCTCTATCCATGGGACTCTCCAGGCAAGAATACTGGAGTGGGTTGCCATGCCCTCCTCCAGGGGATCTTCCTGACCCAGGGATCGACGTAGCACTTTACTGAGGTCTAATTAGGTCGGTTGGTTTTCTGAGCACTAGGGAAAAAAGAGATAAACTTCCCTGACCTCATGGAGGTTGCATTCTTGTGAAAACACGAAGCAGAAATTAAAAAGAAAGTGGCTTGGAAAGGTTCCAGCAACGCCATGGGATCCCCTGGTGCGGACTGGGGTCCATGCAGAGGACAGAGAGGCTGTGGGGTCTGCTCTGCTCCAGGTAGTGGGGGCAGGGGGGTGCACTAGACTGGATAGGCAGGGGTATCCTCTCAGAGGGGGACCATCCTGCTACTGTCCACGTGCATTAGAATCTAAAGGACCCATGACCAACCATGTAACACTGGGAGCTTTTGCACTGAAGGGAATGGCTGCTAGTGGAGCAAAGCCACGCATGGTCATGGTGGGGCCAGACCCAGAGTGGGCACAGTCTAATCGAACAAGCCTCTTGGACTTCAGTATCTGGAGCAAGAGACCTCCCCAGGGAGACTTCTCATCCCAGTCTTGCCAGGTTCATGACTACTGGGGTGTCTCTGCTTCACTTCCCTCATATTATATCCCAGCCTGTCTCTTAGGTTCATTCTGCGTTTTTGTATCCATTCATCAGTTCTGTTTGGTTTGTTTGTTTTTGAGCCTCATGGTTTGTAATACTATTGTTTTGTACAGTCAGTGTTCATGTAAACTGATAATGTAGGTATAATAGGCTCCAATGGGCTTACTGGGTGAGACTGGAAAGGCTTTACAGAGGAGGCGGCATTCGAGGTATGGCTTGGAAGGAGAGAAGCAGGGAAGAAAGACTCTTGTCCTTGGTATCCTGGAAGGGTAAAGGAGTGTGGTGTGTCCATGCAGTGGGGAGAAATTTTGTATAAAAGAAGCAGGAGATAGTTTGGGAGAGGAGTGTTGGAAAAGGTGCCTTGAAATCATAGATACAGTGTCTCCAACCTATTTTGTATGTATTGGGTTGGCCAAAAGGTTGGTTCAGCTTTTTGTGTGTGATGTAACAGCAAAACCCAAACAAACTTTTTGGCCAGCCCAATAGAAACACAGCAGGTCATAGGCGACCTCCTCATGTTCCTCATTTTAAAATCTCTTATAGTAACTGCTATTCATTTTTCTATTTAATGATTCCAATACTGACGATTATATCTTCTTTCACCTGCATGTCTTCAGATAATCTCCTCCTATCCATCACCTGATTTTATCCTAACAATAAGCGACACAGATCTGGAAATGCTATCCTAAATATTGAAAGGTAAGGAAACTGAGGTGTGGAGAGACCCCATGGTTTTCTCACAGTCACTTGGGTATGCTTGAATGGATGCCAGATCTTCTGATTTTCAATTCCACGTGCTTACTGATTTCACTGGTGTGTAGGTGTGCATTTTGTCCTTTTCCCGCGTGAGTTACTGCATTTTCCTTTTCTCTGTAGGACTTGGCTTTTACCCTGGAAGAGAGGCAGCAGCTGAACATTCACGGCCTGTTGCCGCCCTCCTTCATCAGCCAGGATGTCCAGGTCCTTCGAGTGCTCAAGAGTTTTGAGCGTCTGAGCTCTGACTTTGACAGGTAACATGTTCCAGAAGCTGACTTTTTCTATTTCTCGGAGGCAGCTGTCTAGTTTATGTCTTATTAGGTGAGCAAGTTTAAATATTTAGTGCTTTGGAAAGAGTAGTCAGCTCTGAGGAAGATTTGCCTGTAAATACAATGATGTTTGTAAAAAATTTACCCTGTGTAGGAACATCTGAAGAAGATACAATTTTCTTTTCTAAACTATATGCACAGAGAAATGACTTTTTTTCTCCTGTGACAGAGTTGTTGCTGTCAAGGTCAATTATGGGGAAATGCCATTCCAGACCAGGTGAAAGTGGCTTTGAGTCAGACCTCAAGTACATTGTAGGTGAAAGAGCACCGTGTAGGTTTCCAAGTGTGGCTCCAACACTGTCGGGAGTTTAGGTCACTTACTTTGTTTGCGGTCCAGTTTCCATGTTTACACAAGGGTAAAGGTCACATTATTCCTTGCCTTTGGAATCAGCCGGCTGAAGTTGAAATTCCAGCTGTATCTCACTAGCATTGGATCCTTGAGTAAACCGTTACAACCACTGCCATGACCGCTGCGGCTGTCTCGCTGTTTTCTTTGGACTCTTTTTGTGTTAAAATGTTGCATGTGTGCATGCTAAGTGGTTTCAGCTTTGTTCAACTCTGCAACACCGTGGACTGTAGCCCACCAGGCTCCTCTGAACATGGGATTCTCCAGGCAAGAACAGTGGAATGGGTTGCCATCTCTCCTCCGGGGGATCTTCCTGACCCAGGGATAGAATCTGCATCTCCTGTGGCTCTTGCACTGCAGGTGGATTCTTTACCACTTCAACCACTAGGGAAGCCCCATAAGGTGTTAAACCCACCTAAACCTCAGTTTTCCCGTCTCTGGGTTGAAGAGAATAATAGTTATTTGAAAATATTATTGTGAAGGTTAGAAGAGAGAGTTAACCCAGTATCTAGTAAGTCTTCATAATAGGGTTCTCCAGAGATAGAGAACCAACAGGATGTGTGTGTGTGTGTAATTATGTACATAATGAGAGGGGGAAGTGGTTTATTGGTTGATTTTGATTGTAAAGAATGAGCTCAAGTGATTATAGAGGCTTGGTCAGTCCTAAATCTGCAGGTAGACTGGCCAGCTGGAGCCCCAGGGAAGAATCTGATTCAAGTTCAAAGGCTTGAACTATTTTTTTTGCTGAGGAGTTAGAGGGAAGGCCAGTCTTTGTTCCATTAGGGTTTTTAAATGATTGGATGAGGCTCACCAACATTATGGAGGGTACTCTGCTTTATTCAAAGTACACCAATTTAGATTTGAGTCTCATCGAAAAGCTACCTTCACAGAAAAGTCAGGAATAGTGGACCAAATATCTGGATACTGTGTTCTAGCCACGTTGCCATATAAAATTAACCTCTCCTTTTCAGCTCGGAAGCTGTGCCTGTCTCCTTAAACTGAACTTAATCTCTGCAATAAAGACAATAAAAAGGTCCTACTTGAGCCTAACATGATAGAACTCTTCCAGGAAAAACTGGAAACATGCTAACACTTAACATAAAAGAGGATGTAAAGCCCTAGGGTGATGTTTATTTTCTCCTTGATATCTTTTAACTTTAATACTATGATGTAAAGTTAACAATGCATTTGACCCTTGAATCACATAGATTTGAATTATATGGGTCCACCTATATGTGAATTTTTCTCAATAAATGCATACTACAGTACTTACACAATCTATAGTTGATTGAATCCTTGAATGGGAACTACACATGTAGAGGGCCAACTGTAAGGTATATACCTGGATTTTTGACTGTGTTAGGGTTGGCACCCTTAACCCCCACATTGTTCAAGTGTCACTGTATTCAAATACTGTGATATACAGTCAGTACATCTTATGTAACATGATAACGGGATAGAGGGAAAATTATATTTGTTTATATATCTTTGCATCTGTATTATATATATTTATATATGCACATATATATATATTTATGTACACACAAAAATATTCATAACACAGTAAGGAAGAAATACTCATAATAATTGCATCCTCATTTCTGTAACTGGTCACGTTATCATAGCTGATATTTATAACTATCTTCTTCCCCTACCCATTTCACATTTCCCTTGCTTTCAGCAAGTACTTCAGCCAGTCTTGATTCTTCACCTGGTAGAGGAAGCCAAATTCTTAATTCTGAAGGGCCTGGGCCATTAGTAGTCCTGTCAGAACTGGGTGTTGTGGTTTTCCATTGACTTTAATCGCGGGGATTAAAGGGATCTCCTGTATTTCAGACATCCTTTTCCTTACCTCCATTATGGAGTGGTAGTCCAGTTTCCCCTTAGAGTCAGGATTGGTCACCCTCTCCAGGACAGTAACTCCCTCTTTGCCTGTTAATTCAGAGAAATATGGTACCCAAAGTGGCCAGTGGAGTCTTAACTTCCAGTTCATTGGAATCATTGTCTCCCAGTAAGACATTCTTCCCTTTGGAATGAACACTTCAAGGCCAGCGGAGCAAAAGATCTCAGGGACAGGAAGCAGGAATTGATAGTGGATCACTTGGGGCTTCCCAGGTGGCTCAGAAGTAAAGAATCTGCCTGCCAAGCTGGAGATGCAGGTTTGGTCCCTGGGTCAGGAAGATCTCCTGGAGGAGGGAATGATAGCCCCACCCAGTCCATAGGGTTGCAAAGAGTCAGACACGACTGAAATGACTAAGCATGCACGCATACTTGGGAATGACAGTGATGGTGCCACTTCTGTTCCTACGCCCCTTGATTCTGGGACCTCCGAATGCTGGCTGTGGAGAAATAGAACCGTGTATTGGACACTGATTCAGAGCAGGTAGAGCCTCCCAGAGAACCTTGCCCAGCTTTGCAACGTGCTGCCCCCTAGCTGCTACTGTAACTGAATCTTCAGAAGGCCATTCCAGCATCCTGTCAAGCCAGCTGCTTTAGGATGTTGGGGAACAAGTGAGAACAGTGGGTTCGATTAGCAGGGCCCATTGCCTCACTTCATTTGCCCTGACATGAGTTCCTTGGTCAGAAGCCATGCTGGGTGGAGTACCATGATGTTGAATGAGGCATCTTGTAGGTCCCTGGAGGGTAGTGTTGACAGGAGCGTTGTGTGCAGGGAAGACACGTCTTCACACAGAGTGAGGGTCTATTCCAGTAAGAACCAACGCCCTTGCTTCATGATAGAACCTGCCCAGTGTCATCAGCGTGCCCCCAGGGAGTTTGCTGATGACCACACGGGGCGGTGGCACATCAGGGACTCAGTGTATCTCTGCTGCTGAAGGTTTGGGCCCTCAGCAGTGTCTGTGGCCAGCTCGGCCTTGGCGGGTGGAAGTCCATGTTGCTGAGCTCGTGGGCACCTTCATCCCTGCCATGACCACCTCTTTTATGAGCCTGTAGGTGGTAATGGGCTTCCCAGACGGCACAGTGGCAAAGAATCGGTCTGTGGGTTTGGTCCCTGGGGTCAGGAAGATCTGGAGGAGGAAATGGCAACCCACTCCAGTACTCTTGGCCTGGAGAATTCTACTGACAGGAGTCGGTTGGGCTATAGTCCATGTGGTCACAGTCAGACATGACTAAAGAGCACGTGCGCATACACACAGGTGATAATGGGTCAGCTGAGGAAAGGCTGACTAGGTTATTCAACCATGTGTATTTGCTTCTTAAACTTTACCATTCCTTCCATGTGTTTCTAAAGCCCTTCCTTTATTCTCTTCCATTTTTACTTTACATTCTTTTCCTGGGCCATTTTATCACTTGCCTCCTCAGAGCTAGTGACTTTTGTAATTTTTTTTTCATTTATTTTTATTAGTTGGAGGCTAATTACTTTACAATATTGTAGTGGTTTTTGTCATACAGTGACATGAATCAGCCATGGATTTACATGTATTCCCCATCCCGATCCCCCCTCCCACCTCCCTCTCCACCCGATTCCTCTGGGTCTTCCCAGTGCACCAGCCCCGAGCACTTTTGTATTTTTATCACAGAATGTCCCTCAAATACTTACTGAGCATCAACTTAGTGTCAGGTGCTCTTTTCAATACTGGAATTAGAGACAATGATCTCTGCCCTCATGAAACTTAGGTACATTATTTTTGAAAAGTAGTAAATGGTAAAATAATGAATAAATTATTTAATATGCTAGAAAGTGACAAATGCTCATGAAAAAAAGAGAAGGTGGAGTATGGTAAGAGGGACTGAGAATGCACGGGGGTGGGTAGGGTCACTTTGTGTTGTTTAGTTCCATGGTCACGATGGACTTCAGTGAGAAGGTGGGTTGTGAGTGAGTAATGAAAGGCAGTGAGACAACTGTCTCATGAGGAAGCTGAGGAGCAGTGTTCTTTTAGCTGGTACATTCAGGAACCAACAGGGAGATGTGTGTCTGGAGCAGGATGAGTGAGTGGGAGAACGATAGGTCAGGAGAGGAAGTTAGTGAGGTCATGGAGGACAGATTATTAAAGATGGATTATGGAGGCCATAGTTGTAAGACTTCTGCTGTTTCTCTGAGTGAAGGGGCTCATTCAAAGTTTTGAACAGAAGGTCAGCATGATCTGAGCTATATTTCTAGAAGACTTTGCAATGTTGAGGATATAATATAAGATTACTTAGGAGACTTACAGGCAAAAGATGATGGTGACTTAGATCCTGGATGGTAGCAATGAAAGTCTGTAGATTTGGATAGATCTTGAAGCAAAATCACTGCAGATGGTGACTGCAGCCATGAAATTAAAAGATGCTTACTCCTTGGAAGAAAAGTTATGACCAAGCTAGATAGCATATTAAAAAGCAGAGACATTACTTTGTCAACAAAGGTCTGTCTAGTCAAGGCCATGGTTTTTCCAATAGTCATGTATGGATATGAGAGTTGGACTATAGAGAAAGCTGAGCACCGAAGAATTGATGCTTTTGAACTGTGGTGTTGGAGAAGACTCTTGAGAGTCCCTTGGACTGCAAGGAGATCCAACCAGTCCATCCTAAAGGAGATCAGTCCTGGGTGTTCATTGGAAGAACTGATGGTGAAGCTGAAACTCTAATACTTTGGCTACCTGATGCAAAGAGCTGACTCATTTGAAAAGACCCTGATGCTGGGAAAGATTGAAGGCAGGAAGAGAAGGGGATGACAGAGGATGATATGGTTGGATGGCATCACCGACTCAATTGGCATGAGTTTGAGTAAACTCTGGGAGTTGGTGATGGACAGGGAGGCCTGGTGCGCTGTGGTCCATGGGGTCGCAAAGAGTTAGACATGACTGAACAACTGAACTGAACTGAGCTAAAGCAAAGCCAGGTGGTGTTAGTGGTAAAGAATATGCCTGCCCATGCAGGAGACATAAAAGATGCAGGTTCGATCCATTGGTTGGGAAGATCCCTTGGAGGAGGGCATGGCAACCCACTCCAGTATTCTTGCCGGGAGAATCCCAGGAACTGAGGATCCTGGAGGGCCACAGTCCATGGGGTCACAAGAGTTGGACATGACTGAAGCAACCTAGCACTGAAGCCAAGCCAGCATAACCTCTTAATGTAATAGAGATGAGTGTTAGAGAGCCTCTTGAGCCCAGGAGAAAGCAGCAAAGAAAGAAAAAAAGGAATGATCAGTGAAAAAGGAAAATCGAGAGACTCTGGTGACCTGGAATTCAGGTAAAGAGAGTGTATGGAGCTGTAGGGAATACCACTTGTGTCAGGTGTCCTAAAATGTGTTGACTTAGCGATGATGATTTCCACATGGCTGGATCAGTGTTAGCATCATCTTTTAAAAGTCATCATTTTCTTCCCAGTTGTTAGTGTTGGGAGCTGAAATAACATCTATTTGCCAAGCATTAGAATCCTCATGTCTCTAACTCCAGATTCTATGCATTTTCAACTATTCCAGAGAACAAGAATCAATGCAAAAAAGCTGGTAGGACTATTAAGGACAGTTTTGCAAGATTCTTCTAAGTTGTACCAAACAGTTGGAGTTTTATTGTATAAACTGAAGATTATAAGTAATATGATAAGTTTGATATTTTAAAAGATAATTCTGGTTCAGAAATGCCTCTAGAAAGAAAAAGACCTCTTGATCTAAATAATTTGAAAAGTCCCTTAAACTTTCTTACCTTAGTAATTTTTAGGGTCATTGTTAACATTCCGTAGTTATTTTCTGCCTGTCATTTTTCTTGGCTCTTCAGTACTGCAAATTAAACGATGAAGTCTTTAGTAAGTTAAGTTACTGTTTCAACTTTATCTATAGTGTATTTTTCACCTGTCTTTCATTTTAAAATAGGGATAAAGTCATTTAAATATTAAATAAAACTGTGCTGTTTCAGCACTGATTTTAGTGTTTGAATGACACGAGCTCAGGTTTATTGTTCTTTATTTTTTGTGATGATTAGGAATATTTGTTTTTTTTAAACTGCAACCTGATCCAATTTTTATTTTATTATTTGGCTGCACTGGGTTTTTGCTGTGGGGCTAGGGCTCTTCATTGTTGCACACAGGCTTTCTTTACTTGTGGTAGGCAGGCTTCTCTGGGGAAGCATGGGCTCTAGAGAATGAGGGTCCTCTAGTTGCAACGTGCGAGCTTAGTTGGCCCATAGCATGTGGGATCTTAGTTCCCTGACCAGGGATCAAACCCGTGTCCTCTGCATTGGAAGGTGGATTCTTAACTACTGGACCACCGGGGAAGTCCCAGGAATATTTCTAAAGTTTTTTTTTTATCAGATGTTTTCTATGTGACCTAAAAAATACTGTATGTGTTCAGTAGCTGTGTCGTCTTTGCTGCCATGGACTGCAGCACACCAGGCTTCCCTGTCCTTCACCATCTCCCAGAGCTTGCTCAAATTCATATCCATTGAGTCAGTGATGCTGTCTAACCATCTCATCCTCTGCTGCCCCCTTATCCTTTTGCCTTCAATTTTCCCCAGCATTAGGGTCTTTTCCAGTGAGTTGGCTCTTTGCATGAGGTACTTGAAGTGTTGGAGCTTCAGCATCAGTCCTTCCAATGAATTTTCACGGTTGATTTCCTTTAGCATTGACTGGTTTGATCTCCTTGCAGACCAGGAGACTTTAGAGTCTTCCCCAGCACCACAATTTGAAAGCATCAGTTCTTCAGCACTCAGCCTTCTTTATGGTCCAACTCTCACATCTGTACATGACCACTGGAAAAACCATAGCTTTGTCTATGTGGATCTTTGTTGGCAAAGTGATGTCTTTGCTTTTTAGTACTTTGTCCAGGTTTGCCACAGCCTTCCTTCCAAAGGGCAAACATCTTTTAATTTCATGGCCACAGTCACCGCCCACAGTGATTTTAGAGCCTAAGAAAATAAAATCTGTCACTGCTTCCACTTTTCCCCCTCTGTTTGCCATGAAGTGATGGGACCAGATGTCATGATCTTCGTTTTTTGAATGTTGAGTTTTAAGCCAGCTTTTTCACTCTCTTCTTTCACCTTCATCAAGAGGCTCTTTAGTGTCTCATTTTCTGCCATTAGAGTGGCATTATCTACATATCTGAGGTTGTTATTTCTCCTGGCAATTTTGATTCTAGCTTGTAATTAATCTAGCCCAGCATTTCACATGATCTGCTCTGCATGGAAGTTAAATAAGCAGGGTGACAATGTACAGCTTTGATGTACTCCTTTCCAGTTTTGAACCAGTGTATATGTTGTTGCATACATTTAGTTTTATAAACAGCTATTTTATGACTGTGTTGGAATGTAGATCTAATTATGTCCAATTTCCACAGGTATCTTCTCTTAATGGATCTTCAAGATAGAAATGAAAAGCTCTTCTATAAAGTGCTGATGTCTGACATTGAGAAATTCATGCCTATCGTTTATACTCCCACTGTGGGTCTAGCTTGCCAACAATATAGTTTAGCGTTTCGGAAGCCAAGGTATGTAAAGTTTTATTTTAAATACAGTTTGTGTCTTCATTTATTTTTTGTCAAGTTTTTGTTATAATTTAAAAAATTACGTAATGAAATAGAAGTTCAGAAAAATCTAAAACTTCATTTGGGCTTCCCTGGTGACTCAGATGGTAAAGAAGCTGCCTGCAATGTGGGAGACCTGGGTTCGATCCCTGAGTTAAGATCCCATGGAGGAGGGCATGGCAGCCCATTACAGCATTCTTGCCTGGAGAATCCCCATGGATAGAGGAATGTGATGGGCTAAAGAGCATTAAATATAAATGTATATATGACATTTTAAAACATAGTGTTTCATTCCTAGATTTAAGATCATGGGGAAGTTATTTTTTATAAACCAATTTATGTTTCCTTTTACAGATACTAAATGAACATTTTTGGGGTAAAAAAGGTAGTTGATTATAACTAAGCTTGTCTTTGGGATAGTAATTGCCTCTGTTATGTATACATTTTGCAACTTAAAGATTTCAGATTTTCCTGAAAATAAGGAGTATTGCTGTTGTTTAGTTGCTAAATTGTGTCCTACTTCTGTAACTCCATGGACTGTAGCTCATCAGGCTCATCTATCTGTGGGATTTCTTAGGCAAGAATACTGAAGTGGGTTGCCATTTCCTTCTCCAGCAGATCTTCTTGACCCAGGGATTGAACCCAAGTATCCTGAATTGGTAGGCGGGTTCTTTACCTCTGATGGTAAAGACCCACCATGGAAGCCCAAGGAGTATATTATTTCCTAAGTTCAGAGTTGGCATTAAACAGGCTCTTTTGTTGATTTCCTTTAAGTGAAATTGTAATCATCTTTAAAGATGTGTAAAATATAAAATGTAGTTTTTTAAAATCATGGCTTTACTTTATCATATTACTTTAAATACTTTTGCAGCAAGGAACAATTGAAATAAATATTAATGCTTTTAACAGCAACAACAACAAAAGCTCAAGTTGAATATTTATGTGCTGCTTATAGTTCTGAATTTAAAATAAAAAGAAATGTTTATAAGTTTATATCACAAATATAAAAGCCTACTGTAAGTTTTGTCATTGAAAGGAATGTTTCACAGGTAAGATCTGAAAGTTAGTAGATTTCACAAAGGTGTATTGATGTAGTGATAATAATTTGCACATTTGTGCCAATTGCCTTTTGTATAAAGAAAATAATTAGTCACATTATCCCTTATATAAAGAAAATAATCAGTTGTAGATGGTCTGTTAAATTTCCTTAATAGCACATATCTATGTTGCATTTATATAATGGCTATATTAACAGAGAATTTTTTTTTAATAGAAAAACAACAGTTAAAATTTAGCTGGTATCTGTGTTATGATGAATAATTCTTTTTTGAGTATATAAATATTTTCTTTTTTAATTAAACAAGCAATACATGTTCACTATTGAAAAATGAGAAAATACAAATATACAAAAGAAGAAGTATTTTAAGAATACCTAATGTCATGATAACAAAAAAACTTGATACAATACTGTTTTCCTTGTAGAAGGGATCATACTATATAAACTGTTCTTTACCTGTCAGGTTATAGGTAGGTAAGTAGATAGATAAATAAGTAGGAGGGGAGAGGGCGAGGCAGAGATGGGGTGAGACGTTGCACAGCATTTGTTTCAAAATGCTCACACGTGTTGATTTTAGGTGACATATTCATGGTATTCTATCAAATTTTCTGCAGTATTTAAAATTATTTTTTAATTTATTTTTTTATTGAACAATAATTGCTTTACAGAATTTTGTTGTTTTCTGTCAACCTCAACCTGAATTAGCCATAGGTACACATATATCCCCTCCCTTTTGAACCTCCCCCCATCTCCCTCCCCATCCTACCCCGTTGATACAGAGCCCTGTTTGAATTTCTTAGCCTTATTTCTTAGCCAGATTCCTGTTTTGCTATCTGTTTTACATATGGTAATGTAAGTTTCCATGTTACTCTTTTCCATACATCTCACCCTCTCCTCCCCTCTCCCCATGTCCACAAGTCTATTCTCTAAGTCTGTTTCTCCACTGCTGCCCTGTAAGTAAATTCTTCAGTACTATTTTTCTGGATTCCATATATATGCATTAGAATACAATGTTTATCTTTTTCTTTCTGACTTGCTTCACTCTGTATAATAGGTTCTAGGTTCATCTACCTCATCAGAACTGACTCAAATGCATTTCTTTTTATGGCTGAGTAATATTCCATAATGTATATGTACCACAACTTCTTTATCCATTCATCTGTTGATGAGTATCTAGGTTGTTTCCATGTTCTAGCTACTGTAAATTGTGCTACAATCAACAATGGGATTACATGTGTCTTTTTCAATTTTGGTTTCCTCAGGGTAGATGCCTAGGAGTGGGATTTCTGGGTCATATGGTAGTTTTATTCCTAGTTTTTTAAGGAATCTCTATACTGTCTTCCATAGTGGCTGTATCAATTTACATTCCCACCAACAGTGCAAAAGTGTTCCCTTTTCTCCACACCCTTTCCAGCATTTATTGTTTGTAGACTTTTTGATGATGGCCATACTGACTGGTGTGAGGTGATATCTCATTGTAGTTTTGATTTGCATTTCTCTAATAATGAGAGATGCTGAGCATCTTTTCATGTGTTTGTTAGCCATCTGTATGTCTTCTTTGGAGAAATGTCTGTTTAGGTCTTTTTCCCACTTTTGTATTGAGTTGTTTGTTTTTCTGGTATTAAGTTGTGTAAGCTGCCTATATATTTTGGAAATTAATCCTTTGTCAGTTGTTTCATTTGCTATTATTTTCTCCCATTCTGAGGGTTGTCTTTCCACCTTGCTTATAGCCTCCTTTGCTGTGCAAAAGCTTTTAAGTTTAATCAGGTCCTATTTGTTTACTTTTGTTTTTATTTCCATTACTCTAGGAGGTGGGTCATAGAGGATCTTGTCCTCTATGAGTGTTCTGCCTGTTTTCCTCCAAGAGTTTTATAATTTCTGGTCTAACATGTAGGTCTTTGATCCATTTTGAGTTTACCTTTGGATATGGTGTTAGGAAATGTTCTAATTTTATTCTTTTACATGTAGCTGTCCAGTTTTCCCAGCATCATTTATTGAAGAGGCTGTCTTTGCCCCATTGTATATTCTTGCCTCCTTTGTCAAATATAAGGTACCCATAGGTGAATGCGTTTATTTCTGGGCTTTCTATGTTAATCCGTTGGTCTATGTTTCTGTTTTTGTGTCAATACCATACTGTCTTGATTACTGTAGCTTTGTAGTATATTCTGAAGTCAGGAAGGGTGGTTTCTCCAGCTCCATTCTTCTTTTTCAAGATTGCTTTGGCTGTTTGGGGTCGTTTGTTTTTCCATATGAATTGTGAAATTCTTTGTTCTAGTTCTGTGAAAAATGTCATTAGTAATTTGATAGGGATTGGGTTGAATCTGTAGATTGCATTTGGTAGTATAGTCATTTTCACAATATTGATTCTTCCTACTCAGGAACATGGAATATCTCCCCATCTGTTTATGTCATCTTTGATTTCTTTCATTAGTGTCTTATAATTTTCTGTGTACAGTTCTTTTGTCTCCTTAGGTAAGTTTATTCCTAGATATTTAATTCTTTTTGTTGCAATGGTGAATGAGATTGATTCCTTAATTTCTTTTGAGTTTTCATTGTTAGTGTATAGAAATGCAAGTGACTTCTGTGTATTGATTTTGTATCCTGCAACTGCTAAATTCATGGATTAGCTCTAGTAATTTTCTGATACTGTCTTTAGGGTTTTCTATGTAGAGTATCCTGTCATCTGCAAGCAGTGAGAGCTTTGCTGCTGCTTTTCTGATCTGGATTCCTTTTGTTTCTTTATCTTCTCTGATTGCTGTTGCTAGGACTTCCAGAACTATGTTGAATAATAGTGGTGAAAGTGGACACCCTTTTCTTGTTCCTGATCTTAGGGGGAGTGCTTTCCGTTTTTCACCCTTGAGAATGATGTTTGCTGTCGGCTTATCATGTATGACTTTCCTGGTGGCTCAAACGGTAAAGTGTCTGCTTGCAATGTAGGAGACCTGGGTTCGATCCCTGGGTTGGGAAGGTCTCCTGGAGAAGGAAATGGCAACCCACTCCAGTACTCTTGCCTTCAGAATCCCATGGACAGAGGAGCCTGGTGGGCTACAGTCCATGGGGTCCCAAAGAGTCGGACATGACTGAGCAACTTCACTTTCTTTTCTATCATATATGGCCTTCACTATGTTGAGGTAGGTTCCTTCTCTGCCCGTTTTTTCAAGGGTTTTAATTACACATGGGTGCTGAATTTTGTCAAAGGCTTTTTCTGCATCTGTTGAGATGATCATATGGTTTTTAACTTTCAATTTGTTATTATGGTGTATCACATTGATTGTTTTGCATATATTGAAGCATCCTTGCATCCCTGGAATAAACCCAACTTGATCATGGTGTATGAGCTTTGTGATGTGCTGCTGTATTCTATTTGTTAAAATTTTGTTGAGAATTTTTGCATCTATGTTCATCAGTGATATTGGCCTGTAGTTTTCTTTTTTCTGTGTTGTCTTTGTCTTGTTTTGGTAACAGAGTGATGGTGGCCTCATAGCATGAGTTAGAAAGTGTTTCTTCCTCTGCCATTTTTTGAAAGAGTTTTAGAAGGATAGGCATTAGCTCTTCTCTGAATGTTTGATAGAATTCTGTGAAGCCATCTGGTCCTGGGCTTTTGTTTTTTGGCAGATTCTGATCAGAGTTTCAGTTTCAGTGCTTATAATTGGGTTGTTCATAATTTCTGTTTCTTCCTGGTTCAGTCTTGGAAGATTGAACTTTTCTAAGAGTCTGTCCATTTCTTCGTCCAGGTTCTCCATACAGTTGTTCATGATAGTCTCTTATAATCCTTTGTATTTCTGCATTGTCTGTTGTAACCTCTCCTTTTTCATTTCTAATTGTGTTGATTTGATTCTTTCTTTTTTCTTAATAAGTCTGGCTGAAGGTTTCTCTATTTTGTTCATCTTCCAACTTTTAGTTTTATTAATCTTTACTATTGTTTCTTTCATTTCTTTTTCATTTATTTCTGGTCAGATTTTTATGATTTCTTTCCTTCTATTAATTTTGGGGGTTTTTGGTTCTTCTTTTTCCATTTGGTTTAGGTGTAAAATTAGGTTTTCTTCAATGTTTTTCTTATTTCTTTAGATAGGATTGTATTGCTATAAACTTCCCTCTTAGGACTGCTTTTTCTGCATCCCATAGGTTTTGTGTTATCATGTTTTCATTCTCATTTGTTTCTAGAAATTTTCTGATTTCCCTTTTGATTTCTTCAGTAACCTGTTGGTTATTGAGAAACATATTGTTTAATCTCCATGTATTTGTGTTTCCTACAGTTTTTTTCTTGTAATTGATATCTAGTCTCATAGCACTGTGGTCAGAGAAGATGCCTGATATGATTTCATCTTTCTTACATTTACTGAGATTTGATTTGTGACCCAAGATGTGGTCTGTCCTGGAGAATGTTCCATGTACACTTGAGAAGAAGGTGTATTCTTCTGCATTTGGATGAAATGTCCTGAAGATATCAATGAGATCCATCTCATCTAATGTAACATTTAAGACTTGTGTTTCCTTATTAATTTTCTGTTTTGATGATCTGTCCGTTGGTGTGAGTGGGGTGTTAATGTCTCCTACTATTATTGTGTTACTGTCAATTTCTCCTTTTATGTCTGTTAATGTTTGTCTTATGTATTGAGGTGCTCCTATGTTGGGTGCATCGATATTTGCAATTGTTATGTCTTCCTCTTGGATTGATCCCTTGATCATTATGTAGTGTCCTTCCTTATCTCTTGTAATCGTCTTTATTTTAAGGTCTATTTTGTCTGATATGAGTATTGTCACTCCAGCTTTCTTTTGCTTTGTATTTGCATGGTATATATTTTTCCATCCTCTAATTTGCAGTCTATATGTGTCTTGAGGTCTGAAGTTGGTTTCTTGTAGACGTCATATATGTGGGTCTTGTTTTTGTATCCATTCAGCCAGTCAGTCTTTTGGTTGGAGCTTTTAATCTATTTACATTTAAAGTAATTATTGATATATGTGTTCTGATTGCCATTTTCTTAATTGTTTGGAGTTGATTTTTGTAGATCTTTTTTCTTCTCTTGTATTTCTTGAGTATATAAGTCCCTTTAACATTTGTTGTAAAGCTGATTTGGTGGTACTGAATTCTCTTAACTTTTGCTTGTCTGAGAAGCTTTTTATTTCTCCATCAGTTTTGAATGAGATCCTTCCTGGGTACAGTAATCTTGGTTGTAGATTTTCCCCTTTCAGTACTTTAAATATATCCTGCCATTCTCTTCTGGCCTGCAGAGTTTCTGCTGGGAGATCAGGGTTTACATGTATGGGGTTTCCCTTGTATGTTACTTGTTGCTTTTCCCTTGCTGTGTTTAATATTCTTTCTTTGTGCTTAGTCTTTATTAGTTTGATTAGTATGTGTCTTCGCATGTTTATCCTGTATGGAACTCTTTGCACCTCTTGTACTTTATTGACTGTTTCCTTTTCCATGTTGGGGAAGTTTTCCACTATAATCTCTTCAAAAATTTTCTCATACCCTTTCTTTTTCTCTTCTTCTTCTGGGACCCCTATAATTTGAAAGTTGGTGTGTTTGATATTGTCCCAGAGGTCTCTGAGACTATCCTCAGTTCTTTTCATTCTTTTTACTTTATTCTGCTCTTCAGAAGTTATTTCCACCATTTTATCTTCCAGCTCACTGATCTGTTCTTCTGCTTCAGTTATTCTGCTGTTGATTCCTTCTAGAGTATTTTTAATTTCAGTAATTGTATTGTTTGTCTCTGTATGTTTATTCTTTAATTCTTCTGGGTCTTTGTTAATTGATTCTTAACATTTTCTCCATTCTGTGTTCAAGGTTTTTGATCATCTTTATTATAATTATTCTGAATTATTTTTCAGGTAGTTTGCCAATCTCCTCTTCATTTATTTGGGCTTCTGTGTTTCTAGTTTGTTCCTTCATTTGTGTACTATTTCTCTGCCTTTTCATTATTATTTTTTTAACTTATTGTGTCTGAAGTCTCCTTTTCCCAGGCTTTAAGGTTGAATTCTTTCTTCCTTTTGGTTTCTCCCCTCCTAAGGTTGGTCAAATGGTTTGTGTAAGCTTCGTATAGGGTGAGATTTATATTAAATTTTTATTTGTTTGCTTTTTTTCCTCTAATGGGCAAGACTGAGTGAGGTGGTAATCGTGTCTGCTGGTGATTGGGTTTGTACTTTTGTTTTGTTTATTGTTTAGATGAGGTGTCCTGCACAGGGTGCTACTGGTGATTGGGTGATGCCGGGTCTTAAATTCAAGTGGTTTCTCTGGTGTTGGTTCTCACTATTTGATACTCCCTAGGGTTAGTTCTCTGGTAGTCTCGGGTCTTGGCGTCCGTGCTCCCACTGCAAAGGCTCAGGGCTTGAGCTTGAGTTTCCTGTGGTTCTGTACATTCTTTTCCACTGGTCAGGTACTCCTGTCTACTCTGAGCTGGTGTTCTGCATGCGCTTCTGTGTCTGAGGGTGTATTCGTGATATATCTGGGGAGAGAGATGTACCCCATGTCCACCTACTCCTCCGCCATCTTGTCCTCTTTTTTTCCTTTGTGCTTTCTAGTTTCACTGGCTCATAAGATGGCCGGGCCCAGAGGCCTCCCGGCTGGTGCTTCAGACCCGAGTCTGTGTTGCAAAATCAGTATTTGAAATGTAAAGGAACACTTTACTAACAGAGAGAAATTAAATTTTCCACAATTATTTGTAACTGATCACTTTATGGCAGTTTTCTGTCATGTTGATCTTTAATGTGTATATTTTGTTAAATTTTTGATGCTTCTTGAAGATATTTTTATTGAGATAATATTCGAAATGTTTCAGGTAAATATTGGAACAGTTGACTTGACATTTAAATGCATTACAAAATGATCACGACAGTAAGTTGTCTAGTAACTATCTGTCCCTATGCAAAGTTTTTATAGTATTATTGACCATATTCCTTATGCTGTATATTATATATCCCTGTGACTTAACTGAAAGTTTGTATCTGTTAATCTTCTTCACCTTTTTTGCCCAATTTCCCACCCTGCCCACCTGTGATAACCACCTGTTTGTTCTTTGTATGTATGAGTCTGTTTTCTGTCTGCTTATTTTGTTTTTTTAGATTCAACATATTAGTGACATCATATGGTGTTTGTCTTTCTCTTGACTTATTTCACTTAATGTGATACCCTGGATCCTCCCAGTTATTCCAAATAGCAAGATTTAATCCTCTTTATGAATAATATTCCATTGTGTGTATGTGTGTGTGTGTATGTATGTTTGTGTGTATGTGTGTGTGTGTATATATGACCATAATGTGGTGTCAGTCACTCAGTTATGTCTGACTCTTTGCGACCCCATGGACTGTAGCCCACCAGGATCCTCTGTCCTTGCAATTTTCCAGGCAAGAATACTGGAGAGGGCTGCCATTCCCTTCTCCAGGGGATCTTCCCAAACCAGGGATCAAATCCTGGGTTTTTCGCAATGCAGGCAGATTCTTTACCATCTGAGCCACAGGGGAAGTCCACATGTGACCATATATATAGTAAATATATATATGTATATATCACATCTTTTTTATCTATTTGTCTACCACTAGACAGTTTACTTCTATATCTTGGCTGCTGTAAATACTGCTGCAATGTACATTTTCTTCAAGCATATACCCAGAAGTGAAATAGCTGGATCATGTAGTAGTTCAGTTTTTAATTGTTTTGAGGAATCTCCATACTATTTTCTATAGTGGCTGCAGCAATATGTAGTCTTACCAATGTTCCCTTTTCTTCACATTCTCACTAACACTTGTTAATTTGTTTTCTTTTTGCTGATAGCCATTCTGACAGGTGTTAGGTGGTATCTCATTGGTGGTTTTGATTTGTGTTTCACTGATTATTAGTGATGTTAATAATCTTAATTTTTTTAGATGTTAATCCCTTATTGGATATATATTTGCTATATCTTGGGTGAGTTTTGCTTTGTCTACCTCCTAGGTCACTGGTTCGTTCTTCTGTACCATCTAATCAACCGCTAAATCTTTGTACCATCTAATTCAGTCCTTCTAGTGTGTTTTTCTGTCAGTTATTCTTCAACTCTGATTGGTTCATTGTTAACATTTTTTAACTGTTTGTTGACATTTTCACTGTTTTCATCCATTCTTCTTCCAACTTTGGTGATCATCTTTATGATCGTTACCTTGAATTCTTTTTTAAGTGTATTACTTACCTCTTTCATTTAGTTCATTTTCTGAGATTTTGTCTTTGTTCTTTCAGTTGGAACATAGTCCTCTGTCTTCTCATTTTATCTAATTCTCTTTTTGTATCTGTGTAGTACTTAAGTCTGTTATGTTTCCTAGTCTTGGAAAAGCAGTCTTATGTAGGAGACATTCCATGAGTCCTAGCAATGCACTCCTCTCTGGTCATTAGAGCTGTGTGCACTGGGAGTACTTTCTATGTGGGCTGCATGTGCCATTAGTTGGGGTGGAGCTGACTTCCCCCTGCCCAGCCCGGTGTGGTTACTGTGGGTACAGCGGAGGGCAGGGCAGGCCCCAGAGTTAATGCGCTGGAGGGAGGATTCGAGGATGGTGCTTGCCAGCATCTGTATCAGCATGGTACAGTGAGAGACCCAACCCCAGGGGGGTCCCAGCTGCCTCCTGTCTCCTCGGAATGCTTTCCAAGATCAACAGGTGGGTCTTACACAGGCACCTCTCAAATTACTACCATTGTGCTAGGATTCAGCTTGTGAGATTTTCTTCTTACTCTTTAATGGGGAGTCTCTGGTTCCTGTCTCTCCTGCTCTCTCAAATGTAAGCATCACTGGTTTCCAAAGCCAGATGTTCTAGGGACTTATCTTCTGGTAGAGGATCCCCAGGCTGGGGAGCCCAGAATGGGCCTCAGACACTTTGTTCCTCGGGGAGGACCACTGTGATGGTGATATTGTTCCTGTTTGTGGGTCGCCAGCAGGGTCATGTGGGTCCTGAGTAAGCTGTGTCTTTAGTTCTATGTATCCATTTCATTGTGGCTCCTCTCTCTGTGTATTTCAGTTCAGTTCAGTCGCTCAATCGTGTCCAACTATTTGTGACCCCATGGACTGCAGCACACCAGGCTTCCCTGTCCATCACCAACTCCAAGAGCTTACTCAAACTTATATCCATTGAGTCAGTGATGCCATCCAACCATCTCATCCTCTGTCATCCCCTTCTCCTCCCACCTTCAGTCTTTGCTAGCTTCCTGGTCTTTTCCAGTGAGTCACTTCTTCATATCAGGTGGCCAAAGTATTGGAGTTTCAGCTTCAGCATCAGTCCTTCCAATGAATATTCACGACTGATCTCCTTTAGGATGGACTGGTTGGATCTCCTTGCAGTCCAAGGGACTCTCAAGAGTCTTCTCTAACACCATAGTTCAGAAGCATCAATTCTTTGGTGCTCAGCTTTCTTTATGGTCCAACTCTCACATCCATATATGACTACTGGATAAAACCATAGCTTTGACTAGATGGACTTATTTTTGGCAAAGTAACGTCTCTGCTTTTTAATATGCTGTCTAGGTTGGTCATAGCTTTTCTTCCAAGGAGCAAGTGTCTTTTAATTTCATGGCTGCAGTCACCATCTGCAGTGATTTTGGAGCCCCCTAAAATAAAGTTTCTCACTGTTTCCATTTCCCCATCTATTTGCCATGGAGTGATGGGATCAGATGCCCTGATCTTAGTTTTTTTAATGTTGAGTTTTAAGCCAACTTTTTCACTCTCCTCTTTAACTTTCATCAAGAGGCTCTTTCGCTCCTCTTCATTTTCTGCCATAAGAATGGTGTCATCTGCATATCTGAGGTTATTGATATTTCTCCTAGCAATCTTGATTCCACCTTGTGCTTCATCTAACCCAGCATTTCACCTGATGTGTTGCAAAATCTTATATATCTTTAGTTGTGAAAAGTCTTTTCTGCTAGTCTTTTGTTGTTATTGTCCAGTTGCCAAGTCATGTCCAGCTCTTTGTGACCCCATGGACTACAGCACGCCAGGCCTCCCTGTCCATCACCAACTCCCGGAGTTTACTCAAACTCATGTCCATTGAGTCAGTGATGCCATCCAATAATCTCTTCCTCTGTCGCCTCCTTCTCCTCCTGTCCTCAGTCTTTCCCAGAATCAGGGTCTTGTCCACCGAGTTGGCTCTTCATGTCAGGTAGCTGAAGTATTGGAGCTTCCGGTTCAGCATCAGTCCTTCAAGTGAGTATTCATGGTTGATTTCCTTTAGGATTGACTGGTTTGATCTCCTTGCCATCCAAGGGACTCTTAAAAGTCTTCTGTAGCGCCACAGTTCGAAACATCAGTTCTTTGGTGCTTGGCCTTCTTTACAGTCCAGCTCTCACGTCTGTACATGACTACTGGAAAAGCCATAGCTTTGACTATATGGACCTTTGTTGGCAAAATAATGTCTCTGATTTTTAATATGCTGTGTAGGTTTGTCCTAACTTTTCTTCCATGGAGCAACTATCTTTTATTTTTTTATTTGTAAAATATATATATTTTATTGAAGTATAGTTGACTTACAGTGTTGCGCATGCACAGCAAGGTGATTCAGTTATAAAAATATACATATATTATTTTTGAAATTATTTTCCAGCATAGGTTATTACAAGATATTGACTGTAGTTCCCTGTTCTATACAGTAGACCTTTGTTGCTTGTTGTATATCTATGTTTTTTATTGGAAATCTTGCATTCTACTCATACTAAGTCAAACAAATAGAATCAAAATGTCATAATTTTTTTTAGTTAGGCAAAAATTCATTTTCATAAAATAAGTGTATGTATATATATATACACACACAGAAGCTTTTCTACTACACTTGATAAAGGCTGGAGAAAGAACATTAAAAAAAAGAGGAGATGGAGAAATTGGAGAACATAGACTAACTGAAATGGAAGCACTGAATATGAAATAGAAAAAGTGAAACAAATTAGGTAAAAGTAAAAAAATCATCATACAGTTCAGTTGTTTTTAAACATGACTACTCATTATAAACATATCTGGAACTCTGAAGAAAAAAAGCCATACCTGAGCATTTGTATTTTTCAAAAAATTTCAAGATAATTCTGATATGCATCTGAATTTTAAAAAGTGGTAACAGGTTTTTCTATTAGATCTTAGTTTTGGTGATTTAGAATTCTATTATTTTTCTGTTGACCAATCATAATACAGTGGTATTAAGTGAGTAATAGTTAAATAATCACAATAGTAAAAGATGTTTATCAGTTTTCACAATCAATAGCCAGACAGAAAATAAAAGATAATTACAACTGCAAGCCATAGTGGGAACATGGATTATCTTAACAATATAAAATAATTGCATACAATTTGAGGGGGTCAAGCAGAGTGATGTGGTAAGTGGAATTGCATACATGGACATGACATCCACCTAGTCAGTCTCTGTCTTTTGGTTGGTGCATTTAATCCATTTACATTTAAGGTAATTATTGATATGTATGATCCTATTACCATTTTCTTAATTGTTTTGGGTTTATTTTCTGTAGGTCTTTTCCTTGTCTTGTGTTTCCTGCATAAATTTAGCATTTGTTGTAAGGCTGGTTTGGTGGTGCTAAATTCTCTTTAACTTTTGCTTCTCTGAAAGCTTTTGATTTCTCCATCAAATCTGAAGGAGAGTCTTGCTGGGTGGAGTATTCTTGGTTGGAGGTTATTCCCTTTCATCCCTTTAAATATATCATGTCATTTCTTTCTGGCTTGTGGAGTTTCTGTTGAGAAATCAGCTGATAGCCAGATGGGAGTACCCTTGTATGATACTTGTTTTTCCCTTGTTGCTTTTAATATTTTATCTCAGTCTTTAAGTTTTGTCAGTTTGTCTTGCTCTGGTGGGCAGGGCCTTACTCAGTAAAGCTTTAATCCAGTTATCTGCTGATGAGTGGGCTTGCACGCCCTCCCTAGTAGTTTTGCCTGGGGTGACCCAGCCCTGTGGTGTATGGGCTCTATAGCAGGATTACTGTCAGAGAGTTTACACCAAAGGGGAACCTTCCAGTGCCCCCTCTCTCTGTGGTGAGCCCCTGCCGACCCACACCACCACAGGAGGCCCTCCAACACTAGCGGGTAGTTTTGGTTCAGTCTCCTCTGGGGTCACTGCTCCTCTCCTCTGGGTCTTGGTGTGCACAAAATTTTGTTTGTGCCGTCCAAGACTGGAGTCTGTTTCCCCCAGACCTCTGGAAGTCCTATAATTAAATCCTGCTGGCCCTCAAGGCCAGATTCCCTGGGGATTCCCAGTGTCTTTGTTGGGTACCCAGGCTGGGAAGCCTGACATGGGGTTCAGAACCTTCACACCAGTGTGAGAACTTCTTTGGTATGATTGTTCTCCAGTCTGTGAGTCACCCACCCTGCAGGTATGGGATTTAATTTTATCATGTTGCGCCGCTCCTACCATCTTGCTGTGGCTTCTTTGTCTTTGGATGTGGGGTATCTCATTTTTGATAGTTTCCAGCATCTTCTTATCGATGGTTGCTCAGCATAGTTGCAATTTTGGTGTTCTTGCAGGAGGAGATGAGCACAAGTCCTTCTATTCCAGTATCTTGAACGGGAAGCCTCGCAAGTGTCTTTAATTTCATGGCTGTTGTCACCATCCATAGTGATTTTGGAGACCAAGAAAATAAAGTCTGTCACTGTCTTTGTTTTTCCCCATCTATTTGCTATGAAGTGATGGGACCAAATGATCTTAGTTTTTTAAATGTTGAGTTTTAAGCCAGCTTTTTCACTCTCCTTTTTCATCTTCATCAAGAGGCTCTTTAGTTCCTCTTCACTTTCTGCCATAAGGGTGGTATCATCTGCATATCTGAAGTTGTTGATATTTCTAGCAATCTTGATTCTAGCTTATGAGTCATTCAGCCTGGCATTGGGTGTGATGTACTCTGCATATAAATTAAATAAGCTGGGTGACAGTATACAGCCTTGATGTACTCCTTTCCCAATTTTGAACCAGTCCATTATTTCCTGTCCAGTTCTAACTGTTGTTTCTTGACCTGCATATGGATTTGCCTGCAATGCAGGAGACCTAGGTTCGATCCCTGGGTTGGGACGATTCCCTGGAGGAGGGCCTGGCAACTCACTCTAGTATTCTTGCTTGGAGAATCTCCATGGGCAGAAGAGCCTGGTGGGCTACAGCCTATGGGGTTGCAAAGAGTAGGGCACGACTGCATGAGTAAGCACAGGTTTCTCAGGAGGCAGGTACGGTGGTCTGATATTCCCATCTCTTTCTTAATTTTCTCCTGTTTTTTGTGATCAACACAGTCAAGGGCTTTAGTGTAGTTAATGAAGCAGAAGTAGATGTTTTTCTGGAATTCCCTTGCTTTTTCTATGCTCCAACAGATGTTGGCAGTTTGATCTCTGGTTCCTCTGGCCTTTCTAAATCCAACTTGTACATCTGGTAGTTCTCAGTTCACATACTGTTGAAGCCTATCTTGAAAGAATTTGAGCATTACCTTGCTAGCATGTGAAATGAGTGCAGTTTTAAGGTAGTTTGAACTATCTTTGGCACTGCTATTCTTTGGGGTTGGCATCCCTAGTCTTTAGGTTGTCTTGGTGACGCTAGTGGTAAAGAACCTGGCTGCCAATGCAGGAGATGTAAGAGACATGAGTTTGGTCCTTGGGTTGGGAATATCCCCCAGAGAATGGCATGGCAACCCACTCCAGTAGTCTTGCCTGGAGAATCCCTTGGACAGAGAGTCCTGGAGAGCTACAGTCCATGGGGTTGCACAGAGTCAAACAACTTTAGCATGCACGCATGCACATAGGGAGTTGCTCTTTAAGCAGTTGTGATTTTGGTGTGCTCATGGAGGAGGTGAGTTTAGGGCCATCCTGATCCCACACCCTAACAATTCTGTAGTAGAATAATTCTCATGTCTTCTTTTATGATTATGAGAAAAGCAACCTGGTTGGAAATGTGTTACATATCATGTATTTAGATATTACATTAGGAAGGAAATTGTGATTGTGTTTGAATAGTGATGGATCTTTCAGGTGTCTTTTAACATCTATATTATTTTTTAATTAATTTTTATTGGCGTATAGTTGCTTCACAATGTAGACTGTTTTTTTTAAGTCAAAATTAACAAATGTCTTTTTAGCATTTCATATTGCAACAGTAGGTATTCTAAGACATTTAGAAACTAAACAGAAGGATTATACCCCTTATTATATTTAGTTTGTGAGTTTGATGGTAGCAATTAGGGACATAATTAGTGAAAGTTAAGCATTAATAGTACAAGAACTGAGCTTAATGCAGTTACAAACAGGTATATCTTTTGATCTTATACTTTTTAATAAATCTTAATGACATGATACTTTCCTGTGGCTAGATTTTTATTTTTCATTTTGAATATGGCACTAAAATCTACTGGGCATCCAAAAATAAATTCTTATATGAATAACTCTACTTCTAACATTTTTCCTTGAGGTATGATGCTGGAATATTCATTTATTGGTACTGTATGGAATTTCTTTTCTCTTTGGCATGGATATATTGTGTGGATATTTCAAGGTGTTGTGGATAATGATTTTTTAAGGCTGTTGATGATTTTGTTTAGATTATCTTGTTCCCATAATATTCAGTTCTTGCAGAATTTTCAATATTTGGTAATGCAGTTTGTTTATGTCAGTATACTTAATTGTGGCTAATTTGTAGATAGAGATGTCATTTTTGGAAGCTAAAGACAATTCTTTTTTATATTTTTGCAGAATGCTGACCCCACTGTATTACTTACTTGTATTCTGTGAAACCGTTTTTAAAGAAAAGTTTTGTGGAAATTGATAATGCAGGTATATGTAAAGTACAGCTAAAGTAGTTTTGTGTAATTTCTCTGGAAATATTTCTACCTGCTATATTTTACCTGCATTTTCCAATAATCATCTCCCTTTCCTATGAGTTCTTATTAGCTGCATATCACTTTACCATGCCTTTGGCAGTTAATCATGTTCCTACTTTTTGATATTTTGAATCTTATATCAAGGTACTTTGTCTCTTTCTTTTTTAGTTTTATTCATTTCAGTTTTTCAGTTAAGGTAAAATGGACATATGCTATTAGTCCCAGGTATATAATGTAATGATTCAGGATTTGTATATATTGTGAAATTATCAACACAGTAAGTCTACTTCACATCCATCACCATACATAGTTACAAAAAAACTGTTTTCTTGTGATGAGAACTATTAAGATACACTCTCAGCAGCATTCAAATATGTAAAGCAGTATTATTAACTATAGTTGCTACGTGTATATTACATCCCTTGGCCTTACTTATTTTGTAACTGAAAGTTTGTAACTTGTGACCTTTACCCACTTCTCCTCATCCCCCACACCCCATTTCTGGCAATAGATAGTCTCTTCCATCTACAAGCTAAGTTTTTGTTTTTTTTTCTTTTGGTTTCTTTTGTTGTCATTTTACTCTTCAGTTCAGTTCAGTTGCTCAGTCGTGTCCAACTCTGTGACCCCATGAACTGCAGCACGCCAGGCCTCGCTCTCCATCACCAACTCCCGGACTCCACCCAAACCCATGTCCATTGAGTCAGTGATGCCATCCAACCATCTCATCCTCTGTCTTCCCCTTCTCCTCCTGCCCTCAATCTTTCCCAGCATCAGGGTCTTTTCCAATGAGTAAGCTCTTCGCATCAGGTGGCCAAAGTATTGGAGTTTCAGCTTCAACATCAGTTCTTCCAATGAACACCCAGGACTGATCTCCTTTAGGATGGACTGGTTGGATCTCCTTGCAGTCCAAGGGACTCTCAAGAGTCTTCTCCAACACCACAGTTCAAAAGCATCGATTCTTCGGCGCTCAGCTTCCCTTATAGTCCAACTCTCACATCCATACATGACTACTGGAAAAACCATAGTCTTGACTAGACACACCTTTGTTGACAAAGTAACATCTCTGCTTTTTAATATGCTGTCTAGGTTGGTCATAACCTTCCTTCCAAGGAGTAAGCGTCTTTTAATTTCATGGCTGCAGTCACCATCTGCAGTGATTTTGGAGCCCCCCAAAATAAAGTCAGCCACTGTTTCCCCGTCTATTTGGCTCTTAATTTAGTTGCCACTGGATTGTAAGCATCTAGAGAGAAGGGATAATATTTTATAAATAATTATTGTATTTCCCATGCTATTTAAACTTAGTGTCTGGTTTGTCTTGAATATGTTGTTTTTTTACCTCATAGAAATAGTAACTTAATATTACTCTATTCATCCACTTACAAAGAAAAACAAAGTATTGATTATTTATTTCTCCTACTGTTTTAAGCATACTCTTCTAACAGGCGAATTCTCATAAATAATAGATCTAAAATAAATTAGCTTCCTTTCAAGAAATCAGGCTGTGAGGAATAATATTTTGATTAAATAGAGACCATACAACCTTAATGGAGTTTCCCTCATAGTCAGTAAAGAATCTGCGTGCAATGCAGGAGACCTGGGTTCAATTCACGGGTCAGGAAGATCCCCTGGAGAAGGAAATGGTCAGTAAAGAATCCGCGTGCAATGCAGGAGACCTGGGTTCAATTCATGGGTCAGGAAGATCCACTGGAGAAGGAAATGGTAAGCCACTCCAGTACTCTTGCCTGGAAGATCCCATGGCCAAAGGAGCCTGGAGGGCTACAGTCCATGGGGTCACAAGAGTCAGACAAGACTTAGCAACTAAACCACCATACAACTTTAAGCACTTACTGTATGCCTTTCAACTACTCATCTTTGTAATGAACATCACTGATATGATTTTGGCAAAAAAAATGAGCTAATACAACAGTTTTTTGGTGACAGGTTTTTTTAAAAAAATTTCCATAGTCTGATCCAACTAGTATTATTAATTGGTTGGCCAAAAATGAGGTGAAAAAGCATTCAGTGCTCAAATTAATCAGAGGAAAGTGGGATTAATTAATATTAAACAGGACCCTTTATTGTAAGATTTCTCAGACTAATATATGTTTTGCAAGTTTTTTGAATGAGGGAAATTAGGTTTAATCTGGATAATATATTTAGCATAATCTTGACACAAAGTAGTTTTTACCAAATGGTGGTTATTACAACTGATATTACTGTAACTCCTGGATTTCTTGATGACTAAATGGGTGATGGTATCATTGACTGAGTTTTGAAATAACCAAATATGTTTGTAAGGGAAGTAGAAAGTTCTTTTGGGAACACGTTGAATGTTTTTTCTTCCTGGGCATTTTGTTTTTTACTGAAGTATATAAATGTGTATATATATATATATATATATATATATATATATATACACACACTATATATATATTTCACATTCTTTTCCATTATGATTTCTTATGGGTTATTGATTACAGTTCCCTGTGCTATAAGTAGGGCCTTGTTGTTTATTTTATATATAGTAGTTTGTGTCTGCTAATCCCAAACTCTTAATTTATTCCTTTTCCCCTTTGGTAACCATAAATTTGTTTTCTATATCCATGAGTCTGTTTCTGTTTTATAAGTAACTTCATTTATATCATTTTTTAGATTCCACATATAAGTGACATGGTATCTGTCTCTCTGAGTTAACTTCACTTAGTATGATGATCTCTTAAATCCATCCATATTGCTGCAAATGACATTATTTCATTCTTTTTTATGGTCGAGTAGTATTCCATTGTGTATATTTACCACATCATTTTTATCCATTCATCTGTCAATGGACACAGGTTGCTTCCATGTCTTGACTATTGTAAATAGTGCTCCTGTGTACATAGGGGTGCATGTATCTTTTTGAATTACAGTTTTGTCTGCATACATGCCCAGGGGTGGGACTGCTGGATAATACGGTAACTCTGTTTTCTGTTTCTGTTTTAAGGAACCTCCATACTGTTTGCATAGTGGCTGCCCCAGTTTACATTCCAACCAACAGTAAAGGAGGATTCCGTTTTCTCACTCTCTGCAGCATTTATTATTTGTAGACCCTTTAATTCTGACTGGCATAAGGTGATAATCTTGCTTTGTGGTGGCCCAAAAGTTCATTCAGCTTTCTCTGCAAGAGGTTACAGAAAAACCCAAATAAACTTTTGGGCCAACTAAGAGTTTTGATTTCCATTTCTCTAATAATTAATGAAGTTGAGCATCTTTTCATGTGCCTCTTGGACATCTGCCAAGACATGCTGAGTTTTAAATGTCTTTGGGACTTCCAGATTGAGGGGGTTGTCTAAAAGGCAGTTAAATGTATAGACCTGGAACTTTATAACTTAATAGATAATGTACTCAAGGATCCTAATATTTTAACTCACACATTAGATATACTACATAAATGGTACATATTTTGATTTTGACAATGATGAAGATGATTGAAAAGACTAACTGTCAAAGACAATCAATACGATATGGGTTTTTTGCTTTCTTTTTTCCCCAGAAAATTATTAGAGGAGTGCATAGAAGGAAATACTAAGAAAAACCAAAACAAAATACTAAGAAAGTTTTTCTGTATTTATTGTTTATTTGTAAATATATTTCCTTTTGGAGAAGGAAATAGCATGCCACTTCCATATTCTTGCCTGGAGAATCCCATGGATAGAGAGGAGCCTGGCAGGCTACTGTTCATGGGGTCGCAGTTGTCAGACACAACTTAGCAACTAAACCACATACTTCCTTTGGAATTCCAGAAAGGACTTGAAGTATGTTATTTGTTATTTAAATTGAACTAAACTTTCTTTGTTACCTTATGTGTAATTTCTTATGAGGATGTCTACCTAGTAGTACAGAAATGGTCATAAACATGACTATGATTTGATCATGGTTATCACAATGGAAACAAAGTTTCTGCAAGTTTGCCAAGAGGTCACCAAATTTTGTAGTGTTTTGGGGTGAGGGTGTTGGTGAATTGATATTTGTTTTGTGAAATAGCAATAAGAAAAAATGTTTAAAAGGAATAAATGTAAAAAGAAACCTTCCCAAAGCCAATACTCCTTTAACCCAAGCATATTCTCATATGCTACAGATTGAATAATTAGAATAGCTATCAAATGTATAGCTAATAGAATGGACACTTTCATATTGTATTCTGTTTTATAAATTTTCTCATTTTAAATCTACCTAGTTTTACTCACAAATCTTTTTTTATAATGTACTGCACAGTTTTGTGATAGCAGTTTATTAAGCTATTGGTGTTTTAATTAACTCAGTAATGAATTATAAATAAGGAGACTTTAAATTGCTTATGGAAAATATGATTTCACAGCCAATTTTAATAGCTATGAGTTAAATGTTTAACCCCTAAGGCTGTGGTGCTTTGAGTAGTTTTATTTTTTGTGATCTGATTGTGGTCCATTGTGATGTAAACTGCCAAGTGATCCAGTGTCCAGAGGTTAATAGCCATCTCTTGATCTCCTAGGTCATCTTACTTCCAGAGCTAAGGAGTTTCTGGGAAGGGATCAGAGGAGGTCCTAAATCTCTTAAGTAGTCCTGGATATAGAGTGGCCCAGGTGGACCAGAACTATTCTCAACTGAGAATAGCTTCTTTCTGTAAAGCCACTTTAGCATCTTTGGAAATACAGGGAATATTTTTGGCTTATAGCTCTGGTTCAGTTTGTAATTTTTACTTTTTATTGTATTGGAAGCTTCTATTCCTATAGTTTTATTGTTTTAGAGCCTCTAGAAATTGAAATGGTTGGTATTTAAGAGAACAACTAATTTTTAATGCTTCTAGAAAAGTAAGCATTTAAATGTTTGATATTAATAAGCTTTTTTACCTTTACCCATACCTCCTATGGTAATACACCTTTGTTTTGGATTTATACTTATTCCAAAATATTCTTTTGTTCATTTATGCCTTTTCCCATGACAGAGGCTGAATATTTGCATTTTTTGTTTCTATAGCACTACATGGTGAAATTATTTTTTTCCAAAAGGATGAAACAAATTATTGGAATATTTGGACTAGTTCAGGTCTGTTAATTACTCTCTTGATTACTGTTACCTCAGTGGATTTTTTAGAGATAATTATTTGCAATAAGTTGATTTTCATTTATTGAGATTTAGAGGATGTACTAATTAATTTGAACTGACTATTTTTTCTGAGCAGACTGTCATATTTATGAAAGTGTACGAATATATGTGATTTGTGTTAATAGGAGTGAGTAGAGTAGCCTGTTATCTTAAGTACTAGAAATTCAGTGTGTGCCCACAAGTAGCTTAAAATACCAAACTATCTTCTTTCTTAAGTAATTCCTTAATTATGAAAAATCTGGAGAATGGAAAAAATGTAGGCATGATTCAGACATTATTTTTTCACATCAGGATCTAAGTATTATCTAAATGTATGCATAGACATATAACTCTTTTGCAAGGCAATGAAACTTATCTTTTACTGTAAAAGACCCTTAAAAAGTGTATCGTAACAGTTCATTGAATCTCCATATTCAGCTGGAGACTTTATGTGTGGAAAACTTGAATGGAAATTTAAGTTTAGGATCCAAAAATAACTTTGCTACAATCTGTGTGGTACACCCAGGTGTTTTGATTTAAGTTTACACATAGCATATGGAAAATTAAGAAAAATTACCAAGTCTTATCTTAAGTAGTATTTGTGAAAGTGTATTAATTTGGGTGGTGGTGTGTGTTTTTAAGAAGGATTACATGTGCCAGTCTTTATTACTAAAAATAATGAATTTTTTAAAAAGAGAGGCAATAAGTTGTCCTTCCCAGATCACATCTGGAATATTGTGTTTAGTTCTGGATTTCATATTTTTGAAAGGACTTAGGCAAACAGATATACCCAGAGAAGAGTGACCAAAGCAGTGAGTTATTGAAAACTAGATAATAAGAAGGAGTTGGGGGGAATAGAAATGTGGAGCCTTAAAGACAAGACTTGAACAGGACATAGTTAAGGTCTTAAGTTATTTGGAAGATTTTCATGTGAGAAAAAGAATATACTTGCGTGGAATAGCCTCAAAATGTAGAACTGGAACATGTCGCAACTAATTCACACATCATTTCAAATAGCCCTGCTTTCTAATTCAGAAAGTTTTTAGTAGCAACTTTAAATCATAATTTTAGGGCATATTAAAATTAGTAGATTTTCAAATAAGAAGGATTTTAAACAGGTTTACAGTGATTTGATGACACAGCTCATCAAAATTCCTATTCATTTCCCTCAAAATATACATAAGCACATGTCAGTTTATACCGCTGTATCCTAGTTATAGGCTGGTCATTTTCAAAATTTCTCCAATTTGAATGGATAAATGTTTAATGTTGACATTTTCTCATCTGAAGTAATTATGTTCTCATCTGATTTTTTATTTTTTTGTAGTTTTTTTCAGACTTTGTTTTTCTGTATATGCTTTGAAACTCTTGTTTATTTTTGTATATTTTACTTAACTTAGTTACTTAATTTGACTTAGTTTTTAACTTAGTTAACTAATTTTAGCTAGTAGAGGAGTTATTAGAAAGAATTTTCAAGGAGGTAATGTTTTGCCCCTCCCCTCAACCCCTCCCCACCAACCTCCATTCAGTAATTGAGTAGAAACAGCCAGCCTAGATGTTTGCTTTTATTCTTTGCAAAATTTCCTACATGCTTCTCAGGTATGCTTCTGAAAATTTGAAGGCCTATTTTCATGACAAAATCTGTATTTAGTATTGTCTAAGAATTCTTTTATATATCTTTAAAAAAATATTGGATATTTTATACTTAGGTAATTATATAGTCTAAATTTCAACTCTGAAGTAAAGTCATAATTGAAGTTGTCAATTTCAGTGCCTTACTATATATTTTATGGTGATATTTTATATTCGTTGTAGTAAAATTTATACAATTTTGATTAAATTCAAAATTACATAATACTTAAATCATGAAAGTTACTGAATTTCATTTCTTTCTAGGCAAAGAAAATTTTCATTTATCAATATAAATTCTAGTCTTACATTGATTGGTGACTGAATGAATGAAATTTATAATAATTTGGAGGGTGTCATATTTTATACATTTTACAAAATTATTGCTGCTTTGCGAAATAAGACATTTTCACTGTGAAATGAGGTAATATATTTTAAAAGCTGAAAATGTGTAAGTATGTTATTTCCCTAATGGAAGAAGTTAATCTTCACTGACTGTGTGCCAAATAAATGCCATCTGTTTGATGAATTCAGTGTTACCTTAGGATTCTTTCCAGTGTTTTCTACGATGGAAAGTACTTTGGATTTTAGCTCTCAAAACAGCATCTATTAAGTTTAGCTTAATTAATTGGAATGCTCATATCAGTTTTAAAATGAATAAAGAAGAGCTTATCTCAATTGATTTTATGAGCATTTACAGTTCACATTTATTTGGAAATAGTTGGTGAGTGAAGTTTGTGGAATATGTGGAGATAGAGTCATTAACGTTTGGTAGCTGTTGGTTTTAAAAATCTGTTTATTTTATAAATAATTTAAAACAATCTTTCCAAGAAGTTCAGTACCAAGTTGTAAGTACCAGAGTTGGGGCTTGAACTCATTTTTCTACCTCGTGGTTCTCTGTAATAAGAGTTCTGCAGAGAAGGAGAATCAGTAATATGTATGTATCAGTTCAGTTCAGTCACTCAGTCGTGTCTGACTCTGTGACCTGATGGACTGCAGCACACCAGACTTCCCTGTCCATCACCAGCTCCCGGAACTTGCTCAAACTTATATCCATCAAGTCGATGGATACGATCGTCTCATCCTCTGTCGTCCCCTTCTCCTCCTGTCTTCAATCTTTCCCAGCATCAGGGTCTTTTCCAATGAGTTGGTTCTTCCCATCAGGTGGCCCAACTATTGGAGTTTCAGCTTCAGCATCAGTCCTCCCAATGAATATTCAGGACTGATTTCTTTTAGGATTAACTGGTTGGATCTCCTTGCAGTCCAAGGGATTCTCAAGAGTCTTCTTCAATACCACAGTTCAGAAGCATCAGTTCTTTGGTGCTCAGCTTTCTTTATGGTCCAACTCTCACATCCATACATGACTGCTGGAAAAACCATAACTTTGACTAGACAGGCCTTTGTTGGTAAAGTAATGTCTCTGGTTTTTAATATGCTGGCTAGGTTGGTCATAGCTTTTCTTTCAAGGAGCAAGCGTCTTAATTTCATAGCTGCAGTCATCATCTGCAGTGATTCTGGAGCCCCCCAAAATAAAGTTTCTCACTGTTTCCTTTGTTTCCCCATCTATTTGCCAAGAAGTGATGGGACCGGATACCATGATCTTAGTTTTCTGAATGCTGAGTTTTAAGCCAACCTCTTCAATCTCCTCTTTCACTTTCATCAAAAGGCTCTTTAGTTCTTCTTCACTTTCTGCTGTAAGATTGGTGTCGTCTGTATACCTGAGGTTATTGATATTTCTCCTGGCAGTCTTGATTCCAGCTTGTGCTTCATCTAGCCTGGCATTTCCCATGATGTACTCTGCATATAAGTTAAATAAGCAGGGTGACAATATACAGCCTTGATGTACTCCTTTCCCCATTTGGAACCAGTCTGTTATTCCATGTCCAGTCTAACTGTTGCTTCTTGGCTTCCATACAGATTTCTTAGGAGGCAGGTCAGGTGGTCTGGTATTCCCATCTCTTTCAGAATTTTCCATAGTTTGTTGTGATCCACATAGTCAAAGGCTTTGGTGTTGTCAATAAAGCTGGAATAGATGTTTTTTTGGAACTCTTGCTTTTTTGATGATCCAACGGATGTTGGAAATTTTATCTTTATGTATATGTGGTTGTGTGTATGGAGAGATTTATTTTAAGGGATTGGTTCACGTAGTTGTGGAAGCTGGCAAATCCAAAATCTTCAGGGTACCTCCGGGTTGGAGAACCAGGGAAGAGTGGATGCTGCAATTGACTCCAAAAACTCCTTTGCCAGCAGAATTCCCTTTCCCTTGGGGAAGGTCATGTAAGTCTTTTGTAAGGTCTTCAAATGATTGGATGAGGCCTGTCCTCATTATGGAAGGTAAACTGCTTTATTCAATCTACTGATTTAAATGTTAATCTCATTTAAAAATTAGCTTTCCAAAAACATCTAGACTAATGTTTGACCCAATTATATGGGTACCATGCCTAGCCAAGTTGATACATAGTATTACCTGTCACATCCTAGACTAATGTTGAGTCTTCTTTTTACATTAATTGTATGTTCTATCTTGGATCTGAGTTGTTCAAAGAAGCTACACTCTTAACATGTAGCTTCTTGGGCTTTTCCTCATTGACTAATACGTGTTCTGATTTTCAAAAGCTAAATTTATATATTGTGTTGCTAAGATTTTTCTCCCAGATATGGAGTATTTACATGTAAAAAATTTCATGTATTTCTTTCTAGAAGACTTAATTCTAACAGATATTCCATAGGAATATTGTTCAAATATGGTTTCACCTTAAGAAGTTTCTAAGACTAATTGATCTAATGATAATAATTTAACATTTAAACCTAGTTTTAGACATCGTCAAGTAACACTGTTGATCACTCAGTGCTTCTGGAAGGGCCTTGCTTTGTTTCATTTCCAACTCTGCCACTTCTTCAAAACCTGTTTGCTGATTCTCTATGTTCATGATTTCTTCTCTCCTTCCTTTCATCAGCAGAAATATATTGTGTCCACTGCATGCCAGGCACTTTACCAACTGGGTATGGGTAAATAAAAGACACATTTCCTGCCTTTGTGGAATTTACAAGTGAAGGCATACCTTGGAGATATTACAGTTTTATAGTTTACCACAGTAGAGCAAATATTGCAATAAACTTGAGTCACACAAATATTTTTGGTTTCCCAGTGCGCATGAAAGCTATGTTTACACTCCACTGTCATCTGTTAAGTTGTGTAATATTATGTTTAAAAAACCAATGTACATGCCTTAATTTAAAAATACTTTATTGCTAAAAATTCTAACCACCATCTGAGCCTTCAGTCAGTTGTGGTCTTTTCGCAAGAGTAACATCAAAGATGAGTGACAACAGAGCGCTGAAACAAAAACGAGAAGGTTTGAGACACTAGGAGACCCGCCCGTGTGTGACCCGGAGACGTGAAGTGAGCAGGTCCTGTGGAAAAATGGTGCTGATAGACTCGCTCAACAAGAAGTTACCACAAACCTTCAGTTTGTTTGTTTTTTTTCTTTAAAGCATGTGAAGCGCAATATAATGAGATATACCTATGATATTCAGGTGAACAAAGAAAGATGTGAGTACAGCTTGGGTTATGAAGGGAAATGAACAGAGGACAGTGATGAAAAATAATGAGGGGATTTCTCTTCATGATATAGCCAGAGATGTGCCTCTGAGGAGATGACATTTAAGCTGACACCTCAGGGATGAAGAGTTAGCTTATGAAAATCTGGAAAAAAATTTTTTTGAGGCGAAGGAAGTAAGATGCTCAAATGGTGTGGAAGTGAGAAGGGTAGCAGGAGACAAGGTTTGAGATAGTCAGGAGTCCCATGGTAACGTTTCATTGTTACTTTCAACCCACTTGTGGAGCCACCAAGGTATTTGAAGCAGAGAATTAACAGCCTCCATTAAAGGTTTAAAAGATTATTCTGCCTGTTAATGTGGTTGAAGATTGGAACTGAGGGGCTAGAATGGAAATGGGAGGACCAGTAAGATGACTGTTTTGATGTTGGCTCCCTTCCACCAATCCAGACCACTTTGAGTGGACTTGATCCCGGTAGGCTATGGAGTGAGGAGACCAAGCAAGGCTGTTTTGTAAGCTAGCTCAGTTGCCAGTAGCAGTAACCCATTCACGTGGGAGTAGTTCTGCAGTCTCTCGGGCCCGCAGTGATGGCCCTGGGTGAGGTGACTCAGATATATGACACCCTAGTGTGTTCACACTGACCCTAAAAGCATTAGCAGAGATAAGATCTGCTGTACATAAGAATTTCTCAAGCTTGCAGATTTAGTACAGGTTTTATTTATAACCCTGTCAGTTCTCCTATGGTCTTATCCTACTATGTTCATTGTACAAATCCATCCGGAACCAACCCTTTCTTCCCCCTGAAGGAAGAGCCAACTAGGCCATGTTTTACACTGCCGCTACATCCTCTTCATTTCCTTTCTGTGCACGTATTTTTTAAATTAAAATATTATTAATGCGGGGTTGGAGCTCCATAGCTCCGCCTGCACGCTCAGTCTCAGCTGGATCTCCTGCTCCGCAGAGTTGAACTCCAGCTGTGTTCCTGGCTCATCTCACCCTTGTAGTTGCGAGAATGTAAACACTCTGCCTGATCCTCCTTATCTCACATATTCCTCTCCATTTCCCCTAGGAATCCATTGGCTTAACATTTTATTTTCATGAACTAAACTGAATCCATTTCTGCTCTTCACTGTACTTCCTTCTTAATCTACACAGCTAAGTTCAGTGATCCTCCCCAGCCACTAAAATGTCAGCGTGCCCCACTATTTTCATCTGGGTCCTATCTTCTGTCTCTTCTGTTACTCCCCAGCCTACCATTCCAGTCTTCCAGGCTTCATTTCTTTTTGTTTGTTTTTTAATTTCTCTGGCTGAGCCGGGGCTTAGTTGTGGCTTGACGAGGGATCGAACCCTGCTCCCCTGCATTGAGAGCATGGAGACTTAACCACTGGACCTCCAGGGAAGTCCCGCCCCTGGGCTTTTTAACTTTGGAAAGTACAACACCATCCACTTAGTCACCTCAACCAGACACCTTGGAGATTTTCAGTATTTTAACCCCCTTTTCTTTCCCATTGTGTACCTTGTCAATTTTCCCTCTTAATTATCTGTTGGATCTCTCTTCTCCCACTGACATTTCAATCCCACTTGCCACTCTTTTAGATTAGGCCCTTCCCATTTCAAAAGAGAGTGAGGTTTCAAAAAGGGATGCCTAATTATGTCACTTTTGTGACTAAAATCATCCAATGACTCCTCATTTCCCCCATCATAAAAGTCCAGACTTCTTGGCATGGCCTTCGAGGACTTCTGTAATCTAGGGGCACTGGCTCCCTGTCTGTCCTCATGGTTACCCATTCCCTCCTCTTCAGGTCCTCCTCGCCGCCCCAACCCGAGTGTCCCCACCCCACCTCGGTGCTTTCACAGGCTGTATGACACTGACATATACCCACTGACTTTCTTTTCTGTCTGTTTTCCTCTAGGGTAGCGACTCTGTCTCCTTCGCCTCTTACCCCAGAACCTAGTAGAACTTGCAGTTTTTGTTGAGTGGATAAATGGGCAATAGGGCCTGAATAAAAATTGCCAGCCTGTTATGTGCCTTGCACCCGAAGAGGCTTGGTATGAATCTCTTTATTGCTGCTTACTAACTGTGTGGCTTCTTGGGTCTGTAACATAAATTCCCTGACCTTTAATTTCCTCCTCTGTAAAATGAATATTATTATTATATTTAAGTAAGATATTTATTTACTGGTCGCACTGCACGACGTGCAGGGTCTTAGTTCCCCAACTAGAGACTGAACCTCAGCTCCCTGCAGTGAAAGTGCGGATTCTCAACCACTAAACTGCCAGGAAAGTCCCAATATGATCTTTCCTAAACCTTTTGACAAATGTACAGCAGAAATCAATAATTACTTTATCTCAAGTTCAGATATAATTATGTTTCTCAAATATGAAATTCTTAAGAAGTGGAAATTTCTTTTTCTAAGTATTGCAACTTAGTTTAAGGATGGTAGTCACAACCACCACATCATTAGTTAAGATGTTTTAACATGTACTTTAGTAAAATATAAGGAAGGGAAAAAATGGATTTCATGTGAATCATCAAGTCAGACTGTATTTTCAGAATTAGAAGATTTTCCAAAAAACCTTATGCAAATATAAATTATGTATTATAAATATGACTAATGAAGATACTTCTAGCAAATCAAGACCTGCAAAAAGTACTGAAAACATGTGTTTATAAGTATTCATCGAACACAGTGGAGGTTTATATATTATTCTGCTTCATGACCAGTATATTGGTACAAATATCTCTAGAAACAGATGGAAAGTGTTAAGTATAAGTAATGATTTAAACTCTGTTAAGTTTCTCAAGGAAGCACTCACCCAGAAAAAGTATCCAGTGGTAGCAGGGAGTTCTCTTTCTTTCACATGAGAGGATGAGCTCATTAATTTTTTCCAGTAAGACAAATGATATACTGACATTGCATACTCCTTTTTGCAAAGTTTATTTTTATACCAAATTTAGCTTTTAATTTATTATCTTGTAGTTATAAGACATTCCTAACATGTGACTTAAAGTCTTGGAGATGGTAATGTGGTTTTTTCCTTTATACCCTTCATTATTTCTCATGTAACAGGGTAGAGCACAGAATTCATCAATAATGTGAAAAGTTGTACTAATGAAATACATTTTATTAGTAATATAAATAAGAAAGTAAGTGGAGCACTGTGTATATTAAAGTTTATAACACTAACATGAGTAATCCCAAAGGGTTTAATATTTATATAGGTATGGAACTGCCTTCTTCTTGCTTTTACTTAGAAAGAGATGCATGCCCCACCTCCAATAAAAAATGTGAAACAATCTCAGAGAACAATCGTCATTCCTTACCCAGAGAAAACCACAAATACGTGTAATGGCAAGAATTCCTTGTGGTTGGAAAAACAGATGAATAAGTTGCACGAAGGCTCATTTATGTATTAAGCTAGCTGAGTCAGCATGAGAAAACTTTCACATATGAAGGTTTTCTTTCCTGCAAATGTCTGCTAACTGCTACCTTGACTTTGTATAAAACGTTCCCTGCACTCATACACCCCTCAATTAATAGATGAGTAATTATTGAGTAGAGAATATACCTCCCAGTTTGATGCTTTAACAATAGAGCAAAGTATGCTCCATGAAATTTAGTTTTGATTTATTCAACCTGGTTTGTAGGCATTCATAATTTAACATTATATACTATTTTTATTAGGGCCCGTATGAGAAAGAAATGCCAAATAGAGAAGATTCTTCTATATCTTGCATTAAAACTTCTGTTGGAAACAGTGTCCTTTATATAAGACTCATTTGATAGATGGATCTAGATTTGAAGAAGTACCTTTTATTTCTTTCCCAGTTACACTGGTATGTTTCCTTATATTAGATTTAAAGACTAATTCCATATTCACTTTTGGACTTTGACTGTATTTCGCACTCAATTGCAGTGGTCCTCTTTAGATCATCTTCTTTTTCCTGTCTTCCCCTTCTCCCTAAAAACTGTATTTTCTTTGATGAGTATATCTTGCAAATCCTGGGTTTAGATAGTCATTAACCCTGCAGTTCTTTCCAGGCTAAATGGAAAGCCCATGTCCTCTTAAAAAGTATAGCATCTTATTAGAATTTTTCACTTTCTACCTTCTCCAAGGTATGTGGCTTCCTGCACCCCAGAGAAAACAGAATAAAGTCTGCCAATCTTCTAGATTCCTGTGTTTACTGTCATTTTCCTATGATTTGAATGATTTCATCTATGAATGTAAAACTTGTGTTGGTTACTGTCTTAAACCTTTGTTAATGTAATGAAAACATTAATCAGTTTATCAATTCTAGTTTTACTTTACTTTTAAAGGAAAAAAGCTCCCCAGACAGAAGTTAAAGCCATCATTTCAGTCTTTGTTTTGTTCTAATATTTTCTGAGCACCAGTCCCTTTGTTTTCCCAGTTGTAAACATGTTGTTGCTCAGTTGTGTCTGACTCTTTGAGACCCCATGGACTGCAGCATGCCAGGCTTCCCTGTCTTCCTTCACCATCTCCCGGAGCTTGCTCAAACTCATGTCCATTGAGTCAGTGAGGCCATCCAACCATCTTGTTCTCTGTCGTCCTGTTCTCCTCCTGCCTTCAGTCTTTCCCAGCATTAAGGTCTTTTCTAATGAGTCAGGTCTTCACATCAGGTGGCCAAAGTATTGGAGCTTCAGCTTCAACATCAGTCCTTCCAGTGAATATTCAGGACTGATTTCCTTTAGGATTGACTGGTTGGATCTCCTTGCAGCCCAAGGGACTCTCAAGAGTCTTCTCCAACACCAGAGTCCAAAAACATCAATGCTTCAGCACTCAACCTTCCTTATGGTCCAACTCTCACACCCATACATGACCACTGGAAAAATCATAGCTTTGTATATGGACCTTTGTCGGCAAAGTAACATCTCTGCTTTTTAATATACTGTCTAGGTTTGTCATAACTTTTCTTCCAAGGAGCAAGTGTATTTTAATTTCATGGGAGCAGTCACCATCTGCAGTGACCATCAGTTGTGAACATGTGACATAGTTAATTAGCAAGATCTGGGTGTTCATTGGAAGTACTGATGCTGAAGCTGAAACTGCAATACTTTGGCCACCTCATGCGAGGAGTTGACTCATTGGAAAAGTCCCTGATACTGGGAGGGATTGGGGGCAGGAGGAGAAGGGGATGACAGAGAATGAGATGGCTGGATGGCATCACCGACTCGATGGACATGAGTTTGAGTAAGCTCCGGGAGTTGATGGTAGACAGGGAGGCCTGGCGTGCTGCGATTCATGGGGTCACAAAGAGTCAGACACGACTGAGTGACTGAACTGAACTGTACTGAACAGGGGAACCTGATGGCTGAGATCCTTAAGATGTCATACGTTTTCTTTCAAGTGATTCTTCATCAACCTATTGCTTTTTCCTTTTAAACTAATTTGTCAATTAAATATTTGGGAGCTTAAAAGATTATATTCTTTTGATTGCCAATATACTGACAAACATTAGGATATGTGTGTATTCCATCAGTTCAGTTGTGTCTCACTCTTTGCAACTCTTTGGACTGTAACCGACCAGGCTCCTCTATCCATGGGATTCTCCAGGCAAGAATACTGGAGTGGATTGCCATACACTCCTCCAGGGGATCTTCCCGACCCAGAGATCGAACCTGAATCTCCTAAGTTTATTGCATTGACAGATGAATTCTTTACCACTGCACCACCTCAGAAGCTCAGACATTAGGATAAGTTTAAACATTTCCAATAACCATATTCTCAAGTCTACAATAAAAGATTGAGAGTAACTATGATAATTTCATCAGTTCCTAATGGTGTTTTTTCCCCTTTCTGAAGTGACATTCTTTTTTTTTTTGAAGTGACATTCTTGATAGAAATTTTTTTTCTATCACTTCATGTCATATTACAAATATGCCAATATATAACTCTACCACTGAGAGAATTCTGTGGCTATTCACAATGTATGGGAAGCATAAATCCTAAATTTAATAAGAAAAGTCTAGAAATAGTTAAAAATAATTTTCAAAATTCGTGTTTCATCTTAAATATAGTGAAAAGTGTATTTCTTGGATTCTAAAATCATTGCCAATCCCTTATTGAAGTACAGGTATCTTCGTATGTCATTCAGCTGATTTAAGAATTTTGCTCAATTTTGTGGCCAGTCACAATCAGGAATAAATGTTAAATATAACACTGAACTTTTGCACATGTGGGAAACTAAGATAACACATCTGTCATCATCAGTGAAAGCTCAAGATTATGTTTATTACTGTAGATCTGTGATCACCATAACATTTTGCTTGTTAACTCTTTAAGAGAATTTTGAAAACTATGCACCTCTTGCTTTTCTTAACTTGACATATAAAAACTTTCATCATAAGTTTGAATAGTTGTAAGAAATGTGCCTATATTAAATTCTGGTATTCGACTTTTAGAAACAATTCGATAATACATAGAAACAATAAAATTCATTAATTTTGCTAGACATAATGTCCAAAATTTCTGCATATTTGATGATAGATAAAAACACATATTGCTAAAAACAAATTGGTATGGTGGGTAATAATTATACCTTATAGACAAAGCTGTAGAAAAATGTGAAATGTTATGTACAATAAAGTAATGAGATTAACTGTTAAAGGAATAATAAATATTTTATAAACAGTAAAATTATGTCTAATTAAAGGTTAGACCTTTATTTTGAACAGAATCATATTTAAATTTTTAATCTGTAGTTTTTATCTATTATATCAATAAATACTTAATAGTTTTGGAAAAATCATAGGTGGGGTGCCTAACTAGACAGAACTGGAATTGGGCACAGCTCCCAAAAAGAAGTAGCATGAGAACCCTACATTTAATTTTACCACTTAATTTCCCCAGTGTCTTATTGATATGATATTGATACAGCTTATGCTGTTTAAAAGCACATTTCTCACTTTCAGTTCAGTTCAGTCGCTGAGTTGTGTCTGACTCTGCGACCCCTTGGACTGCAGCACGCCAGGCCTCCCTGTCCATCACCAACTCATGGAGCTTACTTAAACTCATGTCCATCAAGTTGGTGATGCCGTCCAACCATCTCATCCTCTGTCGTCCCCTTCGCCTCCTGCCTTCACTCTTTCCCAGCATCAGGGTCTTTTCCAATGAGTCAGTTCTCCGCAGCAGGTGTCCAAAATATTGAAGTTTCAGCTTCAGCATCAGTCCTTCCAATGAATATTCAGGACTGATTTCCTTTAGGATTGACTGGTTGGATCTCCTTGCAGTCCAAGGGACTCTCAAGAGTCTCCTCCAACACCACAGTTCAAAAGCATCAATTCTTCGGCACTCAGCTTTCTTTATAGTCCAGCTCTCACATCCGTACATGACTACTGAAAACCCGTAGCTTTGACTAGATGGACTTTTGTTGGCAAAGTAAATCTCTCCTTTTTAATATGCTGTCTAGGTTGGTCATAGCTTTTCTTCCAAGGAGCAAGCATCATTTAATTTCATGGCTGCAGTCACCATTTGCAGTGATTTTAGAGCCCCCCAAAATAAAGCCTCTCACTGTTTCCATTGTTTCCCCATCAATTTGCCATGAAGTGATGGGACTGGATGCCACAATCTTTGTCTCCTGAATGTGGAGCTTTAAGCCAACCTTTCACTGTCTTCTTTCACTTTCATCAAGAGGCTCTTTAGTTCTTCGCTTTCTGCCATAAGGGTGGTGTCATCTGCGCATCTGAGGTTATTGATATTTCTCCCAGCAATCTTGATTCCAGCTTTTGCCTCTTCTAGCTCAGCAGTTCACATGATGTACTCTGCATGTAAGTTAAATAAGCAGGGTGACAATATACAGTCTTGACATACTTCTTTCCTGACTTGGAACCAGTCTCTTGTTCCATGGCCAGTTCTAACTGTTGCTTCTTGAGCTGCATACAGGTTTCTTAGGAGGCAGGTCAGGTGGTCTGGTATGCCCATCTCTTGAAGAACTTTCCACAGTTTGTTGTGATCCACACAGTCAAAGGCTTTGGTGTAGTCAGTAAAGCAGAAGTAGATATTTTGTGGAACTCTGTTGCTTTTTTGATACAACAGATGTTGGCAATTTGATCTCTGGTTCCTCTACCTTTTCTCAATCCAACTTGAAATCTGGAAATTCATGGTTCACGTACTTTTGAAGCCTGACTTGGAGAATTTTGACCATTACTTTGCTAGCATGTAATGAGTGCAATTGTGCGTAGTTTGAGCATTATTTGGCATTGCCTTTCTTTGGGATTGGAATGAAAATTGACCTTTTCCAGTCTTGTGGTCACTGCTGAGTTTTCCAAATTTGCTGGCATATTGAGTGCAACACTTTAACAGCATCATCTTTTAGGATTTGAAATAGCCCAACTGGAATTCCATCACCTCCACTAGCTTTCTTTGTAGTAATGCTTCCAAAGGCCCACTTGACTTCACATTCCAGAATGTCTGGTTCTAGGTGAGTGATCACACCATCATGGTTATCTGGATCATGAAGATCTTTTTTGTAGAGTTCTTCTGTGTATAATTCCCACCTCTTCTTATTATCTTCTGCTTCTGTTAGGTCCATATCATTTCTGTCCTTTATTGTGCCCATCTTTGCATGAAATGTTCCCTGGGTTTCTCTAATTTTTTTGAAGAGATCTCTAGTCTTTCCCATTCTGTTGTCTTCCTCTATTTCTTTGCATTGATCACTGAGGAAGGCTTTGTTATCTCTTGCTGCTATTCTTTGGAACTCTGCATTCAAATGGGTATATCTTATCTTTTCTCTTTTGGCTTTCACTTCTCTTCTTTTCTCAGCTATTTGTAAGGCCTCCTCAGACAACCATTTTGCCTTTTTGCATCTCTTTTTCTTGGGGATGGCCTTGATCACTGCCTCCTGTACAATGTCACAAACCTTCATCCATAGTTCTTCAGGCACTCTGTCTATCAGATCTAATCCCTTGAATCTATTTGTCACTTCCAGTGTATAATTGTAAGGAAGTTGATTTAAGTCATACCTGAATGATCTAGTAGTTTTCCCACTTTCTTCAATTTAAGTCTGAATTTTGCAATAAGGAGTTCATGATCTGAGCCACAGTCCGCTCCTGGTCTTGTTTTTGCTGACCTTATAGGGCTTCTCCATCTTTGGCTTTAAAGAATATAATCAGTCTGATTTCAGTATTGACCATCTGGTGATGTCCACGTGTAGAGTCTTCTCTTATGTTGTTGGAAGAGGGTGTTTGCTATGACCAGTACGTTTTCTTTCAAAACTCTGTTAGCCTTTGCCCTGCATCATTCTGTACACTAAGGCCAAATTTACCTGCTACTCCAGGTATTGATTGACTTCCTCCTTTTGCATTCCAGTCCCCTATAATGAAAAAGACATCTTTTTTGGGTATTAGTTCTAGAAAGTCTTGTAATTCTTCATAGAACTGTTGAACTTCAGTTTCTTCAGCATTATAGTCAGGGCATACACTTGGATTACTGTGATATTGAATGGTTTTTCTTGGAAATGAACCGAGATCTTTCCATCATTTTTGATTGCATCCAAGAGCTCCATTTTGGACTCTTGTTGACTATGACCATTTCTTCTAAGGCATTCTTGCCCACAGTAGTAGATATAATGGTCATGTGAATTAAATTTGGCCATTCCAGTCCATTTTAGTCCATTTCTCGCTTATGCTTGACTTAAAGGAAATGTGACACATTTCCAGTAATAGAATGGATTTGAATTTTTAGAGGGGGATGGTCTTAATATGAGGGAAAATGGACATTATTTGTTTTATAAAGTAAGACTGGAGAATCAGTTTCTTAGCTCCCAGCAGTGGCAACCTCCCCTGGAAAATTCTTTGGAAAAGTTGAAGCCAAATCTGGCCCCTGTACCCTGATACCAAGTTAAATCTCAGAGACAAGAGTTTTGAGTGAAGTAGGAAAGAATTGCTCTATTTGTGGGGGCCACAGTGGTCTAATGCCCTCAAAACTGTGTCGAAACTGGAAGGGTTAGTGAGGAGTTTTGTAGTGATAGTTCAGAGAGGGTGTGACCAGTTCATGGACCATCTTCTGATTAGTTGTTGGTGAGATAAGTGGGAGTAAGCATCATCAATCTCCTGGTTCCAACCAGTCTGGGTCTTTGTGCTTGTAGGCAGCATACTGTTGTTAACTGTTAACTTCTCCCATCTAGTGGGGGTTTCAGTATCTGCAAAACAGCTCGAAGATGTGCATATCCCTTGATGAGGAACCAAGACCCTGCCCTGAGGCTGCACTGTTGCTTCTTGATTGTTCCTCCCTTGTCTCACATCTACACCCTTCCCTAATTAGCAATTGCTTGGATCTGCATGTTGGAACAAAGGGGAGGTCACAGAGGCTGAATGAAGCATATTTCCTGCAATAAAAGAAGTAGGGGGGCACAGAAAGCCTCTATGTCCAGGAGTCCCACAGGGTCTTGTGTGGTATGAAAGTGACCTCACATCAAAGACATTAGCTTGAACTATATTTGGCAGTACAACGAGTCTGCCTATGTGGCTTATATTTTTCTATTGATAAATTTTCTTTCTCTGAAAAGGGAGGGAGGAAGACTGCCTAGGGACAATACCAGTACATAGCAATTTTTTTAGCTTAATAAAGTTCTGTTCTTATGATTTGCTGCACATGCATATGAATCTATTCACTTCAGTATGAGAAAAGGAAGTGGGACTAACTTGGTGAATAGTTTGATCACTAGTTTTAGGTTTATATAAACTCCTCTGCAACAATACAGACTTCCAAAGGAAAGACTTCTGGATAAAGGCCCAGAGTGTAGGCTGTGGGGTTTACTTTATTAGCCATTTGAAAGGAACCTGAAAGCAGAGCTTCATCTAAGAAGCTCTTGCTATCCAAAATGCTGTTTATCAGAGAAATGAGAATGAAGGAATTAGGATAAACTTTAGTTGGTTTATAGCAGCAGCAGCATGATTAGTGAAAGTTGTTACGTTCATGTCGAGATTCCTTTAAGATTTTGGACATGGGATCATGAGCCTGAGTGGGTAAATTTCATGTAAATATTAAGATAAATCTTAATGGTCTGAGGAAAGTGTTATATGTGGAAAAGTAATTGAATTCTTCTGTATCCTTGTTTTCATCACTGTTTCTTGTCCTCAGTGCCTTTGACTTCTTGCATGGAAAGAAGTGGCGTTTTTCTTGGGCACTTCCATCAGTAAGTGTCTCTAGGGCACTTCCATCATTAAGTGTCTCTATTATTTCCGCTCTTGAATGCCATTGCATAGTCAGTTTATATTGGCCTTCGATGTAACTCTCATTCCATAGACATCAAGTAACTGAGGGATTTTTGTCCTTCCACTGCCAATAAAATGTTTGATAGGATATATGCATTTTCCCATAACAGTGAGAACAAAAGTGCTTCCCCCCACTTCCCTTCATTGCTGTTCTTTGTAATTTTGGAAGGAAACCTGAGATACCAGCTTAGATTTGAGACTAAGCAATTATTCTATTTAATAGAATTTGCTAATTCAAACAATGAATCAAATGGATACTTGGCAAGCAATTAGTGCTAATGCAATTGTTTTTTGTGTATACGAATCTACCATTCTATAACTGTTTCTTCATGTTTATCTATGCTCATTTTAGCTTCTGCTTCTTATCTCTGGGTATGTTTTTATTTTCCTCATTTTATGTCATATTTAAATAAATTTAGATTATCCTGTGAGATATATTTGATGTCTTTGCTCCTGCTTTCTTAGTAAAAGGGAGTTTAGAAGAAGCAAATATCACATAAGGAAATGAACACAAGGTAGGTAAGATTGCCTTTTTCTGTGCAAAGTTAAATTGTCGACTTTCTTGTACCTTTTCTTTTCACTATCTGGTGTCTTGGAATAATGATAGTACAGACTGAGAAAGACCTGGATTTGTCAGCAGCTTTATTTCCTTAATTTTTAATATCACAGAAAACCTTAAACACATATTCTGTGATTTTCTTAAACCTAACCATTTTGTTGGGTCAGCCAACTTGAATGAACTTTTTGGCTGACTCAATTATATTTAATAGCTTTTACAGATGCAAACCTTAATCACTTGTCTTTTATCTAAGTTTTTATTCTTGATTGAAATTTTAAAAATAAATACTCTTATACTCTTTGTAAGTATCCTATTTAAAAACTTAAATATTTTTAAAGATATTTAAAAACTGTTATCTTTTTCTCTTTATGTCTTCACCACTACATCCTTTCAAAACTTTTCCTTTAGAGGTTTCCTTTTAAAACATTGAGTCATCTTTGCTATCCTTTTAAGATTCTTTAAAAATCTATGATCACTTTAAATGTTATTAATTGACTGAAAATATGTAGGAATTTTGATATAGTGACTGCCAGGTTTTGATCTGAGAAAGACCACACTCCTTCCTCTCAAATTATTGTATTAAAAATTGTTTTCTATGGCTTTCACTTCTAGAAGTAGTAGATATTCTTGCTGTTTCCTGATTTGACATTTTGCAATAAATGAGAATGTCCTTTCCCAGGGTGTTAAGTATTGAACTCTCTTTTTCATTAACTGAGCATTCAGTGTAGGATATATTTGTCTTGTTCCTATAAGTAATAGATAGTTATATATAAGGCCAAAGTTTGTGTATTTCCATAATAATAGAGAATAGATAACTTACATTTTATGAAATGACTAAACCAGCATCCTTTATGGGAATGGCACCAGCCATATGAAGAGAGCTGCTGGTTCAGATTACTTGGCATGGCCAGTGTAGAAGAACCTGTCATATTCTTAAAAATATTTTTATTTACAATGAATTTGTAATGATCACAATATTATTGGTTTGTACTGATGGATTGAACAAAAGGAAAAGTAGTCCATTGTTACGCTTGATGAAACATTCTTAAAAATGATCAACTGTGGTAAAAATACATCCTTGTAACATTAATAATAATCAACATTTTTCACCTTAGGAAATAGAGGGTCATTTTTCTACCAATCATTCAAAATGGAAGATGTTATTTCCAGCTTAGGAACAAAAATATTACATTTATATGATGGCAGACTTTGCATTTATATAAAAGGGGAAAATGAGGCTATTGACTTGTTAGAAAAACTAAGGACTTGCTTTAAAAAAAAAAAATCTCATCAGCCAAAATTGTCTAAATAAAGGGTATTTTTTAAAGCATGACGCAAACATATCTCAGTTCATTCCATTACATACTCAGAGTGCCTACGAGCTTGGTGTCAGGCATAGAAGTGAAAGTTCCAATGACATGTTCTCTGTGGTCTCCCAACACTCTGGTAGGTCTGTGACTGCCCACTTGTCATCCCTCATTTTTCTTTATATAATGACCCAAATGACCTGATTCTTAACTATGTGCCTGAAAGCTCCAGGAAAGCTGGGGACAAAATTGACAGAAAATTCTATAAAGCGTATCTTCTTCTTGTTATTTTTTATGGGGACTATTTTAAAAGTCTCTATTGAATTTATTACAGTATTGCTTCTGTTTTATGCTTCTGTTTTGTTATTTGGGCCACAAGGCATGTGGGAACTTAGCTCCCTTACCAGGGATCACCTTTGGAAGGTGAAGTCCTAACTGCTGAACCGCCAGGGAAGGCCCTATAAACTATATGTGTATATATAATTAAAAAAAATTTTTTAAGGTCTGTTCTCTCTGAAAGGAGAGTTTCTCCCTTCACATTTCCTGTAGGTGGAGAATTCTATTGAAATCTCAGGATTGGAAAAACAATATCCTAGACACAGAGAATAGTGAGACACAACTTACTGTCATTCTGGATCAAATCTTCTTTCTTCTTTGTGAGTTACTGAAACTAGAAAAGTTAATTGCGTGACCTAGAGTTTTTTAGTTATGACTAAAACTTCTCATCCCATCCAATACCATTCTAGAATATGGAGCTAAAAAGGTATGATATGGTTTACTCATGAAATGATTATATACTTCAGTTATATAAACTGGTGTCCTAAACTGTGAGATCAACTTATGTAACTTTATTGTATTTTCATTCATTATAGTATAATATTTAAGTAACTCCTTTGAAATCAGAGGACTAACTACAAGAAAAATGGAAAATGTATAGAGGCTAGAAAAGTAATAGAATTAATAATTAAATATTATTAATGCAAAGGACATGGAAAGAGAGAACCAAACTTATTAATATTCTTAAGCAAAATATTTTAACATGGTTTTTATGCTATAGTTCTACTAATTTAAAGATTTGTTTCCTGGCAAAGAGAGAGTCAAGCCAAGAGGAATGTCACGAAAAGGAACATTAGTTCACAGTTCAGTTTGGTTCAGTCGCTCAGTTGTATCCGACTCTTTGCGACCCCATGGACTGCAGCACGCCAGGCTTCCCTGTCCATCACCAACTCCCGGAGTTTACTCAAACCCATGTCCATGGAGTCAGGGATGCCATCCAACCATCTCATCCTCTGCCGTCCCCTTCTCCTCCCGCCTTCAATCTTTCCCAGCATCAGGGTCTTTTCCAGTGAGTCAGCTCTTCGCATCAGGTGGCCAAAGAATTGGAGCTTCAGCATCAGTCCTTCCAGTGAATATTCAGGACTGATAATTCTTTCCTTTGTTCTGTCCCATCCACTCTGTTTCTCCCTCTCATAAGTCTCAGAGCTTCCTGTTAGGCAGTTATTCTCAACTCCCCTACCTTCATCATTAGCCCGTGGCTTTTCTCTTTCATCATGACATATGTTGAGCTGTTTGTGTTTAGATTGGCCCCAGACCTCTTTCCTGTGAATAAGAAACCCTGACTGCACATGACCTGGTCACCTGGGCTCTACCTTATCTACTCTCTTGCTGGTCAGCTGGCTGTAGATGCAAATGGTTTATAATACAGGGTAGCCCTTTGTCCTAGTGTTTAGAACGAGTTTACATCTCACAGTAGTGTGGAAGGAGACTGCTCTAAGTGTCACAAAATCAGAGTCTTTGTCCTGCTTCTGCTACTAAGTAGCTGTCCAAGCTTGAAAAAAATCATTCTTCTTTTGCTCAAGGAGAAATGTATTTATTTTTTCATTTCACTTTTCTCTTAAAGATGTGAAATAAAATCATTTCTTGAAAAAAGTCAAAATGTAGGAAAATTGCAAAGACTTATTACCTGTACCCATTGTTTGATTTCTTCTAAAAATTAGGGATAACATTGAAGTCCCCTTTGGCCTCCATTACCCTCACCCCTACTCCCATTACCCTCACCCCTTCCTGAAGGCAGTTATTGACCTGAAATAAAATATCTTAAAATATCCATCATCCAGCATTAGATGAGACGAAAAGTAAGTTATAATGAGGTAGTTGTTATTATTTCTAAACTAAGCTGCAAACAAAAAAAGGAATTATTTATTCCTCAAATGTATGGTTCATTTTTCTGCCCAAATATTCCTGTTTTCTCACATAGTATCTTAGAATATTACTACACTATATATGCATTTTTTTCAAAGAATACTGCCAGTGCTTTGTTTTGGAATTCTAAAAATTGAGTTATAATAGCTAGCAAGGTACTACCATTGGAAGAATATTATCTATCTTAGTAGTCACTTTTGATTTCTGGAAACTATAGCCATCTCTGCTAAATAATGCTGAGCATTGATAATTGGGTCATGGAGTGACAACAGAGCTGGTCAGCAGTATGTGAATAGTCCTCTTGTATTTTCCCTGGCATCAAGCACTGTGTCATGTCTTTCATAAAATAAATATGAATCAGTGATAAATATGGAATGAGCATCTTAATTTTACTTTTTAGTATACATACTGTTTGTTTCAGGGTTGTATTGCTATATCACAAATTACTACAAACTCTGCTGATTAAGACAACATCCATTTATTAGCTCATAGTCCTGAAAGGTCAGATTTGTGGCATGGTGTGGTTGGGTCTATGTTTGGGGTATCAGAAAACCTAAATCATGGGATTGGCCAGACTGAGTACTCCTCCGGGGACCTACAGAAAAATCTGCTCCCAAGGTGTCTCTTGTTGGCAGAATTCAGTTCCTTGCGGTTGTAGGACTGAGGTCCCCGTTTCCATGCTGGCTGTCAGATGGAGACTGCTCTCAGCTGCTGGACATAACTATTATTCCTTGCCACTTGGTGTCCTCTAAATTCACAGTAGTGCTTGGAGTCCTTCTCACTCCTTGAGCCTCTGACTTTCCCTTCTTTGAGCAGCTGGAGAAATTCTCTAAAGAAATCTTAAGAGTGTGGACCCCCCTGAATAACCCGCCAGCCGTACTTTCCAGTGTCATTTACTCAGAGTACAGTCCATGCACAGTCCTAGGGCTGATTGAGGATGTGAAAACATCAGGGGGGTGGGAAATCTTGGGACCATCTTAGAAATCTGTCTACCACACTAATTTTCACTCCTCAGGAGGACTGAGACTAAAAATAGAGTTTTAAATATTGTCTACAGTAAGCAAAATGAATTCACAAGATTATCATTGCAAAGCAAAATCAAATAGTTATGCAATGAAAAATGTCATGCATGTTAGCAGTGATAGGATGTTATATATAAAACAAACATCTCAAAACTCTTACTTTTGGAAGTGGATGACCAGATGAAATTGGAAATCTACCTTTCTCTTCTAACCTCCATTAAAAAGTTTTTTACTTTAATCATAAATTGATGTTCAATCAGAAGGCCCCTGACTTTCCCCTGGGTCCTTCCTAACCTATAGACTCCACCTCATCCTAGTTTTATTTCTAAGTGAAACCAGAATGAAGCCCAAGGTGATTAAACCACCTTATGTACCTGATGTGATCTTATGATAATCTGTGATTCTCCCTCAGACGTAGTGGTTCTGAAGCTATCAGTTGGTTCTCTCATTATTTCTTAAGTCTTTTGCCATCATTAAAACCTTTTGCCCCCAGGTTGACGCTAAGAATTCACGTGGCAGGTCTGTTAGCAGCAAGTACTCCAAGTCCTAGAGCTGGGCATTGGCTCTGGTACTGTACTTTTCCAGGGACTTTCCCCATAATTTGTGGTTCCTTTTGTCTGTTCCTTGACCTTGTCATTTTCAGAAGACCCCCAAAATTATATACATCGACCACACAGCACCTGCGTGTTCTCTAGCCCAGAGTTTTTGCTATAATGTTTTTCCCAACTTTGGGTTGGCTTGTGCCAAATCATGTCTAAACTAACTTTCCCTTTTCTCCTGACTTACATGCTATAGCTCCTTGCTTCCTTCCTTTTTTTTTCCTATGAGCCATGCAGAATTCCTGGCTTCAAGAGTTTATAATCTAATAGGACAAACATATAGGAAAGTGAAAAATTATATGACAATATGATAAAGTGTTATGTTACAGAAAAGCAGCAAGGGCCTGTGGGATTAGAGACATTCCAGCTCAGCCCGAATGTTGGTCAGGAAATATTTCCAAGAGGAGGTAACACTTGCATGGTCTGTGATAAGCAATTAGGAGCTGGCCTAGTGGGAAGAGGAGCTGGGGGCATTGGAGGGAGGCCTAAATGAGTCCTTTAAAGATGATCCAGAGTTGGAAACGAGATTGTCCTCAAGCTGAACTAGTTGAGCAAATGCCAAGAGGAAAGGATGGGACCAAATATGGGAGATAAAGCTAACAGATCAGATATTCTGCAGACGTCTGCTGAAGCAAATTGAACCTTGAAAATGAGTCCAAGGATGGGAACAAAGCAGGGTCCCTAGACCTTCACCGGGCATGAGAGTGAGAAAGAGAACTGTTGCTAGCCTGAAGAGTGCCAGCACTTAAGGGCTAAATAAGCCCTTAGGAGATGGTGAAAGAGACTAGGAAGTGGTCCGGGAGTGACAGCGTGAGGACAAACTGGGCTTGAGGACAGAGATCCTGGGGCCTTATTCACTGACGCATAGTGAATAATGGGAGGAGGTTTCTAGGTGGAGAGCTTACAGCTGAAAGTCTCTATTTTGTCTTCCGAGTGAAAAATGATGTGTGAGTCTGATGAGCGTGTAGAGCGGTGGGGACAGGGATGTAGCTCTTGTGGTCAGTCTCAGAGTAATCAGTAGAAGGTCCTCGCGGGCGTCATGCTGAATTGTGAGGAGCTGGCGGACGATGGGGAGGCTGTGAGGTTTTAGTGGATCTAACACGTTTGGTTGAGCTCCTATCTCAAACAGCACTCTGCGGCAGGGCTTGAGGGAAAGAGGAGGCAGATGGATTGATTTAGATTTAGTGGTTTTCTGCAAGGGTGTGACGGAAAGAGCAAAAAGGCTAGGGAGTTAAGAATGGTTGGCAGAACAGATAAAATCTAGCTGAATAAAGGACTTTCAATCAGCACAGACTGCTAATTTAGAGGAAAAAAATTAAAGTAGGGACCAAAAGACAAAAGATATTAATGAAGTCAAAGGGTAGTTATACCAGAAGAGGCGATATTTGGAGAAGTACGATATGGATTATTACATCCTCATATAACAGGCTGTACTGACATTTCAGATAGATTCAAAGAACCAGACAAGGCTTCCCTGGTGGTTCAGTGGTGAAGAGTCTGCCTGCCAGTTCAGGAGACACAGGCTCGATCCCTGGTCCGGGAGGCTTCCACATGCCGTGGGGCAGGTAGGCCCATGCACCACAAGTACTGAACCTGTATTCTAGAGCCCAAGAACCACAACTATGAACTCATGTGCTGCAAGGACTGAAGCCTGCATGCCCTAGAGCCCAGATTCTGCAACAAGAGAAGCTGTCATAGTGAGAAGCCCGCCCACTGCAAGTAGAGAGTAGCCTCAGTTTGCCGCAACTGAAGAAAAACCCACTCGGCAACAAAGACCCAGTACAGCCAAAAATAAATAAATATATAGTAAAATTTTAAAAATAATAATAAACTGGAAAAAAAAAAAGAACTGGACCAAACCAAAAAAAAAAAAAAATTAAAATACAGGAACATGATTGATGAGGAAAGACTTTGTATAATTAAATGTATGAAATCTGATGGAAAAATCAACTTGTTTTACTATAAATACATGAAAAACAATGACAAAAGTGAAAGATAAGAAATTAAGAAACTAACTTCTGCAATTATGATAAGCAAAGGGATAAAAGAGCTTCCCTGGTGGCTCAGATGGTAAGGAATCTGCCTGCAACTTGGGTGACCTGGTCTCAGTCCCTGGGTCGGGAAGATCCCCTTGAGGAAGGCATGGCAATTCACTCCAGGACTCTTGCCTGGAGAATCCCATGGACAGGGGAGCCTGGTGGGCTACAGTCCATGGGGTCGCAAAGAGCCGGACACTACTGAAGTGACTGAGCACGCACACATGCACGCAAAGGAATAAAAACCCTTCATCGGTAAAGATGGGATCTAGGTTGGTATTTCCCCAGCAGCTGTGGATAATTGTAGCTTCTTTTTGCATTTCCATCACCAGTTTTTTTCTGCTTCTCAAAAATTAGAGCAGCAGTCAGGCTGCCTCCTTTCTCTGCTTCATGCTCCTCCTGTCTGTGATTAAAAGGCCTGGGGGGCCCAGCAAAGGGTTTTGGAGCCTGGAAGGAGTGGAGGGCGAGGTGGAAGGGAGGATCTGGTAGGAGAATGGTCCAGCACCGGGTGTCAGAGCCCCAGAGGGGCCATCTGTGGGGGAGGGCTGCCCACTTCAGAGACTGGAGCCTTGGCGAGGGAAATGGGGCTTGTACGCAGGGAGGGGACAGGATTGATTTCATACAAGAAGGCTGATCAAGTAAGGAAATGTATAAAGCATTATGGGAGTGCAGTTTCTTACTCTAGGAGAAGGTTGTCTCAAATGGGAAAACCAAGGGGGAGAACACGAGGATGAATCCTGTGGTGGTGGTAGAATTGGAGGTATTAGTGTGAATTTATGGTTTGCAATGTATAGATAGATGAATGTATAGTTATAGAAATATATATGTGTGTGTATATCTGTATGTGTGCATGCTTGCATGCTAGGTTGCTTTAGTCATGGCCGACTCTTTGTGATCCTATGGACTATAGCCCGCCATTCTTGTCCATGGGATTCTCCAGGCAAGAACACTGGAGTGGGTTGACATGCCCTCCTCCAGGTGATCTTCTCCAAGCAGGGATCGATCCTGTGTCTCTTACATCTTCTGCATTGGCAGACAGGTTCTTTACCATTAGTGTCTCCTGGGAAGGATGTAAGAAGTATGTATGTACACACATATATTCTCTAATTCTCTCTGTTGAGTTGGCTTGGCAGCAGTGACACCCCAGTAACAAGGAGCACACTCAGCACTCAGATCTAAATGCTGTTCTCTGCCAGAAAAGGAATCAGAACTCCTTAGAAAAATTACTGATTCCAGGGCTGGGCCAGGATAAGCAAAAGATGAGCTTGGAACATCCTGTCCCACAAAATAAGGAAGTGCTCAAAGGATAATGGGGATGTGTCAAAAGGACATAGAAACCAGCTTGAAGAGGCTCCCAAGGGCCAATTATGGGACATTTTAAGCATTAAATAAATAATGTTTGCAACGGATTAGAACTTATTTAATGAAATAATAAACACAAGTCCACAGTGATATGAATGAATTTAAAGTTGAATGGAGGAACAGAGTTTTTTCCGTTTTAAAGAATCTTCCCATAAGGTAATAGTTCATTACAAAGAGAAAAAATGTCACATTAATCAAATGATCAAAGTGAACATTATCAATAATGGGACAAAGCAGGAATGGCTCCACCTGAAAGGACGCAAGGAGAAGCAGCTAGAATCACTTCTGGGGTATTCTTGTACAAGATGAATAGTTTGAATGGGATCATGAGGAAACACCAGTCAAACCTACATCATAGAACAGTTTACAAAAACACTTGTAACTTCAAAAGCATTAAGGTCATGGGAAGTCAAGGAAAGTCTGAGGAAATGTTTCAGACTGAAGAGGACCAAGGAACATGACAACTAAAATACAATGGACTCTTGTTATGAAGGAGGTATAGTGAAATGTGAATGATGTCTGAAGATTTCATGATAGCAGTGTATCAGTATTAATTTTCTGATTGTAATTATAATTATGTAGCAGAATATTTTGGAGAAGGAAATGGCAACTCCAGTATTCTTGCCGAGAGAATCCTGTGGACAGAGGAGCCTGGTGGGCTCCTGTCCATGGGGTCGCACAGAGTCGGACGCAACTGAAGCGACTTAGCATGTGTGCATGCATTGGAGAAGGAACTGGGAACCTACTGCAGTATTCTTGCCTGGAGAATCCCAGGGAAGGAGGAGCTTGGTGGGCTGCCGTCTATGGGGTCGCACAGAGTTGGACATGACTGAAGCAACTTGGCAGCAGCAGCAGCAGCAGCAGAATATTTTTGTTTGTAATGCACTTAATTATTTGGTAATGATGAGGGATCGTGTTGGCTACTTAGCTTGCAAATACTTCAGAAAAAAAAAACAATTTTTTGTCATATATTTAGAAGACTTCTTTTAAGTATTTTCTGAAGGAGAGACTAATACTAACCCATGCCTTTTAAAAAACTTTTTAATCGAAGTATATTTGGTTTATAGTATTGTGTTAATTTCTGCTTTACAACAAAGTGATTCAGTTATGTACACATATTCTTTTTCATATTCTTTTCCATTATGATTTATCACAGAATACTGACTATAGTTTCCTGTGCTATACAGTAGGACCTTGTTGTTTATCCAGTCTATATATAATAGTTTGCATCTGCTAATCCCAAACTCCCAATCTTCCCCTCCCCCAGCCCTTCCCTCTTGACAACCACGAGTCTGTTCTCTATGTCTGTGAGTCTGGTTCTGTTTTGTATATATGTTCATTTGTGTCATATTTTAGATTCCACATGTAAGTGATATCATATAGTACTTGTTTTTCTCTTTCTGACTTAATTTTGTTTAGTACGATAATCTCTAGGTCCGTCCATTGGATGGTGCAAATGGCATTATTTCATTCTTTTTTAAGGCTGAGTAATATTTCATTGTGTGTGTGTGTGTGTGTGTATTGTGTGTGTATGCTCAGTTCTGTCTGACTTTTTGCAACCCCTTGGATTATAGCCCACCAGGCTCCTCTATTGATGGGATTTTCCAGGCAAGAATATTTGAGCGTATTGCCATTTCCTCCTCCAGGGGATCTTCCCAATCCAGGGATTGAACCCATGTCTTTTGTGTCTCCTGCATTGGCAGATGGATTTTTCCCACTGCACTACCTGGGAAGTCTGTGTGTGTGTGTGTGTGTGTGTGTATTCATCTGTCAATGGACATTTAGGTTGTTTCTATATCTTGGCTATTGTGACTAGTGCTGTTGCACTAGTGTTGTATCTTTTCAGATTATAGTTTTGTTTTGATATATGCCTGGGAGTTGAATTGCTGGACCATGTGATATTTTTAGCTCTCTGAGGAACCTCTAGACTGTTTTCCATAGTGACTGCACCCATTTATATTTCCATCGACAGTATAGGAGGGTTCCCTTTTCTCCATGCCCTCTCCCACATTTGTTACTTGTAGACTTTATAATGATGGCCATTCTGACCTGTGTGAGTTGGTACCTCATTGTAGTTTTAATTTGCATTTCGCTAATAATTAATGATGATGAGCATCTTTTCATGTGCCTATATTTTCTTGTTCCAACCTTTCTTAACATTGTCTTCCTGTGACTTCCTATGGCTTCAGAAACACTAGTTGTCTTAGATTTTTTTTGCAAGGACTCTTGTTAGTCATCCTAATCTTCTAGAAGAGGTATAATTTGTAATATTTCCTCCTTGACCTTCTCTTCTTTCTCTTTTATTCCTTTCAACTCCAGGCATATGATTCTTAACTCTGCATCTTTATCCTAGGTCTCTCCTGGTAGGAAACTTCATTTTATCTGAATTAGCTGGTTAAGAATCTGCTTGCAATGCAGGAGACCCTGGTTCAATTCCTGGGTCAGGAAGATCCCCTGGAGAAGGGACAGGCTACCCACTGCAGTATAATGGGGCTTCCCTGGTGACTCAGATGATAAAGAATCTGCCTGCAATGTGGGAGACCTGGGTTCAGTCCTTGGCTTGGGAAGATCCCCTGGAGAAAGGCTTGGCAACGCCCTCCAGTGTTCTTGCCTGGAGAATCCCCATGGACAGAGGAGCCTGACTGGCTACAGTTCATTGGGTTGGGAAAAGTCAGGCATGACTGAGCACAGCACAACACAGCTTTTGTGGGCACATTTTTTTTCTCATTAGCCCAGACCTGCTGGAGTAACTCAACTTTAAGTTAGCTACTGGGGCTCACTAATGCAAATTCAAATTTTGTGAAAAGTACAGGGTCTAAATTTCTTCAGCTTCTGTAGGAGAGCATTACTATTGAAAACTGTAGAATGATTGCTTCCTCCTCTGGGTCAGGAGCAGTCATGAATTCATTTCCATAAGGAAATATATAAGTCTGGTTACCACAGAAAGTTGCATGTTAGAAATGAACTCTATTTTGATATGAAATTAATTTCATGAGAGATGTTATGTGAGACAACATGAAGTAAGAATCTTATCTAACAGATCTGTTTGAGAGTGGAATATATACAATATCAGAGGTTATGAGAAAAGTTTGAAGTGCGTATCTGAGAAAAAATGATCCGCATTTTTAAATTGTCTCAGTTCTAACATGAAATAGACACAATAGTATGAATATTTTAATTGGCATGGTTAATATGCTTTGAATCAAGAATAAGTATTTTAAATAAATTGATGAATTAAGAACTTGGACCAAGAAAATATGTTTATTGTAATCCCATTCATTAAAAAATATCATTGACAGATTATTTTCTTGTCTGAACTTTTCATTTTATGAATGTGTATATTTATGTTGAGATTAATGTTTCATTTCCAGTTTTTATACCAGGAAGCATGAGTCTTTGCTGACACACTTTTGGACATCTTATTAAATTTCTCATCAAGGAGACATTCCAGGAAGTTTTACAAATTATTCTATCAAAATGCTAGACTTTGGTGGGACATTACAGATTCTTCATTTTTTGAGCTTTCTCCAAAAGTAAGCACTTTTGCATAAATGAATCTGCCAAGTGCAAGAGATTGTTACAAGTGTTCAGATGGCTCTCTCACTGAAGTTGCACTCATATGTTTGTACAATAAACTTGGGCATTTAACTGATGCAAATTTTAGTATATTCGTTGTCTCTCTCGTTTAAAACAAAGATGCTGTTTCCTGAGACCACTGTTACTTGGAAAACCTTGGCTATCTAACAAGTTCCCAAGAAACATTATTTAATGTACATTGCCAAGAACATTTTAGATAATTCAACAGCGTTGCCTTCTTTGTCCAAATATATTTCCTATAAATGTGACAGTTATTTATTGAGACCTCGTTGATTGCATATTTGGATATGACAGGGTTCCAAAAGAAATATATAATTTATAATGAGCTTATAATCATTCTGGAGAAGGAAAATAACTTCGTATGAAACAGCAAAAAATAAACAGAAGAGGATGTAATTTAGTGCCAACTTGGTAAATTAATATTTTTGTTGAATCAGATGGTCATCAGTCATCTGCCTGTGTTACTTACTATCATAATATAATTTTGGATTACTCAAGTCAGTATGAGTCTGGGTTTGCTTCATATTTTCTGAACTTAAAACCTTTTTTTTTTAACTTGGAAGGTTTATTTTTTTCAGCACTTTGACATCAGCACATATTGTTGGACACGTACTATGTGCCAATACGGGTACTATGTGTCAATATAGACATCGGGCTTATAAATATGAGCAAAACAGAGCCTCTCTACTCAAGGAACTTGCTGCTTTGTGTGTATAAGTGTCCTGGACGGTGGGGGTGAGCGGGGAGGCTGTGGGCAGTGGCAGGGAGGAGACAGATGGCCAACATATAAGAAAATAGGTAAGGGAACTTCAGAGACATAAAGGTATTATGACAATGGTAAAAATACTCCAGTGGAGGTGCTGCTTGGACTGCTGTTATCGGAAGAGCCCTGTCTGAGGAACTCCAGTTTGAGTTGAGGTCTGAGTGATGAGAGGGCTTAGGTACCTAGTTAGATTTACAGTTTGGAGCCCCAGGGAGTGGTCTTGGTGGAAGACATCTGAAAATCTTCACTGTGGATGCGACCCTGAAAGCCAGGGCAGTCACAGTTGGGATATTGAAGAGGGTGAGAGTTGAGAGCTGACCTTTGTCTTTATCAGATGTCTGTCAGCAGTGACTTTGGGAAGAGCTGTTTTGGGGGAGAAGTGCGGAGGAAAAGCCTAATTAACAGTGAAAAGAGACTGGGAGGTAAGGATATGAAGGCAGTAAGAACATACACGTCTTTGTGGGGTTTTGCTCTGAAAGAGACAGAGTAGAAGGATGGTGGCCTTAAACAGTTGTTCAGATTGTGCATTTGTTGTGTGTGCCTCTCTGCATTTGAGTTGGATTTAATGATACTACAGCAAAACTTGTAAGTAAAGTTAATGTTGCCAAAATCTTGACCTCCCCCTGTCCACTGGTGTCGAATGAAAATGCCGAAACAGTTTGGAAGAAATAGAAAAATGGCTTTATCTTTTCTTGGCAAAGTGGAATGCACAGCAGACTAGCACCTCAAGGACTGTGCTCCCCATTCCTGGGAATAGAGAGAGGTTATATCCTGGGGTTTGTAGTCTGTGGATAGGTGATAAGGCTCAAAGCAATGAAGATCTTGTATTTTGTTTTTCCTTTGGCGGAGTTTCAAAGTGGCCACAGCTGAGATCATGCAGCTCAGCAACTGGGTCTGGTGTCCCTGAAGTTATCAGCCCGTGACCTTCTTTCTGAAATGCTATCAGAATGGTACAACAGAATGAAGGGGGAGAAGAATGCCAGGTGCAGAGTGTAATCTATATGGAGTCAGAGAGTAATTATTAATAGCTTTGTGAAGGACAAGTTTAGCTACAAGTGTTTATTAGTAGTAACAGCTAAAGAATAACCAAGATTGTTTAACTCTTGCAGGCCTGTTTGACTGGTATGTGCCAAAGACTGTTCACTCATTTGTGGTTTTGCTGCAATATTTAGACGTCTGCACATGTTTTACTTTAATTTTTAAAGTTCCTTGTTAAGCTTTCATAGGAATTGGGAGGCCATAGGAGAGCACTGTTAAAGACTGAGAGTTAAAACTGAGAGTGAAGAACAGAGTTACAAACAGCTGAGACCACAAAGCAAAGAATCAAGTGAAGCTGAGCTCTGGGAGCAGGAGTTTGCAGCAAAGGGTTTATTGCAGGAAGCCAAACAAAGGAGTGGGGGTAGGCTTGGTCTTTGAGTTGGGTGTTTTTAAAGGGGAAGAACGGAGGCTGGGGTCAGTCATCATCTTACGTTTAACTACATTCCTTAATCATGGTTTCCAGTGTCAGGATGCTTCTGATTTGGATTCTCTGGCCAGGTGGTCCGTGGCTTGGGGGTCTGTTAGCTCTTCTTGCCTTAAAGAAACAATCCAAGGTTGTGTGTTAATAATGTTATCTATAATAACAATGATGTTATCTTTAATACATCAATGATGATATTAACAGCAATTTTAGTGCCTTAATGATGTTAACAACATTAATTTTAGCATCTGACTTGAATTATTGAGGATTGAGGGGACAAGAAAGACTAAAGTTTTGGATAGAGGGATTAATCTTAAACTCGGTTTGGTGGGGACTCAGTATCAGGGTTTCATAGGTAATTTTCACATGAAAGGCCTGCTCAGCATGTGTTTGTCACTTCAGCCCACTCCTATAGGTGGTCCCCTCTTCACACTGTAAATATGTAATAATGGAATATACAGTGAAAATGCTTCTGTACATCTGCTTCATGCTGGTTTTCAAAGTGCTTTTACATGTATTATCTTATTTAATGAAGACTGTAAATTAATCTATGGGAGAAATGATAATGCTATTTAAACTATGTATAAAAACTGGGAATGTTAAAAATACTTAAGAATATGTGTTATAAAGATTAACCTGCCTTTATTGTAGATGTCAATATATTATTTAATATGGTAACTAATAATATTGCAAGTAATAACCTTACTTATAAGATTCCTGTCCCTTATTTGTTTAAGGAAGTAATTTTGGTAAATATTACTGATAAAAATGGAAATACATTTAATGGCTTTGATAAAAATTATAGGTAAAAATGGAGATATAGTTCAGTTCAGTTCAGTTGCTCAGTCGTGTCGGGCTCTTTGCAACCCCTTGAATCGCAGCACACCAGGCCTCCCTGTCCATCACCAACTCCTGGAGTCCACCTAAACCCATGTCCATCGAGTCAGTGATGCCATCCAACCATCTCATCCTCTGTCGTCCCCTTCTTCTCCTGCCCTCAATCTTTCCCAGCATCAGGGTCTTTTCAAATGAGTCAGCTCTTCTCATCAGGTGGCCAAAGTATTGGAGTTTTAGCTTCAACATCAGTCCTTCCAATGAACACCCAGGACTGATCTCCTTTAGGATGGACTGGTTGGATCTCCTTGCAGTCCAAGGGACTCTCCAGAGTCTTCTCCAACACCAGTTCAAAAGCATCAATTCTTTGGCGCTCAGCTTTCTTTATAGTCCCAATGCTCACATCCATACATGACTACTGGAAAAACCATAACCTTGACTAGACAGACCTTTGTTGGCTAAGTAATGTCTCTGCTTTTTAATATACTGTCTAGGTTGGTCATAACTTTCCTTCCAAGGAGTAAGCGTCTTTTGATTTCATGGCTGCAATCACCATCTGCAGTGATTTTGGAGCCCAGAAAAATAAAGTCAGCCACTGTTTCCACTGTTTCCTCATCTATTTCCCATGAGATGATGGGACCAGATGCCATGATCTTAGTTTTCTGAATGTTGAGCTTCAAGCCAACTTTTTCACTCTCCTCTTTCACTTTTATCAAGAGGCTCTTTAGTTCTTCACTCTCTGCCATAATGGTTGTGTCATCTGCATATCTGAGGTTATTGATATTTCTCCCGGCAATCTTGATTCCAGCTTGTGCTTCTTCCAGCCCAGCGTTTCTCATGATGTACTTTGCAGAGAAGTTAAATAAGCAGGGTGACAATATACAGCTTTGACATACTCCTTTTCCTATTTGGAACCAGTCTGTTGTTCCATGTCCAGTTCTAACTGTTGCTCCCTGACCTACATACAGGTTTCTCAAGAGGCAGGTCAGGTGGTCTGGTATTCCCATCTCTTTCAGAATTTTCCACAGTTTATTGTGATCCACACAGTCGAAGGCTTTGGCATAGTCAATAAAGCAGAAATAGATGTTTTTCTAGAACTCTCTTGCTTTTTTGATGATCCAGCGGATGTTGGCAATTTGATCTCTGGTTCCTCTGCCTTTTCTAAAACCAGCTTGGAGATATAGTAAATGGATTTAAAAATTTAAAAAAACTTTCCTGATAGTTTGACAAGTCTGAAGTAAATTAAAATTACTCTTTTTTTCTTTCCTGTCAGAGGTCTCTTTATTAGTATCCATGACCGAGGACATATTTCTTCCGTTCTTAATGCATGGCCAGAAGATGTCATCAAGGTAAGTTAGTTACCACTTTTTTCCCACTGTGGCACATTTGTTCTTTTTCCTGTTGCATAACATACTGACCCTTTTCACAATACTAGGTAGTGGTAGCATTCTCTAGCTTTTCAATTTATATCCCATTGATTTTTGCATAGTGGATTAATTTTATCTTGATACCATCTAGAGTCTAAGTTTTCCCTTTATTTCTGCCAAATTTTTTAGTATTTCTTTATTTATTGTAAGTGATGATAAGTGTTAAAAAAATGTTGACATAGTACCTGAATTTCTTTAAGCAAACTCTTATTTCTTCTGTAATTGATCATCTACTTAGAAGAATCAGTGTGTGCAAAAGAACATCTGTTAATTCATTTTCTTTATCATGGTAACCTCAAGTATCTCATGGGACTTCCTCTGGGAGAGAGGAAGCTAATGAAAACAGAATAACAGTTGTATCTGACATTTGGTAGCTTTCTAAGTGAGACACTTTATCTAGATTAACTTAGGTATTTAGTATCATGGTAATTCCATGAGGAAAGGAAGGCCCAGATGGATTACAAAGTAGTATGTGGTGGTGGTGGGAACTGAATGCTGGTGTCTCAAGTTGCCTCCTCCAAAACAGCCTAACATATTGACCCTTTGTAATGAGACGTGGAAAATTTGACAGAGTTCAGCTTTATGGAATATGCAAATATAATTTTCACCCTCCTCTCCCATGTATTTACTTTTAAGGCAGTTCTTTAAGAGCTGCATAATATAGGTGAATAGAAAACTAAATGAAAAGGTCTCAAAAATTTTTGTATATATTCTGCACTGTTGTGTGGTAGAAAAAGTAAACACTCAGGTCTTGGTTCTTTGACATTAACGAGATAAATCACCTAAGGCAAATTATTTCAGTTTTCTGATCTTCAGAGGGATAGAAGAGGGATAGAAAATAAGAGGGATAGACTGAATATACTCAAAATTCCCCCTTACTTCTAAAATGCTATGATTCTGTTCATTAGTCTTTATGATAATAATAGTATTAATGCCTACAGTTTTTTTGAGAATTTGTAATGTATCAGGTACTGTGGTAAGTTCTTGTATATCATGATTTCATTGTATTGAATCATCAGTTCAGTTCAGTCTCTCAGTCGTGTCCGACTCTTTGCAACCCCATGGACTGCAGCACGCCAGGCCTCCCTGTCCATCACCAACTCCCGGAGTTTACTCAAACTCATGTCCACTGAGTCGGTGATGCCATCCAACCATCTCATCCTCTGTTGTCCCCTTCTCCTCCCGCCTTCAGTCTTTCCCAGCATCAGGGTCTTTTCAAATGAGTCAGTTCTTCACATCAGGTGGCCAAAGTATTGGAGTTTTAGCTTCAACATCAGTCCTTCCAATGAACACCCAGGACTGATCTCCTTTAGGATGGACTGGTTGGATCTCCTTGCAGTCCAGGGGACTCTCCAAAGTCTCCTTCACCACCACAGTTCAAAAGCATCAATTCTTCAGTGCGTAGCTTTCTTTACAGTCCAGCTCTCCCATCCATACATGACTACTGGAAAAACCACAGCCTTGACTAGACAGACCTTTGTTGGCAAAGTAATGTCTCTGCTTTTTAATATGCTATCTAGGCTGGTCATAACTTTGCTTCCAAGGATTAAGTGTCTTAATTTCATGGCCGTCCATCACCAGTCCCATCCACAACTGGGTGTTGTTTTGCTTTGGCTCCGTCTCTTCATTCTTTCTGAAGTTATTTCTCCACTGGTCTCCAGTAGCATATTGGGCACCTACTGACCTGGAGAGTTCATCTTTCAGTGTCCTATGTTTTTGCCTTTTCATCCTGTTCATGGGGTTCTCAAGTAAGAATACTGAAGTGGTTTGCCATTCCCTTCTTCAGTGTTGAATCATAGATCTATTCAATTGACTAATGCTTGTTGATCGTTTCTATGTGCCACGTGCTGTGCTAGGTGTTGGTGTACGGAGGTGAGCAAAACACAGTTGGTTCCTAATTTCATGCATCTACTCTGAAAAGTACCTTTTTTAATTCCCATTTTTTATACAGAAACAGAAGCTTTAATTCATCAGTTTATCCAAAGTCAAATAACTGACATTTTATTCTAGGCTCAATGGATATGACAGGTGTAGTAGTTTGTAGAAAATCTAATAAATTTTGTCTCACAAAATTGGTTTTGCTTAAATTCATATAATGGCTCTGAATTACAGAATAAAGATGATAGATCCATTAATTTTGATAGACAACAAATTACTTAAAATTAAAATCTCCATGTGATTAAAATGCATGCTTTTTAGATATAAAAATAAACTGAAATTAGAAATAAACTACAATAAACTTAGATTAGAAATAAACTAAAGAAAAAAAAACCAATGTCTAGGAATACTCTGTCAGTTAAGAATAGCAATAGACCGTTCTTGGTAGAATAGTATCCAGTGTAATAAGAGTTAAAGAGGATGAATCAGCATTGTTGTGAAATTAGGAGGATACATAAACTAAAGATCGAAGCATTGGGGACTCCTCAGCAATTATGTGCTATTTAATCATGGGCTCTCCTCTAATGGTATTCAAAATGGATGTGAACAGTTTCCAAGCTGTCGTAAGTTTCACTTTATTTCCCAGTTTGAGCTTTTTATTTACCTGTACTCTGCCCACGTACTCCTCCTGATTGAAGACTGAGTTCTTTGAGTTCTTTGAATCTTTAGGGGCATACCTTGTCTTTTTATTTTTAAACAATCAAATTGATCATATGTATATATTTTAAAAATATTTAAAATGAATGTTTTCATTCATTTTCATTCATTCCCCACTCTTCTACGCTTAATGATTATACAAAATCATTTCCATCATTTATGATCATATAAAATCATGTCCATCATTTATGTTTTCTGACAGCTTAGTATTTCATTGAATAAATATTTAACTTCAGAAATAGAGAGTAGGAACTATGCCCCAGGATTTGCAAACATCTATTAATATGTTTTTCTTTTTGCTTGAGGCTATTGTGGTGACTGATGGAGAACGTATTCTTGGCTTGGGAGACCTTGGCTGTAATGGGATGGGCATCCCTGTGGGTAAACTGGCTCTGTATACAGCTTGTGGAGGGATGAACCCACAACAATGTTTGCCTGTCATGCTGGACGTGGGAACGGAAAATGAGGTAAACACTTTTAAGTCTGTAACAGTTACACACCTTAAAAAGTAGTACCATTCCTGCATTTTGAGATTATTTTAGAAACCTCATGAAATTCATCTTTTTTCTTTTTGATTCTTTCTCTCTCCTCAAACCCATCCCTCAACTCTTATAAGAAAAATTATTCATTCTCTTTTCCTTTCCTTTTCTTCTTTTCTATAATGTGGATAATCTTTTACCAGCTTCTTTAGTGTTTTATTATCCTTTAGTAAGCACTCACCCCATTATTCTGTAGAGTATATAATTTACTTTAGGGTATCATAGTTACTTTCTAAAAATTATTATTTTTATACTAGGCAGAAATATATTAAGTATAGTCAGTGTGATATCTTGAAGTCTGCAGTAGATTACTTGGAGTTTAGCATTTCTCTTTACTGCATTGATAGAATCTTAAAGTTATATATTAAGTAGTGCATAATTTTGCTCATCTGTAATTGGTAATACTTGGGTTAGCTGTGGGTGATACATGAGCTTCCCAGGTGGCGTTAGTGGTGAAGAACCCGCCTGCCAGTGCACGAGACATAAGAGACGTGGGATCAGTCCCAGGGTCTGGAAGAGCCCCCGAACGAGGGCATGGCAGCCTACTCCAGTATTCTTGCCTGGAGAATCCCATGGACAGAGGAGACTGGCGGGCTACGGTCCATAGCGTCTCAAAGAGTCGGACACAACTGAGACAACTGAGCACACACACATGGGTGATAGATGGTAGAAATTAAAGGTAGAATTTTCTGAATTAGAGATGAAAAATAATGGTCAGTTAAGATAGACTTTTTAAAAGTTGCATGCAGATATCAAACCTAGGCCTAGAATGTCATCATCAAATAAGATCTTTATCATGTTAAGGTGTGTTCTCTCTGTACCCATTGTGTTCAGGTTTTATCATTAATGGATGTTCAATTTTGTTAAAAGGCTTTTTGACATCTGTCAAGATGAATATGATTTTTTTTGTTGTTTAATTGGTTAATGTGGTATCTCACATTGATATGTTATATCACATTAATTTGCTGATATTGAGCCGTAGTTGCATTCTTGGGATAAATCTCACTTGGTTGTGGTGTTTGATTCTTTTGATGTATTACTGAATTTGTTTTGCTAATAGTTAGTTGAGGATTTTTGTTTCTGTGTTCATCAGTGACATTAGCTATTAATTTTTTTTTGTATGGTACATCCTTGTCTTATTTTTTATATCAAGGTGGTAGTGGCCTTTAGAATAAGCTCAGAAGGATTCCTTTCTCTTCTAGTTTTTGGAATAGTTTGAGATGGATAGGTGTTAACCCTTCTTGAAATGTCTTATAGAGTTTTCCTGTGAAGCCTCATGGTTCTGTACTCTCATTTGTTGAGATTTTTTATTATTATTATCACTGATTCAATTTCATTTCTTATAATAAGTCATTAGTATTTTGTATTTTTTCCTGGTTCGGTTTTTGGGAGATGTAAATTTCTAAGAATTTATTCATTTCTAATAGGTTGTCCATTTTATTGGCATATGATTGTTCATAGTAATCTTTTATGATCCTTTGTGTTTATGTGGTGTCTCTTTTTTTAACTTTTCATCTTTTATTTCTGCTTTTATGTATTTGGGCCCTTTCTCTGTTTTCCTTGATAAGTCTGACTAAAGGTTTATTAATTTTGTTTATCTTTACAAGGGACCAGCTCTTAGTTTCATTGGTGTTTTCTGTGTTTTTTTTTTAGTCTCTCATTTATTTTTGCTCTGATCTTTATGATTTTTTCCTTCTTTGGGTTTTGTTTTGTCTTCTTTTTGTAGTTCTTGAGGTATAAGTTTAGATGGTTTTAGATTTTTCTTTTTCCTGTGGTAGATATATATTGCTATCAACTTTCTTCTTAGAAATGCTTTTGCTGAGTACCTTAGGGGTTTTGTTTTTATTTTTGTTTTAATTGATGTATAGTTGATTTACTATATATTATGTAAGTTTCAAGTGTACAGTGTAGTAATTCAGTTTCACAATCTTTAAAGGTTATATTCCATTTATAGTTATTATTATATAAAATATTGGCTATATTCTCTGTTTTATACAATATATCCTTGTAACCTATTTATTTTATACATAGTAGGTTTGACCTCTTAATCTCCTATCCCTCTATTGTCCTTTACACCATTTCTTTCCTGTACTGATAATCACTAGTTTGTTCTCTATACCTGTGTCTGTTTCTTTTACATTATGTTCACTAGTTTATTTTGAGATTCAGCGTATACATGATATCTTACAGTATTTGTCTTTCTCTGTCAAACTTATTTGACTTTCACTTTAGCATAATACCCTGCAAGTCCATCCAAGTTGTTATAAAAAGCAAAAGTTCATTCTTTTTTATGGCTGAGTAATATTCCATTGTGTGTGTGTGTGTGTGTGTGTGTGTGTGTGTGCACACTCGCTCATGCCACATCTTCTTTATCCATTCGTCTCTTGTGGATACTTAGGTAGCTTCCAAACCTTGGCAATCATAAATAACGCTATGAACATTGAGGTTCATATATCTTTTCAGCTAAGTGTTTTCGTTTTCTTTAGGTATATAACCAGAATGTAATTGTGTGGCCGTTTGGTAATTTTGTTTTTAGTATTTTGAGAAACCTTCATACTATTTTCCATAGGGGCTACACCTATTTACTTTCCTGCCAGTGGTGTATGAGGGTTCCCTTTTCTGCACATCCTGCCAACATTTGTAGTTTGTGGTCTTTTCGATGATAGCCATTCTGAGAGGTGTGAGGTGATTTCCCATTGTGGCTTTAATTTGCATTTCTCTCATGATTAGTGAGGTTAAATATCTTTTCCTGTGTCTGTTGGCCATCTGTATGTCTTTGAAAAAATGTCTATTCAGTTCTGTCCTTTTTTTAATCAGGTTATTTGTTTTTTAATGTAAGCTGCCTCTGTATTTTGAATATTAACCCCTTATTGGTCATTTGCAAATGTTTGCTCCCATTTAGCAGGTCACCTTTTTGCTTTGTTGATGCTTTTATTTCCTGAGCAAAAGCTGAGTTTAATTAGATCTGATTTGTTTATCTTTGCTTTTGTTTCTTTTGCTTTTGGAGACAGATTCAAAAGCATGGTTATGATTTGTCGGAGTGTCCCAGCTATGTTTTCTTCTGGGAGTTTTATAGTTTCTGGTCTTAACATTTAGGTGTTGAATCCATTTTGATTTTATTTTTGTGTATGATGTTCTAATGTCATTCTTTTACATGTAGCTGTTCAGTTTTCCCAGCACTTATTGAATAGATTGTCTTTTTTTCCATTTCATATGCTTGCCTCCTTTGTCATAGATTGATTGACCATAAGTATGTGGGGTTTATTTCTGAGCTCTCTGTTCTATTCAGCTGATCTGTGCATCTGTTTTTGTGCCAGTGTCATGCTGTTTCGATTATTATGGTTTTTAATATGGTCTGAAGTCAGGGGTCCTGATTCCACCATCTCTGTTCTTCCTCCAGATTGTTCTGGCTGTTGGAGTTCTTTTGTGTTTCCAGAGAAAACTTTAAATTGTTTGTTCTAGGTCTGTGGAAAATGCCCATGGTATTTTGATAGGGATTGCACTGAATCTATTCAGTGCCCTGGGTAGAATGGTCATTTTAACAACATTAATTTTTCTAATCCATGAACATGTTATATACTTCCATAAGTTTATGTCATCTTCAATTTCTTTCATCAGGGTCTTGCAGCTTTCTGTCTTTTACCTCCTTAGATAGGTTTGTTCATAGGTGTTTTATCATTTTTGATGTGATGGTAAATGGGATTGTTTCCTTAATTTCTTTTCCCGATCTTTTGTTGTTAGTATATAAGAATCCAAGAGATTTCTGTGTGTGAATTTTGTATCCTGCAACTTTACTGAATTCTTTGGTGAGCTCTAGTAGTTTTCTGATAGCACGTTTAGAATTTGCTATGTATGTGCTAAGTTGTTCAGTGGGTCCAACTCTTTGTGACCCCATGGACTGTAGCCTGCCAGGCTCCTCTGTCCATGGTATTCTTCAGGTTAGAATACTGGAATGGGTTGCCATTCTTTTCTCCAGGGGATCTTCCCAACCCAAGGATCGAACTTGTGCCTCTTAGGTCTCCTGCATTGGCAGTCAGGTTTTTTACCACTAGTGCCACCTAGGAAGTCCCCTTGCTATGCATATTATCATTTAATCTACAAACAGTGACAGTTTTATTTTCTTTCCAATTTGAATTCCTTTTATTTCTTGTAGAATTGCCATGGCTAGGACTTTCAAAACTATGATGAATAAAAGTGGTGAGAGTGGATATCCTTGTCTTGTTCTTGGTCTCGGAGGGAATGTTTTCTGCTTTTCACTGTTGAGAATGATGTTGGCTATGAGTTTGTCACATATGGCCTTTATTATATTGAGGTAAACTCCCTGTATGGCCGCTTTCTGGAGAATTTTATCCCAAATGAGTATTCAATTCTGTCAAAAGCTTTTAATGCATCTATTGACGTTATTATATGGTTTTTATTCTGCAGTTTGGTAATGTGGTATATCACACTGATTAATTTGCAGAAATTGAAGAATCTTTGCATTCCTGGGATAAATCCCATTTGATTATGGTGTCTGACCCTTCTAATGTATTGTTGGATTCAGATTGCTACTATTTTGTTGAGGAGTTTTGCGTCTGTGTTCATCAGTGATATTGGCCTGTAATTACTTTTTTTTGTGATAGCTTTGTCTGATTTTGGTGTCAAACTGAAGCTGGCCTTGTAGGAGTTCGGCAGTGTTCCTTCCTCTGCAGTTTTTTGGTATAGTTTGTAGAGAAAAGGTATAAATCTGTTCTGAATGTTTGGTAGAATTTACTTTTGAAGCCATCTGTTGGGAATTTTTAAAATTACTCATTCAATTTCATTACTGGTGTTAGGTCTGTTCACATTTTCTGTTTCTTCCAAATTCAGTCTTGGGATAGTGTACATTTCTAGAAATTTATTCATTTCTTCTCAGTTGTCCATTTTATTTGTTTATTGTAGTCTCTTATGATCTTTTGTATTTCTGTGGTGTCTGTTGTAACTTCTTTTTCATTTCTGACCTTATTGACTTGGACCTTCGGGATTTTTTTTCTTGATGAGTCTGGCTAAAGGTTTATCAATTTTGTTTACCTTTTCAGAGACCCAGCTCTAAATTTCATAGGTCTTTTTTTAAAGTTTCCAAATTTTATTTATTTCTGCTCTGACCCATATGATTTCTTTCCTTCTACTAACTTTGGGATGTTTTGTCCTTTTTCTAGCTCCTTTGGGTATAAGGTTAGGTTGTTAGAGAGTTGTCTTAGTTCCTGAGGGAAGCTTGTATCAGTATAAACGTCCATCTAAGAACTGCTTTTGCTGCATCCCATAGATTTTGGATCATTTTGTTTTTATTTTCATTTATCTCCAGGCATTTTTTGATGTATTCTGTGATTTCTTCAATGATCCATTAGTTGTCTAGTAGCATATATTTTAGCCTCCACATGTTTGCTTTTTTTGCATTTTTTCTTATAGTTGATCTCTGGTCTCATAGCATTGTGGTTAGAAAATATGCTTGATATGATTTCAGTTTTCTTAAATTTACTGTGGCTTGTTTTGTGGTCTAACTTGTGATCTGTCTTGAGAATGTTCCATGTGCACTTGAAAAGAAATGTGCATTATGCTGGTTTTGGATGGAATGTTTCATAAATCTATTAAGTACATCTGGTCTAATGTGTTGTTTAAGGGCGATATCTCCTTATTGCTTTTCTGTATAGATGACCTGTCTGTTGATTTAAGCGGGATGTTAAAGTGCCTTACTGTTATTACTGTTGCTTTCTCCCTTTATGTTGTTAATACTTGTTTTATGTATTTAAGTACCACATGTTGTTGCAGTTGCTAAGTCATATCCAACTCTTTGCAACCTCATGGACTGCAGCATGCCAGGCTTCCCTGTCCTTCACTATCTCCTAGAGTTTGCTCAAATTCATGTACTTGAGTCAGTGATGCTATCTAACCATCCTATCCACTGCCATCCCGTTCTTCTTTTGCCTTCAATCTTTCCTAGCATCAGGATCTTTTCCAATGAGTTGGCTCTTTGCATCAGGTGGCCAAAGTTGTTGTTAGAGCTTTGCCGGGGTCCAGCCTCGGCAGGATCCAGGGGGTACCCTCGGGATGAACGGCGTCGGTGAGAGAAGACACGTGAGACCAGCCTTGATAGGGCCAAGTCTGCGAGGGAGAGAGAGAGAGAGAGTGACCAGACAGGGGTGCAGCCGAGTCTGGCAGGGTCTGGCAATGCTTTATCTTTTACCCTAAGTTAGTACATCTAACTAGGGTAGCTTTTATACCCTAAGTTAGTACATCTCTAAGGGGAAGATAGTTTAACATTACATCAGCTTGTTCTTCACGAAACCAGAGTGTTTTCTGCATACTTTTTTGTTTATGAGGGTCTTGTACATTATCTTCTGGCCTTGGGGCCCATTAACAGTTTATGCAAGTCAGGTGAATGTAAACCTATTTTCCGTTTCTATGGTGACCTTAACTGAAAGGTAGCAGTCTCATAGGGCAACAGTGCAGAGAAGTATAACCTTGTTAACATAAAAATTAATCCTCCTGCAGAAGTTGTCAGTTGCTTTTATCTAAGAAGTTTACCCCACACTGACTCTGCGACTTTGGTGAGGCAGCTTCTGCCTAGCACTCCTGGCTAACAGTTGACAACCATCTCATGGTACCACACTAGGGCTAAGCTCTTATTTTTCTAGATCTATAACTATATTAACAATGATTTCCACTGCACAACCTTAGAACATTAAGAGTAAAAACACAGCAAGCAAATGTTAACCCAATAACCACCTTTAGAATAATTTTTCTTATGTTTTCTAATAGGACTCCTTCACCCCTCAAAAAGGCTCTATGTCTATTAGGGCTTTTATATAATCAGGTTCTTTATGCTATTTTATGGTTAGGATATTGTAAGCAATCATGCATATTAGTACCAAGAGCATAAATGCATTTGCTAAACAAACTAAAATACTAGCAAAGGAGTTTAAGTTAAAACACTCCTTTCACCCTGGATAATCTCATAAAATACCACCACCTGGGAAACTTATTGATTAAAGTTCTAAGTTGATTCTTATTTGGGAAGAGATCAGGGAAGACCTTCTGCCTGTGTCACAGAAATTAGGAAGTAGTCTATTGAAGCAAGCATCAGAAAGACAGACATCATCTTTAGGGTGAGCGCCGGGGGCAGCTTTTTGGAATCCCTGAAAACCTGATCCGCCTTTCCTGTCAGGTTTTCTCCCTCATGACCTTGTCATGGGTAGGATCTCTTGTGTTGGCTCCCAGCAGAGCTTCAACTTCAGCATTAGTCCTTCCTGTGAATATTCAAGATTGATTTCCTTTAGGATTGTCAGGTTTGATCTCCTTGCAAGTCCAGGGGACTCTCAAGAGTCTTCTTTAGCATCACAATTAGAAAGCATCAATTTTTTGGCACTCAGTTTTCTTTACGATTCAACTCTCACTTCCGTACATGACTACTGGAAACATCATAACTTTGACTGTATGGGTGTTTGTTGGCGAAGTGATGTCTCTGCTTTTTAATATGCTGTCTAGGTATGTCATAGCTTTTCTTCCAAGGAACAAATGTCTTTTAATTTCATGGCTGCAGTCACTGTCTGCAGTGATTTTGGAGCCCAAGAAAAGAAAATCTGTCACTACTCCTACTTTTCTCCCTTCTATTTGCCATGAAGTAATGGGACAGGATGCCATGATCTTAGGTTTTTAATGTTGTTTCAAGTCAGCTTTTACACACCCTTCTTTCACCCTCATCAAGAGGCTCTTTATTTCCTCTTCACTTTCTGCCATTAGAGTGGTGTCATCCACATGTCTGTGGTTGTTGGTATTTCTCCCGGCCATCTTGATTCCAACTTGTGATTCCTCCAGTCCAGCATTTTGCATGATATATTCCGAATATCAGTTAAATAAGCAGGTGACAATATACAATCTTATTGTACTCCCTTCCCAATTTTGAATCAGTCTCTTGTTCCATGTCTGGTTCTAACTGTTGCCTCTTGACCTTGATGCAGGTTTCTTAGGAAGCAGATAAGGCAGTCTGTTACTCCCATCTCTTTAAGAATTGTTCCCAGTTTGTTGTGATCCACACAGTCAAAGGCTTTACTGTAGTCAGTGAAGCAGAAGGAGATGTTTTTCTGGAATTCCTTTGCTTTCTCTATGATCCAACAGATGTTGGCACTTTTATGTCTGGTTATGTGGGAGAAGTCCTAGGGCGCCCAGCAGCATTCTTCTCTCTGGTTACCAGAAGCTGTATGTTGTAAGGGTATGCCCTGTGTGGACCGGGTGCATCCTTCTGTTTTGACAGGGTCAGCTCCTATGGGCATGCTGGTAGTCAGGGCTGGTTCCTGCGCTGGTTGACCATGAGGCTGTGCCTTGTGAGGTGGCTCTGGGCCTGCTGGACCGGAGAGTAGGCTTCCTGTGCATTTGGCTGCATGACACAGGGTTGCACTGGACTGCTGCCAGCCTGCTGGTGGGTGAGGCTGGGTCTCTACATTGCTGGCTGTGCGGCTGGGGAACTTGTGGCTGATGCTGGCCTGCTGGAGTATGGGGCTTTGACCTTGGTGTTAATAAGCTAGCGGGAAGAGACCAAAATGGAGCTTTGCCAGAGCCAGTGTTAACATAGTAGAATGAGCTCTCCCGAGCGGCTGTTGCCAGCACTTCTTTCCCTGAGGGCAGTTCCAGTTGCTTCCTGCATATTTAGGTGGCTCTCTAAGATTAGCTAGTGTGTTGGACCCAGCCCCCCTCTCAAACTACTGCCTCTGGATAGGAAATTGGAGTTTGTGAGACTTTGGTTATACTTTATAAGGGCCAAGTCTGTTTCCTACTGCCCTCCAGCTCTTCCAAATAGAAGACCTACTGGTTTTCAAAGCCTGAGGACTCTTCGCAGTAAAGAACTCCTGATTGGGGGCTCAGACCCCTTGTTCCTTGGGAAGAACCTCTGAATATGATATTCCTATTTTTGGTGGCTGACATAGGGGTATGGGTCCTGACTATCTTGTCTCTGTCCCTCATCTGTCTCATTGTGCTTCTTCCTGTTTTTTTCTTTGTAGAAAATCTTTTCTGTAAGACTTCAATTCTTTCTTAGAGATACTTGTTCTGTAAAGAGTTGTCATTTTTGTGTGTCTGTGGGGTTGAGTTTAGGGTCTTCTTATTCCCCTATCTTGGGCACATATTGACACTCTATTCTCTTTATCCTTGCACTACTGCTTTACTGAGAAGACAAAAAATTTACTTCACTAAAATATGGTTGAGTTGATGGGTTTGTGGAAAATGTAGTTTTTATGTTGCCATTCTGTGTTCCACTTTCACATGTGGAAAAACCACTTGTAGTCAAAATATCTGTAATAGCAGTTTTTGATCTCATCCCTTTGGTGGATCTCTGTTCAGTTTTATACTTTATAATAAAAATGCAAAATTAATTGATCACTACATTTAGTTTTTTTTTTTCCCCAGAATAATCTAGAAAATTTCTTGAGGATTAGATCCCTTTTTAATAAATTATTTTACAAATGTTTTCTTCTTTTATCATAAATACCTATATTGAGTAGTACTGAAAGTGGAAAAGGAATTAACAGCTGATTGATAAGACAGTCCTCACTTTCTGACTTCTTAAATCTCTGCAGCTTACAACTCGAAGTTTACAGAACGAAGAGACTAGAACTGAGCTACAGAAGCACTTGACTAAAACATACTCTTTTAAGTTAATAATGCAAAGCATTTATTTATGTAGGATGATTGTGTTTTCATCTTATCTCTAATCTGTTATTTCATAGTCCACGTTTAATTTACCTGTAAAGCAGTTGCTATATAAAGTTTATCTTTTACCTAAAGTAAATTGTTTTTGTCTTTTAAGAGAATGGGCTTCCCTTGTGGCTCAGCTGGTAAAGAATCTGCCTGCAATGCAGGAGACCTGCATTCAATCCCTGGGTTGGGAAGATCTCCTGGAGAAGGGAAAGACTACCCACTCCAGTATTCTTGCTTGGAGAATTCCATGGACTGTATTACAATCCAGGGGGTCACAAAGTCAGACGCAACTGAGTGACTTTCACTTCACTTTATGAGGATCCCATACTTTCTTTTTTTTCCCTGTTGTTGACAAATCTTTTTATAGTGGCTTCCCTGGTGGATCAGATGGTAAAGAATCCGCCTGCAGTGTGGGAGACCTGGGTTCAGTCCCTCGGTTGGGAAGATCCCCTGGAGAAGGGAAGGCTGTCCACTCCAGTATGCTGGCCTAGAGAATTCCGTGGACAGAGGCGCCTGGCAGGCTACAAGTCCATGAGTTCACAAAGAGTCACACACGACTGAGTGACTTAATATATATATATATATATATAGGTGTGTGTGTGTACATATATATATATATATATGTACACACACACACATATATATATAAGTTTATCTTTTACCTGAAGTAAATTGTTTTTATCCTTTAAGAGGAGCCATACTTTATTTTTTTCCTTGTTGTTGACAAATCTTTTCATGAAAGTTGTTTATCATTTGTCTTTTAAGTAAGTGCCCAATATCAAAGTTTGATATTTTGCTAAAAATGTGAGTAAATGTGCCTTGTGGACCCTCCACACTCTTCCATGTGTGGTTAGGTCTTAAACATGTGTCATGTGGGGTATGCTTGCTAGGGCTGCTATAACAGTACCATAAACTGGGTGGCTTAACCAATAAAATTTATTTCTCACAGTTCTAAAGGCTAGAAATCCATGATCAGGGTATCAGCAGTCAGTTTCTTCTAAGGTTTCTCTCTTGGCTTGTCTTCCTTTAGTATCTATACTTGGTTATTTCCTCTGTGTGTCTGTGTCTTAATATTTGTTCTTAGAAGAGCACCAGTCGTGTTGGATTAGGGCCCACCCTAGTGACATCATTTAACCTAATTATCTTTTTAAATATTCTGTCTGCAAATACAGTCATATTCTGAGATACTGGGATTTGGACTTGAACCTACAAATTTGGGGAGGTTACAAATCCAGTTGAGCCTGTAACACATGATCAGTTCTCAAGAGGCCCTGGGCAATATGAATAGGAGATTATTGTATCTACATAGTCTGTCTCTATCTGTTTATTAAACCATTGCTCCAGGTCTCAGCTTTTCTGATCTGGTTTTATATTCAGTCTGGCCTTCAGATCATGTGTACAATGTATCAAGATCTAGAATCATCTAGATCTTGTGATGGAACTTGAAGTCACAAAGTTGAAGTCTCTTCCACTGAGGAGGTTCCTACTTGTGTTCTGGAAAGAGCTCTTTATGTTTGGCATGAAGCAGCTTGTTGGAGAGAAACTGAACAAAATAAAAACCTTATATATTTTCTGTTATATGGACCTGCCATGTATTTTTCAGCTCATGTACAGAAGTCAGTGTTGATATTAGAATGTGGTCGGTATTAGGTTTCTATTGCTACCATGACAAATTATTACAAACTTAGTGGCTTAAAACAGCACAAATATATTGCCTTATAATGCTAGAGGGCACAAGTCTCAAAAGGCTAAAATCATTAAAGATGTCAGCAGGGCTGAGTTCCACACCCTTGTCTTTTCCAACTTCTCGAGGCTGCATCTGTTCCTTGGTTCGTGGTCCCCTTTATCTGTTTTCAAAACTAGCAATGTAGTGTTGCTCTGACTCTGCTTCCGTCATCACATTTCTTTCTCTGACTAAAGCCAGAAAAGGTTTTTTCACTTTTAAGGACTCACCCTTCATCACATCTGCAATGTCTTATGCCACATAAGGTAACATGTTTACAGGTTTGTGGGGAGGAGCATTTCATTATTCCATCTACCATGTGGTCCCAGATAGATTGTCAGCATTTCTCTCTCAAGCCTCCTCACTTTTTATCTTTGTCCTTTCGCATTATGCTTGCCGCTTCAGACAAGTGATCCTGCATTTGAATGACTCCTAATCATTATTGGAGAAGGAAATGGCAACCCACTCCAGTATTCTTGCCTGGAGAATCCCATGGACGGAGGAGACTGGTAGGCTACCGTCCACGGGGTCGCAAAGAGGCGGACATGACTGAGCGACTTCACTCACTCAATCATTATAGAAAAGTCAGAGGAGAGAAGATAATCCTCACTGCCTAACTTGGTCTGTATTGTCACATGGTTACTTTTTCACGGTCTCCTCTTAGCTCACCCTCTTTAAATTAGGGTGACGATGTATATATCAGGGATTTATTCATCTGTTTTCTGAAGCAGGAAACACCGATGCCTTGGGAAAGAGAATGGGGATTTCAGTTTGGTTTTATATGCACTGTAAGTCTCAGGAATTCCTTGAAGTTTGGGATATATCTTAGAAATGCCTGTTATATAAACTAAAATGGAAAAAAATTTACCTGAGACAGGAACTTTTAGGGAAGTAGAGTACTTTTATTTTAGCTTAATAATTTAAGTGGTTCTAAGTGTACGTCTCTTGAATGTTCAGTTCAGAATTAATGAGGGGATGTGTTAAGAATGCAAAATCCCGGGCTCTAATCCAGACTTACTGAATCACAGTCAAATTTTAGTCATTTTTATTTCCACAGCTTTTTAACATTTCATGCCAGCTCATATGCATGCTGACACTTGAAGTATTACTTTAGACTCTTGGTGACCATTGGCCATAAGATTGCTTAATCATATTGATTGCATGAACCAGCAAATCAACAAAAATTTTACATAATTTCTTTGCAGAGTTTGGTCTTTTATTTGAAAAGAATGAGTAAATAGCAGCATAGAGTATGATTATCTATATATTATAAATATAATTTAAAAATAAATGCTGAAAAGGGAATTATTCATAACATTTATGGCAGATAATGATTTAAAATGTTCCTAGTATTCAAAGAAAACTTCTAAGTTAATAAGAAAATGCTAAATGTGTAGTATACAAATTGCCTAATAAAACATGGTTATAGGTAATTTTAAAATGAAGACATGAAAATGGTCAATAAACTTATGAAAAATGTTTAATGATATTAGAAAATAAACATAAGTGCATACTACTTTAAGATTACAAAAATATATTTATATATTATATGTTACTCATATTTCATATATGTACACACATACATATGTGAAAAGATAAAATCCTTCCTCTGGCTACCCCAAAATGAACATGTTTATTACTATCTATGTCAGTGGAGTATGGGGATTGGAAATTTGTTCATCCTTTCTAGACAGGTAGAGTTCCAGTGCAGATCACAAGTTTTAAAAATAAACATCTAGTGAGTGATGTGAAAACTTTTCATAATATAGTCTTATTTTGAAAAGGGTTATAAAACAGCCTATAATATTGTCCCCAATTTGGACAGATAATATTGTACATGCATAGATGTAGGGAATATGTATCGAGGTGCTAGTGGTGGGTAGTTCTGAATGGGTTGAGCTTATTGGTTTTCTTTGTTTTTGATTTTACATTATAGTGCTCTCAAATTTTCTGATAGGAAGTACTACTTTTTTGTAATGATATTTTTAAATTTATTTTTATTAGTTGGAGGCTAATTACTTTACAGTATTGTAGTGGTTTTTGCCATACATTGACATGAGTCAGCCATGAATTTACATGTGTTCCCCATCCTGATCCCCCCTCCCGCCTCCCTCCCCATCCCATCCCACTGGGTCTTCCCAGTGCACCAGCCCTGAGCACTTGTCTCATGCATCCAACCTGGGCTGGTGATCTGTTTCACCCTTGATAGTATACTTGTTTCAGTGCTATTCTCTCAGAACATCCTACCCTCGCCTTCTCCCAGAGTCCAAAAGTCTGTTCTGTACATTAATGCCTTTAAATCTTAAGAAAATATTTTGCAATTCTCAAAAATTTTAGATGAGAAAGGTAGAAATGTGAGAGATATGAACAAGGTGAAAGTTAACAGTGATTACTATTAACTTCAAATCAAAATTTCCAAGGTTTCAGAATTGAGGCAGTGCTAAGAAGTAAAATAATTAACTTTACCAATATACACACTCCTTATCTCCTCTTTGGAACTTTTCTTGTGTTTCCATATGCTTTATTCTTTACTCTCCCTAATTTTTTTCCTTATCACATGCTTCTAAATCTTTGTAAGTCTTCAGTGACAACAAATGCATTGCATGTGACACATCTTGTTAAAGAAGGTCTATCTTTTTTTAAAATGTTTGCTTAATACCAAGTCTTTCATTTATTTTCCAACAAACATCTATTAAGTGTTTACTCTTGGCTGCAAGAAGTTTTTAATCCAACAAATTAATGTCACCTCTGTGCCAGGCTACGTGGTCTGTGGAGCCATTATTAAAATGGGATAATCTTGTTAAATTGCTTTTTGTAGATGTTATTTTTTGTCAGCCAACTTTCCAAGAATGCACTCATTATTGAGGGCTTAATTATCATGAAATTTTTTTTAAAAAATAGTAATTTTTGACAGAGACATTATGGCTAGAAGAATTTGTTAACTTCCTGATTTAATTCAAAAGCTATCTTGTTCATAGATCTTCATAATTGACACTTCACTGTAGCCAGACTTCTTTATGATATACTTTAATTATTAACATGGGAAAGAATGAGAGAACAAAGAAGGAGAAACGTGTGACATCTTTTCTCAATTGTGTTCTTTTTCTGATTCACATTTTAGAAGTCCAAATATATCCCAGACATGGAGAAAGTATTTTAATTCTGGCAGCCGTTAATCGCTCATTGGCACTTCAACATCAGCTGTTCAGAAGACTGCCAGTAGATTGTTTAAAGTTTTTAGACTTCAAGGAACAGCTGGGCTTTACAACAGCACTCAGTTTCAGAGTCTACATTTCATGTGAAATACATTTTTATGATTTGATATGTTAACTTCCAGCTTGCCAGAAGGCCTTAACTCATTGTGCACTACATTATAAGTGGGATGACCAACAAAATGGATTGGCCAAACCAAGGCAGTTTCACAGTGAGAGGGAATGCTATTAGTAATTACTCTAAGACACCAGATGTGAACTGGGCTATAATTCCTGTTGGCTTTAAGCAAATTCCAACTTAGGTAATTCACATGGTTTAACCTTCTTAACAACATAAGTATACCTGCAAAATCATATTGTTTATCTATAACAAACCTATCTAAAGGTAGTGACTTAAAATAATTACTATTTTATTAATGATCATGATTCCCTGAGATGGCTAGGGAGGGTGGAATGCTTGGGACATATAGATTCTCATCCTTCTTATAGGTTCTCATTCTTCACACATTGTTCACACTCTGCAGGTAAAATATGCTCATCTCCACCCTAGGTTTCCAAAAATGTCATCCCAGTAGCAACAGCAGGCCCAAAGTTCAGGATCCCATCATCTAAATCAGGTCTAGATGCAAATGAATATTCTTGTGTTTTGCTCCGTGGTGTGTGACTGGTCTTATCTGTTCCCACATACCAGACATACAGTGGATGGCAAGGACAGAACAACCACAATAAACACTCCCATCCAGAATGGCAGAAATAAGAATCATGTAACACTAAGTGGTTCATAGAAATTCTGAATTTGCACTGGACGTGTTGCCAGGCCACCTACTTGAGGGACAGGGAATGTTCTTTGAATCGGGCCCAGTTTCATTTCCTCAGAATGTGGTTCTGTAGTTCATTGTTCTTTTGGCTCTGCTTTTGTGCTTTTGGCTTTTGGCTCTGCTGTCTGGGTTCTTGGTTATGTCCTCTGAGATATTCTTCCTTTTCCATAAGAAATGGCTCTGTTGCATCCTGAATAACTTTCTCAGCATGCTTCTTGCCTGTGGATAGTTGAGGACCCAGTGAAGTATTTTCATTTTGAAGTGTCCCTGTGTTGATTAATCCAAGTAGTGCAGTACCCTTACATTTTTCTTTTTCTTTTTTTTTAGTTTTCTACGTATTAGATTATAGTCTCCTCTATTAGATAAAGGCCCGACTCACAGTTCTTTTCAAAACAGACCTTCTCCCTATATTGGCTGACATATCAGAGTGCTGTGGACCAGCCCCATTGAACTAGAAAAAAATCTCTTAGGAACCTGTCTCTTAGGTTCCAACTTTAAATCATTCAGAGATTCTCAATAGAGTTGTTACAGTCACGTACTTAATTTGATCTTTGGCTGCTGGCCTTATTCTACTTTAGAAATCTTTTACAGACAAGTTTCGTGCCCTCTATAGTCTGTTTAAATTTTTGTCAGAGATTGAACATTTCCTTCTATAGTTCTTATCCATTTTAGCCTTAGCATACAGCCAATTTACACATTCAGCATTATTCCTGAAAATCTTTTCAGTCAGATTTATAAATTCATTAAGTACATTTTTCTCTTTTCTAGATTACTGAAGGTGATAGTTTTGTACATTGTTTCTTTTTTTATCACACAGATTGCCATTTTTTTCCAGCCTGTAAAAAGTTTGTCTTTGTAATTTCTTTTAGCAATATTTTGTGTTTTCCAGTATATAGGCCTTACACATATTTTGTTAAATATGTCCCTATGAATTTCGTGTTCTGGAGTGCTATTGTAAGTGGAGTCATGTATTTTATTTCATTTTCAACTATTCGTTGCTAGTATATAGATATACATTTGCTTTATGTAAATTGACCTTATATTCTACATTCATGTTAAATTGACATATTTTTTTCTAGTGGATTTCTTGCATAGATTCTTAAACTGTGTAAAGTTTTATTTAAGACTAAAAAGTTTTTAACATCAGTCAACAATCATATTAAAGATATAATCAAAGTGTTTAAGATTTTTCTTTCAAAAACAAAAAAATAGATCTAAGGAATTGCTGTATTTCCATTTACTAAGCTAATATGATACTTCAAAACTTTGTTATCTTTCTGGGTGGTAAACTTTGTCTGTAAAATTTAAATTTAGCACAGCTGAGAGATTGTAATACCTTTTCTTTCCTCAAGAATAAGACCTAAGAATAACAATGAAAACATAAGAATGCTTTTAATGCTTAGTAATTATATTCCATGTTCTTATTAACACTGTAGATATATATAATACTAAATAATAACTCTGTAGGTTAATTCTGAATCAGTATAGCTAGATTTTATTTAAATTTCTACTGTTATACATATGAGAAGACTGAGGCTCACTCAGAAAAAGTAATGATTTGCCTTTAGTTATTTCTATATTTATGGTAATTTTTTTAAAAATAGGAGTTACTTAAAGATCCACTGTACATTGGACTACGGCAGAGAAGAGTGAGAGGTCCTGAATATGATGATTTTTTGGATGAATTCATGGAGGCAGTTTCTTTCAAGTACGTATAATCTTTGTCTGTATTTAAGTTGGATTTCAAAAACTTAAAGATAATCTAACATAAACTATAAAAATGTTCAAGTTTGGTATAATATGTTTAATAATTATAAGTGATTTGAGTGAAATGTATGTATATATGTATATGTATATCTCCTCATAAATATTGCTGACCAAATGATAATGTCATATGTCTATCCCCCCAAAACTTGTCTGTGTTGCTACCCCTGAAGATACTTTTTTCTTACAAGAAACTTCAGCGTCTATGGGATTCATAATTATGGTGAATGAGGCAGTGGCCAGTGACTAAATTACCTGAGTAAGCCTTTTCATGATTATTGGCAGTCTGCATTTTGTTTCTGGCTGCTGATAAAATCTGGTCTTCCATCATCTTCCTTGGTGAATCTGACTCTCTTGTGGTAGGAAGGCAGAGAAGTGAGCATGAATTAGTATGATCCACAGGGTCCGGAATGAAGCAACATCCACGAATCTCTGATTAAGTCTACTGTATTTGATTAAGATGCAATACAATATTTCACTGAATATTTCATCTAATTGTGGACCAAGAGCTGCTATAAAATTTTCTGTTTTTTTCCTTCAAAGTAGAGAGTAGAGACTTCTGCCATAGTTTAGTAACATACTCTGAGAGAATTTTGTCAATCTAACAGTGGTCCCATTTATCTCTGTATAGCCACAGAAACCATGTACTATTTAAAAACATATATGTTGCTTTGGTTTTTCATAGAAATGAACTCATCACTGGCATCAACTGTAACTATAGACATATTTCTGGTTTCTTTTTATTATAAGGTTTAATTTGAAGAAGTTGAATTCAATAGCAGAAAGTGCTCCCATCAGCTTGCAAAATATTTAGAATGTTTTGAATGTCTTCTTACCCAAGGTTTTAATGCAAAGTACATTTACCAGTTAGTATGGACTACTTTTTTAAAACCCATGTCTGATTTATTTCTTATTATTATTTAACTTGTTTAATTACATTGTACTTACTCATAGTTGAGCAACTCTAAAATTCAAGAGTTTATGGTACAGTTAATTACTAGAAGTTTTTCATATTTAATTTTAAATTTCTTACCCTTTCAAATTTATATGAGATTTTGCAATTATGTGTAACTTTGTAGGTAGCAATATTAATCAAGAGATTGTATAGAGAATACCGCAAGGTGGCATAAAAGAAAAAGAAATTCTCAGCATATTTGTTTTTACTTGTCTGTTTGTGTAAATAAAATTTATCTTTATAAGGGTGACTTCAGTATACTTACCGAGAAACTGTTGAGTCATGAATATAGCATATATGGCCTATATACTTAAATACTGTTGAAATAAAAAAGAAATGTATGGCCTATGTACTTATGCTGTTGAAATAAAAGAGAAATAATTCCATAACCAGTGAAAAGCTTTCTGGATGAAAACCTAATTTTGAATGAGCTTTGTCAATCTAGAATCAGAAAAACTGTGTGTGTGTGTGTGTTTAATGTTGAATTGAGAAGTTACCTCAGATATATAATACGAAATGGGGATTGACAAGAGTCAACAATAATTTAAAATGCAGAGACCACCTGTAAATCAAAATTACACTTCTGGGCTCTTCCCAGAGAAAAACCCTACAGACTTTCAAAGATACTTTCTAGCATAATGCTACTTTCAGAAGAGTTTTCTAGAAACGAAACCTACTACCGCTACCGAATTAAATTGGGACGTAATCCTGAAGATAAACCCAAAATTATTTAGAAAGGAAATATAGCTTAGGTGGAAAATGCCTGTTAGGAGTTGACTTAGCCAGGAATTGGATTCTAGATGGAGTTATTAAGGAGTGCAGTTGGAATCTACCCTTTTGTGAGGGAGAGAACAGGAAAAGACGTGGATGAAGGAGAAGTTGAACTACAGTGTCGACCTGCCAACAGCCGTTGGGATCATACTTTCATGCTGTCTATTTAGACCCCTAGGGAAAACTAATTTCCATTCCCCACTCCCCAACCAATGTTATGTTGGTTTTCTAATTTACTTCTTGTCAGGATTGAGTTGGGGCAGTTATAATTTCTTTCTTTTGGCTTTCTCCACAATTATATTTCTTAGCTCATGGGCCACGACTTGTTATGGATGTTGCAGCAGTCACCAAGTAGGTATCTGCCCTGGTTCTGTATCTGGAGACTGAGGAAATCACCACCATGTGGGTCTGTGGTCCCAGGGCCCATTACGAGCTAGACCTTGGCCAGGGCTCCATTTATGATTGGGCTCCAAATCCTTCTAACATGGAATGACAGCATATTGATGCTTCGGGTCTCCTAGTATCTCTGTCAGCTCTGTCTGAAGTATTCTGTCGCCCTAGATCACAGTTGCTGGAATAAAGGACTGTAGGTCCCCTTGGGGGAAGGATGGGGTAATTACTACCTTGTATTCTTGTTATAATGTTACATGGTCCTTCCTTCTGGAGACTGGACTTCTTCAATAGTGAGTTCTGGGTTCAAAAGTTAGCTAAGATTTGGAAACTGAGTCAGTGATTGGGACATTATTGGGGCAACTACTCTCCACTTTGTGGCCATTCATCTTTGATTTATTTTGAATATACATGTTGAATAGTCACCTTGTTGGGATGCCATATTTTATTAATTATGTCAGTAACTCTCTGTGGGTCAAGCACACCCCACACACCAGCCTTGCCACTCTCAGGATAACTGTGCCCACCTGGCTTCTGGTGGCTTCTGATCTTCACCTGGTTCTGTTATCCCTATTGCTGTTGATGAGCCTGATTCTCTTACATACCTTCCCTCTGTCACTTCTGGTCTTCAGAAGAGAGCCACAACTCAGAACCTAGTAATGTAGATGTCGTCTCACTGGTACCTTCCTTGCAACTTAGGGTAGTGGAGTGTTTTCTGGGCCTTCCTGTGGAATATCTCCATCTGATGGGGTTTTGGCCTTATGCAGCATGTGCACCCCAGAATATTCTCTCTGAACCTGTGTGCCCCTCTTCTGACCCCTGCCGCAGCATTTCTGGCATTTCATATTTAACATGAGCTATTACTTTATCCTTGGTAATATCCTAGTAGCCAGTTTGCACGTTTCCTGAGATTCTTGCTGGTTTTAAGTCTTGCCTCTCAAGATGGTGCCCTCACATGGATGGTGGTGGTGGTGATGGTTTAGTACCTAAATCATGTCTGACTCTTGTGACTCGATGGACTGTTGCCTGCTGGGCTCCTCTGTCCATGGAATTCTCTAGACAAGAATACTGGAGTGGGTTGCCATTTCCTTCTCCATGGGATCTTCCCCACCCAGGGATCAAACATGGGTCTCCTGCATTGCAGGCAGGATTCTTTACCTACTGAGCTACAAGGGAAACCCACCCTCACTTGGATAAACTGTCCCTTGTCTAATCTTAAATTCCACTCCCTTTGACCAAACAGCTTCAGAATTTAATCTTAACGTGTACTCTTCTTGCTAATGTAAACTTGCTAGATCTTTCAGTTCCTTCCTCAAACAGTGTTTCTTTTTCAGGCCTCATCACCCTATGTGAGTTATATTGTGATATAACTCTAGTTACATAGGCCTGAGCATCTGGAGAGGAGGTGGGGGTGGACAGATGGGGGGTTAGGGAAAGACAGGTTGTCTTACTGGAGAGAAGCCTCTGCCTACATCCTCCCCAAGGAAGAAGGGGTAGGGCCACTTATATTGGTTCAGAAAGTTCTGGGGAATTTGAGTGTTCAAGATTTTGGGGAGGTATCGAGTAAGACATCTTGTGCCACGTGGCAGGAACCTGGTCTTTTCCAGTCAGGATGTTGATTTAGCACATCTCCTGTGCCTGCAAGTTTGGGAGGTTTTGACTGCTCTGACAATTAATCCCAGCTCCTGTTCATTAGCTTTCTCTTCCCAAAGGACCTGAGAACATTTTCATATCTACCAGAGAGTTCCTCTGGCTTTCAGGTTGGTGGTTACTTGCCTTTTAGCTTTTTTATTTCTTTCAAATTTCCAAATGCATTCTTTTTCTTTTTAAAAATTTTATTGGAGTGTAGTTGATTTATAGTGTTGTATTAGTTTCTGGTTATAGCAAAGTAAATCGGTTATACACATATTGCCCTTTTTTATTTTCTTTGCCCATTGTTCTTGTTATTATTTGTCTGCTGTTTCTCAAATATCATTCCAGCTACACCGTTCCCTTCTGCTGATGTATCACCCAACTGTCCCTGGCGAGAGCTTTGACTGTTGGACGGTCACCTTGTGTCAGGGCTTCTCTGTGCTCCCCTGGAGCTAGGGTCCTCATTGCCAGCCAGACAACTAGGGATCCAACTTCACAGCCCCGTCTTATCATCCACTTTCTTGGACCACTCCAGGTACCATCGATCACAGATTAGGTTATCTGGGACATATTTAGAAGCAAACTTTGGTCTTCAAGAGGTTTGTAAGAAGTGCCCCAGAGGTCAACTCCCATGGAAGGCGTGCAGAGGGAGAAGAAATGGGCACAGGGACAGAATTGAGCTGGGATGCAGCACAAGACACCTTCCTCTGGTCCCATGGAGAACTCTGGAACCACAGCGGCTTTTCAGAGTTGTCCTCCATTGCCTGAGATGGCCAAGCCTTCCTGTTCCTGCATCAGTTAGTCGTTGGATGTGGGTCGCCCTGAGAAGGAGCATGACCTATGGTTTAGGGCTCCCTGTAGCTGAGACAGTCCCTGGGACAACGGGGAATCTGAGAGCCATGTCACAGTAATGTTTCAGTTCAGTTTAGTTGCTCAGTCATGTCCAACTCTTTACGACCCCATGAATCGCAGCATGCCAGGCCTCCCTGTCCGTCACCAACTTCTGGAGTTTACTCAAACTCAAGTGCATCGAGTCGGTGATGCCATCCAGCCATCGCATCCTCTGTCGTCCCCTTCTCCTCCTGCCCCCAATCCCTCCCAGTAATGTTTAAAGATAAAAACTGAGCAGAAAAAAGTATTGAGGTTTGTAATAAATAAAGGCACGTGCTAGAGTCTTAGGAGGGACTATATTTCTGATATTCTGAGTCACATGACAGACAATTGCTAGCCTCTGCATAGTATTCTTGCTTTGGAAACATTGACCATTGGAGCAAACCATTGAGTTGCTTCAGGAAACTGTGCGCTAAAAGAAGCTCGATCTCTCCAGTAAAAATGTCATGTCAAGCTATTTCTTCTTTCTTACTGTTTTGACCCATTTGTTCATTTATTGAAAGCCAGGCACTGAGTTTGGTGCTGGAAATATGGGACTGAATCAGCCAAAAATAATCTTTGCCTTTCACATAGCTTCTTTACTAGAGGAGTCAGATAATAGACAAGCAAATAAGGAAATGAAACAATGCAATTTATGGTAATTGCAATGAAAGAAACAGGAAATTATACTGAGAATAATAGGAAATGACCTAATTTATATGTCAGGTAAGTTATTAGATACGTTCTATGAAGTCAGTTGTCAAAGTCTCGATACTTTTTAGGCATGATACTTTTGTTGCAAGTTGATATGAGCTCTTTGATTATAGTTAGGTAAATTCATAAACAGCAGAAAACTGAATCTAGAAAGGATTGATTGATTAGAACAGATACTAGGTAGCATCTCTAATTAGTCCTCAAATATTTGTTTCTGTTTTGTGGTTGTACTTCTTGAAGTAGCTTTTGTTTTCCAGAATCAGTTGCATCTGAAAGTTAATAAGAACAGTAGTGACAACTTCAGCTCTATTGTCTAAAATCCTTTGGGATTTCATTGATAGTTATTAACTAAATGAGGGGGGAAAAAAACAGTACCTCAAGAGAGCTTTAAAAAGCTAGTATTACATTTTTTTAATGAAAGTAATTGAAGCTATTCATCTGTGACTCAATCTTTTTTCCTTTTTCTTTTTAAATGATTAAAATAAAAACAAATCACTTGGAAGCACTAGGAATGGCAGCAGAGATGGTTATTATATTTAGACCTCAGCCTTGGCTGCCATCACAGATTTTATTATGCTCTGTCACTTAACACTTAAGGCAAGTAATCTTAATCTGAAGCCGTACTATCTGCCACTTCTGCAGGGTGTGATAATGGTGTTCTCATAAAACGATGCTTTGCCTACTGATTTGACACTGAACCAGAGCCTTGACAGTTTGCCTGAGACACACCAGACTATTCAGAGAAGTTATTAATTTGGTCAGAGTTCTCAGAGGTCACATATTAGATTTCAAAGGAATAAGACATATAGCCCCTGATTATCGTGGCCAGATTTACTAAGTATATTTTTATGATTATTATAATACTTTCTCTTTCCAAAGACATCATCAGATATCCAAGTTAATGTGCTTTTCATCATTACTCAGGGCTGCGGTTCAACACCTTCTCCACCATTCCACATTGACTCTTTGGTTGCTCCTTGGGGAAGGGGCCTTGATACTTCCCTGTTATCTTTCTTTCTCCTGTTTCTGTTGCAGTTAATTTCATGGCTGACTTTCTGTGCTGCCTTCTTCCACCTGTTCCAATCATTGCCTTTTTTTCCTGATCCTTTTTTTAGCTGAATGGGTATATTTATAGCTTAGATGATTTTACCTATAAATTTTTGAGACCCTTTGGATTCTACCTGTCACTTTGATCAGCATAAGTTCCTTTGGTTTTCATAAGAAATTTAATAAAACCATATGACTGTATGGGACACCACCTGCTATTCTTCCTTGTGGTCCAAAGGTGAGGTAAACCATTTGAAAAAAAAAAAAATCAAGTGGAAAGAATGTCAATATGAGAAAAATCAGCAACTATGTAACTAAGGAACTTGACTCAAATCAAATTTATGACTCAGATATTTTTTTCCATTTTTCCATCCAAAGAAAAATCAGATTCACACTTTAACTATAGCCATATTTTTCTTGAAATGCCAAGTATTTCTATTTATAACTTTCCACTTTTTTTTTCAAGTAAATGAAAAAGGTCATGTAAGTATTAGCAATCTATAGGTGCTTTATGTATACATATGTGTAAATATATATATACACACACATTTTATATATATATATATATATATGTATGTATGTATATACAGTTTTATTCCCTTAAAGATTTAAGACGGATGTGTATTGGTTTGGCCAAAGAATTTGTTTGGATTTTTCCATAAGATCGCACAAAAATCCGAACAAACTTTTTGGCCAGTCCAATACTTCAGTATTTTAACACTAGTTTTGCATCTTTGCCCATATTCCAGTCCAGTCTTGGAGGAGCCAGTTTGACTTGGAGGAGCAAGTCAAATTTATCATCTCTTTCTGAATATAGTTTATAATTCTTTTCTTGCAGATGCTTTTCTTTTCTAATTGTATTTTATTCTAAACATTAATTCTAATTGCATTAATTCCAGCATTCCTTTAATATGGATGTAAATTTTTTGCAGTGGTTTTATTCTGTTTGTGTGAGTGTTACATATGTTACTTTATTGTGCCCTATTTTCCTTACTTGATTATGAGTTCTGTCAGGAAAAAACTTTATCGTCAAGGGATCGCTTTTTTCTCACTGTCCCACATTTTACTGTACCACGTGAAAGTGAAAAATCGCTCAGTCATGTCCCACTCTGCGATTAAGTCCATGGAATTCTTCAGGCCAGAATACTGGAGTGGGTAGCCTTTCCCTTCTCCAGGGGATCTTCCCAACCCAGGGATCAAACCCAGGTCTCCAGCATTGCAGGCGGGTTCTTTACCAGCTGAGCCACAAGGGAAGCCCAAGAATACTGGAGTGGATAGCCTATCCCTTCTCCAGTGGATTGTCCCAACCCAGGAATCGAACTGGGGTCTCCTGCATTGCAGGCGAATTCTTTACCAACTGAGCTGTCAGGGAAGCCCTACTGTGCCACGAGTGAGTATAAAATAACCATCTTGAAAGCATTACTTAAATGTTGAAGCCATCATGAAACTACTGTGACACGTATCTGAAGGAAAGGTGATTTTCTAACGTAAACTAGAGAATCATACAGTTTTATGAATGAAGTGGCTCTGCCAGTAGTAAGCTAAAGGTTTGAATTTTAATTAAAGAGAGACATTTATGTTTTAGAGTTTACATTTTCTCTAAAGAAGAAAAGTGTTTTAATAAATTCCCATTGTATCCATTATTACCTGTCTTTTTCTCTTTGAATCAACAAGCATTGAGATCTATATAGAGGAATCCGTTGATCTTTTTATCTGAGTTTATTAAAGCTGTATCGTTGTATTTATTAAAGCTAATAATCATTGTGGTTTGACAGTTTGTATACCACGCTTCCTCTCTTCTTTCTTCTGACTTTCACTGAGCTAGCTGAACCCTAACTTCTTTTATTAATTTATTGTTTTTGGCTGTGCTGGATCTTCATTGCTGCACTGTTTTCTCTAGTGACGGGGAGCAGCTTCTCACTGTGGTAGCCTCTCTTGTGTAGTGCGGGCTCTAGGGCTATATGGGCTTCGGTAGTTGAAGCACATGCGCTCAGTAGTTGCGACTCCTGGACTCTAGAGCACAGGCTCAGTAGTTGGGCCCCATGGGCTCAGTTGCCCTGCAGCGTGTAGAATCCTCCCAGCCCAGGGGTCGAACCCGTGTCTCCTGCACTGGCAGGCGGATCCTTTACCACTGAGGCACTGTGGAAGTGCAACCACGTTTCTTAAAACGTTTCTTTCTTGTTGTCGTCCATCTATATTGCCATGTGTATTAAGTTAGAAAAATTTGAATATATCTGCTAGTGGCTGATACTAAAAATGAATAATCCCTGTAGATTTCCTTAGTCATATTCATCGATTAACCTAAAAACAAAAACCAAGAAACCACTACGAGTAACAATGCCTTGTGGATCCCAGTAAGGTTATCATCATCTTTTCCTGCCTCCCTTTGTTTGTAATCTTCTTTCCCCACCCTCCTTTCTTTACATGTCTTTATAAACAGAGCAGGTATGCACATAGGAAAGCAGTTCAGTTTTTATTTTCAAAGACTAACCTTAATCTATGTGGCTGGGTTTGATGGGGAAGTAGTGTTACCATACTTGTATGAGATAGATACACTTTTACTATTGGAAATTAAAGATGTTGAAAGGAAAAGGGGAATTAAGCAAAGTCAGAAAGGTGGTTAGGGTAAGGTCAAAATTAAAAGGAACTCTCTTGTTCTCTAGGAAGTTTGGAATCTTAATTTGCAATTAATGTTGTATCCTGACTTACCATCATTGGTGATGGTCAGCGTGTCTCAGTGAGTAAAAGTCAGATCCCCTGTGCTGGCCCGTCCTGATCTCCTATGCAGAGGTCAGTGTCTGCTCTGCCTGCCCTGGCTTTGGACTCTCAGGGCATGTTCCCACCTCAGAACATTTGCACTTTCTCGTCCTTTTGAAATATCCTCCACTCTCCCTCCTCCCCCCTTCCCTCCCTGAAAACTACTTGGTTAACTTGGTTTTTCAGTCTTTATTGAAATCTTACCTTCTCCTGAGCCTTATCCTTATTCCCCCGTCCAGAAAATAACTGAAATCAGCCCAACCTTCTCGCCACCCCTGGCTTTCCTGATACTATTGTTTGGTGTGACTTTTTCCTTATAAGATAGCTTTTGTTTTTTTTTACATTTTTTTTTTTGAGGTGGACCATTTTTAAAGTCTCTATGTCTTTATTGATTTTGTTGCATTACTGCTTCTGTTTTATGTTTTGGTTTTTGGCCACAAGGTATGTGGGATCATAGCTCCCTGACTAGAGATCACAGCCGCACCCCCTGCATCAGAAGGTGAAGTCTTAACCCTGGACCACCTAGGGGAAGTCCCTTATGGTATAATTTTATATTATTTGTATAGATTACATCATTGTATATAGTTTATTTATTTATTACATTTATTGCTTACTGTATGTCTCACCCACTGGAACGTATGTTCCCCAAGGACAGTGATCTAGTTTGTTCATTTTATGAGCGAATTCTTATGTTAATGCCTGATACAGAAGAGATATATATTAAACACTTGTTGAACTGAATTGAACTATGCTCAGAGGGAGACCACACAAAAGAATAAGAGTGAATTGGTACAAATCTTTCACTATCACTAGGAAATTAAATTTTAAACATGCCTTCCTTTTAATGAGTTACTTGCATCATTTTCATTGGAAAGAGAACCATAAAGATGTTGTGAGTGGTGAATACCTGATTTTCTCAGGTCTCATGAATAGACTAGTTCTTGAGGGACTAAAAATAAGTACTGAAGTTGGTGTGTTATATAAAATAATGGCTATACATTTAATGCAAGCTGGTAGTAGATCTTTTTGAGCTGATAGATTTTCAAGTTCTATTATTTAAAGCTGTAACAAAATTTGTGTAAAATTTGTCATAATCAAGACATAAGAATAAAATAATTATTCATATTACCAAGATGATTACATTCTGGCTAATTCAGTTTTCCATCACTTGACTGTTATTTTTATTTCATAAGTTATAGAGCAAGCCAGAATTAACACAGCATGCCACCACAATTTTGATTTAACCATGATGTAGTGCTTAATTCTTTAGACTGTTTTTCTTTGTGGTGTCCACAGATGGTGACCTATTTTTTTTTTTCATATCTTCAGTCAGAACAATTCCACATCCTACAGTGTACGTGTAAAGACTGCCACATTTGCAAATAGGAAGAAGAATAAGCAGCTGTTAAATGTATTGTTATCCAGTATAGTGAGATTGGGATTATAGAAATTCTAATATAAAAAAGGCTCAGTCATTTTGAGACTAGGTTGGAGTGGGGTCACCTGGGATAGTTTCAAAGTTTATTTCTTTGGAGTCCTCCTAGAGTGACATTTCTTATTTCAGTGAGTTCACAGTAGTTTGGGATCTGACTTTCAGCTCAGGAAGTTTAGAAAGCTGACTGCAAAGCCCATATTTCAGGACCATGTGATAAGTAAAACCTGGGCTTTAAAAAGTGCATGGCCAAATGCACTTAGGTATATAGATTTCTGTCTTCAGTGAGAGGGTGGATTATAATTAAACATTGTCAAAAGTGTTCCAATTTTAGGATTTTATTAAAAGTACTGAAGAAACTGTATTTTGTTTCGACATTCAGGGCTGAATCTGTTTCATAAAACATGGTGATTCAAGAATATCTGTGATCATTATGAGTCAGTTGAAAATGTTGGTCACATCATCTAATTATACTTGACCCAAAGGAATTAACTCAATGTTTTAAACTACCTTGTTCTGCATAAACTTTAACTTTTCCTTGCTGCCCAAAGTTTGTTTTAGCAGGAGCTCAAAAGACAGTTGGCAAAGGGAACAATTCAAGAGAAAAAAATTTCACAAAAGATTTTTTATTTGCCTTGCATTACTTTCCCTGTGCTACATATTATTTGTGTAGTCAGCTTCAAAGTAAGTTCATGATAAAAATTACTTCCACAATTAAAAAATGATACAAAGATACTAAAAGTTGTTGAATTAACTGTGCAAAGATTAAAAATGAGATTTGGGCTTGCATAAGCTATTTATGGTAATCATGTAGACTGGTTCTTTGGTCTCTCTGTGTTTTTTTAAAACATCTATATCAGTACCATTTGATTATATCCTGAAATAGAGACAAATTTTTTCTTGAGTATTTGGTTATATCTTATCTGATTATATCCTAAAGCAGAGACAAATAATTTCCTCTTCTTGAGTATCTTCTTTGACCCCTCAAAGTTTTCTTGTGCATATATCTCATGAACAAGTTCATTATTAAATCCATATGACATTTTTACTGTTATGTCCTTGATCCATGCCCTGACTCCATGTCTATCATGATAACCCTTCTTCTTAGACCTTGACCGCTTCTATTCTTTATCACCATACAAAACCCTTCAGTAACTTTTGCATTATAGTGATAAATCTTCATACACTTACCTTCACCCCTTTTAAACCCTTCTTACCTTCCACACATAAACCCCTTTCTGGCCTGTTCCTTGCACTTGATCTTTCTGTCTTGCCACCTTCCACCCTCCATGTATCCTTTGTACAATTCATGAAGATCTAGTTTTAATTGCCTGTACATGTACTTGTCTATCGCACCTTCATACATATTGCTCCTTCTTGCCTCACTGTTTTTGATTACTTAATCATTGCTTGTAGGCTATCCTTGTCTAGGTAATAGAGGCTTCTCTGGTAGTGCTAGTGGTAAAGAACCTGCCTGCCAGTGCAGGAGACATGAAATGTGGGTTTGAACCCTGGGTCGGAAAGATTCCCTGGAGGAGGGCCTAGCAACCCACTCCAGCTTTGTTGCCTGGAGAATCCCACAGACAGAGGAGCCTGGCAGTTCATAGGGTCACAAAGTGTCGGACACAACTGAAACGACTTAGCACATAGCACACACGTATGGTTCCTCAGCATGGATACACCCTACTAGTATGCATCACACTGAATTGTAATTACATTTATTCATCTGAGTTAGCACGAAGTCTTGGAAATACTAGAGGTTAAGGACTGGGTCTTTTTTTTCTTTTCCTTTATAATACCTGTCATAATACAGAATAGGTGCTCGAAAAATGGTTGTTGAATGAGGACTGAGGTGAAATTGTATAGTTCTGGAATGTTGGAGATATAAGTATCTGAAGATTGTATAACTTTAAGGGAAAGTATATTGGATGATTACTTGAAATTAGAACTGAATTGCATAAAGAAATAGTGTTTCTACTTTCTGTGGCTTTATAGTATAAAACTAACAACTCTTTATAGATGAACAGAACATCCATAGAGTCATTGTATTCATGTTTCTGGATAGACTTTAGTATTTTATATGCGTTACAAGGGTAAAAGGATTTTTTGCATAGGAAGTAAAATTTGTTGTCATTCAGTTGCCCATTCGTGTCTGACTCTTTGCAGCTCCATGGACTGCAGCACACCACACCTCCCTATCCCTCAGCATCTCCCAGAGTTTGCCCAAGTTCATGTTCATTGCATTGGTGATGCCATCCAGCCATCTCATCCTCTGACACCCTCTTCTCTTTCTGCCGTCAGTCTTTCCCAGCATCAGGGACTTTTCCAGTGAGTCAGCTGTTTGCATCAGGTGACCAGACTTCTGGACCTTCAGCATCAATCCTGCCAATGAGTATTCAGGGTTGCTTTCTCTTAAGGTTGACTGGTTTGATCTTCTTGCTGTCCAAGGGACTCTCGGGAGTCTTCTCCAACACCAAAGTTTGAAAACATCAATTCTTTGGCATTCTGTCTTCTTTATGGTCCAGCTCTCACAACCATACTTGACCACTGGGAAGACCATAGCCAATTGACTATATGGACCTTTGTCAACAGAGTAATGTCTCTGCCTTTCAGCACACTGCCTAGGTTTGTCATAGCTTTCCTGCCAGGAAGCAATCATCTTCTGATTTCATGGCTGCAGTCACCATCCACAGTGATTTTAGAACCCAAGAAGAGGAGATTTGTCACTACTTCCGCCTTTTCCCTGTCTATTTGCCATGAAATAATGGGGCCAGATACCATGATCTTAGTTTTTTAAATATTTAGTTTTAAGCTGGCTCTCGCTCTTCTCCTTCACTCTCATCATGAGGCTCTTTAGTTCCTCTTCACTTTCTGCCATTAAAGTGGTATCATCCCCATATCTGAGGTTGTTAGTATTTCTCCTGTCTATCTTGATTCCAGCTTGTAACTCATCCAGCCCAGCATTTCTCATGATGTGTTCAGCATACAGGTTAAATAAACAGTAGACAACCCTGCCATACTCCTTTCTCAATCCTAAACCAGTTGGTTGTTCCATACAGGGTTCTAACTGTTGCTTCTTGATCCACCACCTACAGGTTTCTCGGGAGACAGGTAAGATGGTCTGATAGTCCCATCTTTTTAAGAACTTTCCACAGTTTGTTATGGTCCACACAGGCAAAAGCTCTGGCGTCACCGATGAAACAGAGGTAGATGTTTTTCTGGAATCCTCTTGCTTTCTCTGTGATCCAGAAAATGTTGGCAATTTGATCTCTGGTCTCTCTGCCTTTCTAAACCCAGCTTGGACACCTGGAAGTTCTTGGTTTGTGAAGTGCTGAAGCCTAGCATGCAAGATTTTAAACATGACCTTACTAGCAGGGGAGATGAGTCCAATTGTCCGATGGTTTAAACATTCTTTGGTACTACCTTTCTTGGGAATTGGGATGAGGGCTGACCTTTTTCAGTCCTGTGGCCACTGCTGGATCTTGCAGATTTGCTGACATATTGCATAGAACACTTTGATAGCAGAGTAGTAGACATTTAACTTTATGTATGTCCCATGTTTATTATGGGTTTGTTTACCTGAAAGCACTGATGCTGTTTTCTGGTTACAAATAGTTAAGGATATAAACAACTAATAATTTGAAACTTTTTTAGTTTAACTGAACTCTGAATTATGCCAGCATTTGGATTACTCCACATCTATAGTCTCTGCCCAGTAGAGTTTCAACTGTTGAAAATCACATGTGCACAAAGGGAGTAAGTAAAGAGATGCTATAAGTTAATGCAACAGAATAATTAAAAGATTTAATTCATTTTAATGGTATTTGTGATAAAAACTGACACCAGAGAATTTGTATGGTAGCCAAGAAAGTGAAGTGAAAGTGTTATTCGCTCAATTGTATCCAACTCTTTGCAATTCCATGGACTATAGCCTGCCAGGCTTCTCTGTCCATAGAATTCTCCAGGAAAGAACACTGGAGTGGGTTGCCCTTTTCTTCTCCAGGGAATCTTCCCAACCCAGGGATCAAACCTGGGTCTCCCTCATTGCAGGCATCTTCTTTACCAGCTGAACCACCAGGGTAGCCCCTATGGTAGCTATGGCCTTTGTTTGTTTATTTTTTAAATTTCTTTGAAAGATTTCACACTGACTCCAGCTTTTCTACAGCAGGTCTTTATTTTTTTGTCCATACTCTTGCAGGATCGTAATTCCCCAACCAGGGATTCAGCCTGGGCCCTGGCGCTGAGTCCCAACCACTGGACCTCCAGGGGACCTAGAGATGGTCTTTGGAAATACCTAGAATGAGGGCAAGTGCAGTGAAAGGAGTGACTTGACAGCAGACCCAGTACAATAGTCCCTTCCTCTCTCTTGTCTTAGCCCCCACTCACATGTATGTATGGTTGATTTTACAGGTGAAATTCATTTCTGTTCTGTTTATTTTAGGAAATGTTTCTTGTTCAGGTCAAAATGCTAAGTACTAAATCTTCACTTTCAGTAAAACATACCTAAATAAAATTTTGCCCATAAGAAGTTGTTAGTGCTTGAACCTCTTCATACTGAAGTGTCTGGAATAGTCAACGTCATAGGACCAGAAAGTAGAAACGTAGTTGCCAAAGGGTGGGGAAGAAGAGGAGGAATTAGAGTTTAAAGGGTCTGAGCTTTGCATGATTAAAAAGTTTCCAGAGATGTGTTGCCCAGCACTGGAAATATACTTAATTTATTGAACTGTACACTTAAAAATGGCTAGGATAGTAAGTTTAATGTTCGGTGTCTTTTTTTGTCACAATGAAAAGGAGAAATTGTTAGTAAAGTTTTTATAGATGAAAAGCTTAAGTGAAAAAGCTTTTTAAAGATTTGCAAAATATCATTTAGTGTTAGAGACTAAAATCTTTCTTATTGTTATGATTACATGAAATATTCAGTCCATGTAAAGTGTTTGGAATAGTAAAGGTCAATAATACTGTAATTGAATATAGTAACTTTCACTTTTCAATGCAGTTTGATGTTAATTCATTTTATACTCCTTTTCCTGACGGGATACTGGCATTGTAACTCGGTGATCTGATATATTTCACAAGAGCTACTTTTATAAACAGAATGCCTTGAGGCTAAAAGGAAAATTTTAATATAAATATGCATTTTTCTGTATATTTTATGCTTTGTGAAAATCCGTGGAGTAGCTATGCGGCCCTTCTGTTTATTACGTGTTTGTATTTTTTCCTAAATGGTATAAAAATAAAATACAAAAGTATTTGCTTTTAGCTATACCTTTTACTGCTGAACTCTCACAAATATTAAGTATTGAAAGGCATATTTTCTTCTAACTTATAAATTATCAGAAGGTGACTCCATTTGAATGCATTGTTTTCTTGATATTTAAAATTATCTATTTAAATACAGGAATGAATATACATTCAAATAATATCATGGACTTGAATCTTCAAAAGTTCAGGAATGACTTTTACCACTGAGAGAGAAAACAGATTAAAAATTAAGGAAGCACTGGGATGTCCCTGGTGGTCCAATGGTTAAGACTCCGTACTCCCAATGCATGGGTTTGATCCCTGGTCAGGGAACTAAGATCCCACATACCACACAGTGTGGCAAGAAGAAAAAAAAGAAATTGTAATTGCTTCTTATTTTGGATATGACATATTTTAAAAAATGACCAACCCCCCCCAAAAAAAAATGACCAGATGTCTTCCATCATTAATAATCACAGTAACAACTACAATGACAGCTGATATAATTTTAGGATATGTAGCAGCCTCTGTTCTCAGTGCTTTTTCTTTCTTTTCATCCTCAAAACAGGCCTGTATCATTCTTACAATTATTTGACCCCATTTTTCAAACTAGAAAACGGAGGTACAGAGAAATGAAGTAAATTTCTATAGCTATCCAGCTGAAAAGTAACAGGCCAGAGATTCAAATCCAGACGGTCTGGCTCCAGAGCCCCTGCTCTTAATCAACATGCTACATTCCTCTCTGATTTAAAGTACTGTTATCCAAATGTGACAAGTGCAGATAACATAGCCTCTATTGTTCATTCTGAGTTCAGATGTCTTATAAATGCAAGTTTTGGTATAATGAGGAAAATAAGAGGGATCACAGTAACTCTAAGCTCTAGACTGAATTTTAAACATACAGCCACAAAGATAAGCAGTGCCCTAACAACTGTGAAAATTTCAGCAGTTATGGAAGATGAGGTGATTTTTGTTTGAAACTATGCATTTTCCTCTTTCCCTAAACATTATAACTTTCTTAAACAAAATAGTTTGATGATATTTTGTGGTATCTGAATGATAAATGGATAGGAAATTTGTGTGAATTCAATAAAATTTTTCTTCCATGGGAATTCCAGATCTTACTGTTGCATGTACTTCACGTACACTCCTACCTCAGTTCTTCGCTCCTAAAGGCTTTCTCTCTTCCTCTCCATCCCCTCCTTTAGTCTTTACTCACTTGTCATCTTAATGAGGTGTGCTCTGCATTATTCTGTTATAAATTGCACCCCCCAACACTGGCTGGCTTTCTCTGTCTCCTTCTTCTGCTTTATTTTATTATAGAGCTGCTTGTTACCTTATAGCATGTTATATAATTTACTTATTTATTATCTGTCTCCCATAAAAGGGTAAGGACTTTTGTCTGTTTGGTTCACTGTTGTATCCCCAGAGCCTGACTCCTAGGAAACATTCAGTAAATGTTTATTGAAGCATTCAACCTCTCTGTGTTCACATTAAGATTTAGCTGGTAGTTAACAGAATGAAGGGCTTCCCTGGTGGCTCAAATGGTTAAAAAAAAAAAAAAAATCTGCCTGCAATGCAGAAGACCCAGGTTCGATCCCTGGGTTGGGAAGATTCCCTGGAGAAGGGCGTGGCCACCCACTCCAGCATCCTTGCCTGGAGAATCCCATGGACAGAGGAACCTGGCAGACTATAGCCCATGGTTTCGGACACAGCTGAGTGACTAAGACTTTCACTTTCAAAGAATGAAATCTTTCATGCTTTTTGTTGCAGGTGAAAGAACAAAATGGAGGAAATTTATCCACTTGGGTTCTGAACAGTCTCTAACACATAAGATGTCTTCAATAACAGTTAAATACAGATTTTACTTTGGTGGTTCAGGTTGTTGTATTAGTCAGTTTTATAATATATTGTACTCCCCTCCCTATTTTTTCATTCTTAATATTCTAATGTTAAGAAAAGACAAAATAAACAACTATATCCCACAGTTATGCATATTAAATTGTAAACACATAGTTTATTTCTTGTGAAATTATATTCTGCCTTATAAGATTTAATTCAACTAAAGCACTGAAAGTCATCATATTCTTTTGCCTTTTGTTCCTAGATTTAGTATTAACTTAGGTCAACATATATGGGGCTTCCCACATGGTGCAGTGGTGAAGAACCCACCTGCTAGTGCAGAAGACCCAGGAGACTTGGATTCGGTCCCTGGGTCTGGGAGATTCCCTAGAGTAGGAGCTGACAACCCACTGCAGTGCTCTTGCCTAGAAAATTCCATGGGCAGAGGAGCCTGGTGGGCTACAGTCCATGGGGTCGCAGAGAATCAGACACAGCTGAGCACCTGTGTGTGAGTGCACCTATGTGTCACCTTATTTAGAAATTCTTGCATTATTTTGTAAAAACTGAAAAAGAATGGAAGTCATATTTTATTTTTCTTTAGAATCATTTCATACCCCTACTATGCATTGGTTGCCATGAAATGTTGATTTACAGCTATGTGTTATTATTCAGCGAGCAAGTAATCATTGATGTCTGGAATTTTTAATGGTGGAATGCCAGCCTAGAAAGGTAGAGAATTTTCCCAGACATCTTTCACATAGAAAGATAGCCATTTAAATTTGGTTGGTTTTAACAACGTGATGCTGCGTGTAGGCAGAAGCATGCCATAGCCAAATGGGACTTTATGTGAACTTCAGTGTAGGTTCATTGTCAAACCAATATTTTTATAGTTGTGTAAGTTAAACTTTTTTTTCCTAGGTAAGCAATACTGATATATTGAAAACTGAATAAATGATAGTGAGGATAAAAGAACAAAAACAAAAATAACATATTGTCGACTGGTCTTCAGTGAGAGGGGCTTCCCTTGTGGCTCAGCTGGTAAAGAATCTGCCTGCAATGGGGGTAGACCTGGGTTCAATCCCTGGGTTGGGAAGATCCTCTGGAGAAGGGAAAGGCTACTCAATACTCCAGTATTCTGGCCTGGAGAATTCCATAGACTTTGGGGTCACAAAGAGTCAGACACGACTGAGCGACCTTCACTTTCATACAGTGAGAGAAATTAGCTCAGTCTTCTGCAGCTATGCGTCATCATATTAATGATTCTGTAAACTTAGTCCAATAAAATATTTATGGTACCTTGAATTATCTGTTCATTTAATAAACACATCAAGCACCTATATGTTCTAGGCATTCATTTTGCTAATTTATATTAAAGAATTCAGTCTAGTTTGGATAGAGAAATAAATCAACAGACATTTTCAGTAAGCCCTGTAGTAGAAATGAGTTGAGTACTGTAAGAGACTATAGGAAATAGTGTACCTAATAGGTGATGTGGGGAAGATGAGTTGTCAGAGAGGACCTATCTCATTTGTCTCTTCTGGCTTTTGTAGAAAGGGTAGTTTAGTATTCACTGTTCTTTTTTCTTAAGTGCCAAACCGTATGAAATTAAAATCAGGGGCAGATTTGCTTAGTATGTTCCTTTTGATTCACCATCATCCCTTGCTATTTTGAAATGTTATATTAAATTTCCATGAAATTGGCTTTAATCATGGAATAAGGCTGCCTAAATCTGCATATGTATCTGGAAAGCTTTCCAAGTGTTTTTTCACAAGTGAGTGTTTTGCATTTAAAGACTTAGACACCTGGCCTCAACACCTTTTAATGTGCCAGATGTACGATCTTTCCCTGGCATTCTCTTAAATACTTCTGCAAAGTTAGATTTCAGAAATGTGCACCAGTACAGGAGATTTCATTTTATTTGTGAGATGGTTGTTAAAGCAAGTTGACAAATAATATTAAAAAATACTATTTCTCAGCAAGTATCAAATATTCTTCCTTTTAGCATCAGTTCATTTATTCATTCAATAAGTAATGTGTATTTGCTATATGCCAGGTGTTGTTCTAGGTACTCAATATATATTTTGATTACTAGTATTATCAGACTCACCTGCCCAGAGTTGTTGTGTCAACTAATACCTACTTATATGTTCACGGTGAGGGAAGAGTTACAAAAATTTCTGCCACACTTTCAGGTCTTTAGCCAGTGTGATTATTGGATCAATTCTTTCACTGTTGTGGGCAGCCTTTTCTTTCTGTTTGTTGAACTTATTCATCATCTTGCCAAAACATGAGCATCTAAAGGATGGAGTAGTTGGAAGAACCAAAACTTGAACTACATAGAGCTCTAATAGACACATCCAACATACTACAAGTAAAGGAAGACCAAACAGTTCATAGTAAACAAAGGAACTAGTACTGACATACATTCATTTTCTCTCCTCTACTAGTATATAAATTATATTTCTTTTAAAAAAATTTAGTGGTTTCCCCAGAATTTGTGTTACACATTTGAAACTAATACTAGTCTCCTTTCAAGAACCTGTATCACATCATGGGTAGTGTAGGTAGCTTATAACAGAGTATTCCCAGTTTGCCAGCCATCCCTTGTTACATTACTGTCTTTCATTTCACTTACCCATAAGGTATAATTATCTAATACGTTCCTTCCATTGTTTTGAAAAAGCTGTTATCTATCAAATCAATTAGACAAAGGAACAAGATTTTCTTTTATTTCCACTTATTTCTTCTCTGATGCTCTTTCTTTTACTATGTAGATCTGAGTTTCTGACCTACCTCATTTTCCTTCTCTCTGAAGAACTTCATTTAACATTTCTTGGGAGGCAGGCCTACTGGTGATAAATTCCTTTAATTTTTATCTGAGAAAGTCTTTATTTCTCCTTCTCTTCTGAAGGATAATTTTTCTGGATACAGGTTTCTAGCTTGGTGTGTTTTTTCCTTTCAACATTTTGAATATTTCATTCTACTTTATTCTTGCATAGTTTCTGGAGAGAAATCTGATGTAATCCTTAACTTTCTTTGTCTGTAGGTAAAGTATTCCCCTCCCCCTGACCCACGTATTAAATACTTTACAATACTTCAAAACCTGTTTCAAAGTTTTCTCTTCATTATTGGTTTTCTTCAGTTTGAATATTACGTACTTAAGTATAGTTTTTTGTTTGAGGCTTTTTGGGGGGTTATTTATCCTATTTGGGGTTCACTGAATTTCCTGGATCTGTGGTTTGGTATCTGTCATTAATTTTGTAAAATTTTTAGCTGTTATTAACTTAAATATTTCCTCTCTTCCATTCTTTTTTCTCCTTCTGGTATATCCATTATGTGCATGTTACACCTTTTTAAATTGTTCCACACTTCTTGTCTATTCGTTTGTTTTTCTCTGTTTACATTTCAGTGTTGAAAGTTTCTGTTGACACTTTTCCATGCTCATGAATTCTTTCCTCCTCTGTATCTCGTTTACTGAGGAGCCTATCAAATGCAGTCTTCATTTTTATTGCTATGATTTTGGTTCTGAGCATTTCTTTTTGACTCTTTCTTAGAGTTTCCATCTTTCTGCTTCTATTACCTATATGTTCTTGCATGTCATTTACATTTTCTATTAGACCTGTTAGCATATTAACTGTGGTTATTTTAGGTTTCTAGTCTGATTAATCCAGAATCTCTACCAAATCTGAATCTTATTCTGGTACTTTCTTTGCATTTTTACTTTTATCATGCTCTGTAATTTTTTGCTGAAAACTGAATATGATACTTGGACTCCAGTCAGAGAGTTGCTCCTGGTCTTCTGTTCCTGGTGAACTGGGATTCTGTATGTTTGCTGGGTTGTCTCTCCAGTTTTCAGGGCAGCAGCATTGGTCTAAGAAAGGAATTATTAATTTTGAGTTTGTTCAGCTTTTTTTCTTGTAATGACCGAAGCGCCAACTTTCAGGCTGTTTGCATGTCAGACTGGAAACCTTGACTCCTAGATTTAGAAGTCTGGTATGCAGATGGCAGGAGGTTCAAGAAGAAGAGGATGCTTTCAGGCACACTGAGTTAAAATTCTAAATCTTATGTTTGTTTTCAATTTTAGTTTGACAATCCAGACAATGACCTTGCTGTTTCATGTTCTATGTGAATCCTTTCCCCATGTATTACCTTAAATTTCATAGTTTTCTAACTGTTCTGCCACAGACCAGCCAAGCCTTTGATCTTCCATGACCAAGAGCTAACATACTGTGGTGGGCATGTGAGCATTGGTTTTTAGATGTGTTTTCTGCTAAAGAAGAATCATTAGTTGATCTGATTAAAGTGTGAGAGTTAGGCCTGTTGGAAGATTTATACTCAGATTCCAGAAGACACTGGATTTCTCCTATTATTGAAAAAATTGTAGCAGTTAAGTGGTAGGCATTACACATCTTGGCTCTTACAGTGAGTGAATTTAAGAATATAAATATTCTGTTTACAAAAGACAGTGTAAATGGGCAGACTTACTGTAATTATTTAGTTCACAAAATCTATTAAAAGTTATGTTAGAGAGAATGTTTATTGCTGTGTTTTCCTCTAAAGGAATTCATCTTCTCAAGTGTTTTTTTTTGAGGTGGGATTCAGTTCATTTAAAAACAGATGATTCCCTGTCCTAAACTTGATGCACTAGAATTCATTCTAAAAATCTTCACTCTATTAACTGTTTGTTGTAGAGCTAAAGAATTGTTAGCGTATAAATTAGTCGCTTTTAGAATTAGTCTCTTTCCTGTGGTAGTTTGTTAGTAGATATCTATTAAAAGGTAGAACTTTTTACAGTTAATAGATTTGTAAAAATGTACTTTCCATCCTTCTTCCAGTTTAACTGTGGACATGAACACTTAACAGTATCACAGAGAAATAAAAATGGAAATTGAAAAAGTCATATAGTGGAACTTCCCAAGTGGTCCAGTGGTTAAGACTCTGCCTTCCAGTGCAGTGGGTATGGATTCAGTCCCTGGTCAGGGGGCTAAGATCCCACATGCCTTGAGGCCAAAAACCAAAAGAAGCAATATTGTAACATATTTAATAAAGGCTGTAAAAGTGGTCTACATCCAAAAATTTGTTTAAAAAGTCAGGTAGTAGGCATAAATTAACTTTTATGTTCTCCTTCTCTAAGTTTCAGTGTTAGTAGAGGATTGGGAAACCAGTATTTGAGGAGTATTAGCACAGTCGAGGAAAGGAGACAGATGCTGGAAATGTAGCGGTGAGGCTCAGGATAAATGTTTCAGGAAAGACGGGTTGATAGGGCCAAACACAAGTGAATCAAGGAAGGTAAGGGTTAACTTTTTCCTCTTAAAAATTCCCCCTTTCTTCATTGTAAAAATAAGATACTTGATGTGAAGGGGTTAAGAGGCACTTAACCGAATAAGGTCACTGGGGCACATATGGGAGTCCAGTTAGAAAGCCTTGGCAGAAGAAGGTATAACTGAAGCAGCAGAGACAGAATCATATCACTTTCAGTCCATAACACAGAACATGAAATGGATTCTTGTCAGCAGACATAAAATCTTCTTCCAAAAACCGTAGTGACTTTACCTGATTTGGCACTGTAAAATCAATCATCTGAATATTTTAGGATAATTGAGTAGAAGGCAAAATCAAGCTCTTTTTTTTTTAAACCTCTACCTTTTTTGAGGATAAAAAATGCCTCATCATAGAAGGAAAACTGTTTTGCAATCACAGAATGAGGATTTTGATTGTAGAATAACACAACTTTGGGGATTTTTGTTGAAAACATGAGTTTTGACTTCAGATGGTTGATTTTTTTTTTTTTATAGCTTTTAAAGCATTTTGTTAAAAATTGATAATGGTGGAAAACTTGAAGAACAATCTTTAAACCTAGGTTCTCGTGAATCCAAGCTAGGAAAAAAAAAAATTTGTATATATTTAGTCATTGTTTATATTTAACTGTGGTTTATCAAAAGATTAGCTCATTAGAAACATTAAAACTTTCTTATTTTATATCTTCTTAAACGAGATCATTCGAAACATTTTAGAAACAAATGTTGGGGCTTTGTGTCTTTTGCCTTTATTTTGAGGGGCTATTGGTTGCTTTTATAGAATTTTTTTTTTGCTTGCAAACAGCACCACTCTGAATCTGTATTCTCCTTTCTTGAAAATTTTCTTTCCTCTTAATTTGGGATTTGAAAAATATAAACCTTACTCTTTTCACCGGATACCACAGAATCCACAAAATGTTATTGTTATCAGTTTATGGGAAAACAAAGTGACTAATCCAGCTCATATGAGCAAAAAGAGCAAGGGCGTCTTTACTCCACATATGTTTATGATTTAAGCATCCAGCTTTTAGAAAACCAGTTGCAGCCTCCATGTGACTCAGTTGTAGCCACAGGAGGTTGTAACTTCAAGTAAAAAATTCAACTTCATAAGCAGAATATAGGCAGTAAGTTTAAAAACATGGACATTATTAAACCAACTCATCAGATAGAGTAACAGGATCCTAGAGATACGAATATGAAGTATTTTTCTTGTATATATTCTCCTTTCTCCACTGAACTGCTGTATGGCAATCCTCTTATGATTTGCTAGAGTCAGCCTTAGGAAGAGAGAAATTGGTACATTTATAAAACTTTGTCTATAAAATTGTCAGCAGTGATTATTTTGGCAGAGGAAGGTGTAATAGTTAAGTGGGATTTGTCCTGCATAAAGATCAAGCTTTTTTTAAAATGTGAGGAGATTTTAGGGAGAAGAGGGATTTTGATCATTTAGCTATAAATCTGGAATCTGGTCTGTGCTGGAATTTAGCTAACATGTATAAGAAGAAATGAAGAATTACAGTTTAGAAGATAAGTTATGGTATGTAAAAGTGGATATAGCTTGGTTAAGAGTATATTTTAATAGTATATATGCCTTAGAACAGGCTTCCCTGGTGGCTCAGTGGTAAAGAATCTGCTGGCAATTCAGGAGACCTGGGATCAGTCCCTGGGTTGGGAAGATCCCCTGGAGGAGGGCATGGCAACCCACTTAGTACTCTTGGCTTAGAGAATCCCATGCACAGAGGAGCCTGGCAGGCTGCAGTCCGTAGGGTCGCACAGATTCAGACAAGACTGAAGCAGCTCAGCAGCAGCAGCATGCCTTGGAAAACTCAATAGAATTTATTATGCAGATCAGTTAAAGTATGGTAATATCACTCATGTTACTGACAAGATAGTACATATCTTTTTCTACCACTTGCTCCAGCACTGGTTTTAAATATTTTTAAAAAATATTATTATTTTAATGATTTATCTGTTTATTTATTTATTTTTGGCTGTGCTGGGCCTTCATTGCTGCACGGGCTCTTCTCTAGTCTCAGCAAGCAGGGGCTACTCTCGAGTTGTGGTGTGCGGGCTCCTCATTGCAGTGGCTTCTCTTGCTGCAGAGTACGGTCTCCAGGGCATGCAGATTTCAGAAGCTGCAGTGCGTGGGCCCAGCAGCTGCAGCTCCCAGGCGCTAGAACACAGGCTCAGTAGTATGCTACACGGGCTGAGTTACTCCACAGCATGTGGGATCTTCCCAGACCAGGGATCGAACGCATGTCTCCTGCATTGACAGGCAGCACTATTTTCTGATGCATTGTCTTGTTTCTTTGTTCCATTGGATGGAGAAAGTATGGGACATATGATCTTTTTGCACAAATGCATTACAGCGGTCTGTAGGTTTGGACTTCAGGGTATATGTTTTATCCAGGGTTTTGGAACAATGCAGAGGTTATTTTTCTTGCTATGGAGAAATACAGAGTTTTGGAATGAGACAGAAAAACATATTTCAAAATGTTAATGGAGACTTTTACTTTTCCAAGCATCTACTTATTCCAGAAGTTTACATTTGGCAAAACTCCTGGTTTTAAAACAAAAGATAGGGATTAGAATTTCATTACAATCAATATTTGACTGGGTCATTCTTAAAGATTTAATGTTCCTTCAAATTCTCATTCACCTGGTCTCCAAGGACAAGAATGCAGGAAGAACACCTTAGTTATTGCACTTCTTTTCTGATCTTTCTTCATAGAAAAAGTTTCATTCTGGCCTTTAATTATTGTGAATTTCAGAAAAGTATCGATGAAAAAGAGGGGAACTGGTGTGTATATCTAGAAAAATAATTTTGGGAGGGGAAAGCTAATTTTAAAAAAGAATATCAGCTATGTTTTGACTTCTGCATTATTTTGGAAATAATTTATATTGTTTGACTTATTCTTAGTATTTCCCCTCTACTAAACTAATACAACAGTCTCAAGCTTTTTGGACTATGAAATCCAAATATATGATAGTCTTTATGAGAGAGAAGACATTTTACTCAAAGCCTCCCAAGAATGTTTCTCAAGTTTTAGTTTGTTTTCTTTAATGTTACTTGTTTGTGTATTTTATTATAAGCAAAAAAAAAAAAAAAAAATCAAAACACAAATGGTAGAGGAACAAGTGTTAGAATGTAGATTAGTTGTTGACAAAGAGAATTAGACTGGAGGTATTTATCATCACTGAATATTTTATTTGAGATGACCCTACTTTTACCCTGGGCTTCCCTGGTAGATCAGACAGTAAAGAATCTACCTGCAAGGCAGGAGACCTGGGCTTGATCCATGGGTTGGGCAGCTCCCCTGAAGAAGGAAATGGCAGTCCACTCTAGTATTCTTGTCTGGGAAATCCCATGGACAGAGGAGCCTGGTGGGCTACAGTCCATGGGGTCGCAGAGAGTCGGACACGACTGAGCAGCGAACACACCCATGTGTGGTAGACCTGTAGTGCCTTTACCTCCGTGCTGGAGTGACACCTCTATAAATATATCCATGTGTCTAAGGAAAGGACCAGTAAATGTTCTCAGATCATTGTTTACTCAGTCATGGTTTCTTAGATTCCCAGGCCTAATCACTGCTCTTGTGATAGATAAGAAAATCACGATGGGTGGATAAAAATAAATACTTTAGTGAATGTTTATTATGTGTCATCAATTGTTCCAGTGGCTTATATTAGTTTAAGCACACCTATGAAGTGGGTACTATTATTATTCCCATTTTAGCCATGGGGAAACGGAAGTGTAGGGAAATTAAATAACCTGCCCAGTGTCAAGAGGTAATAAAAAGTAGAACTAGAAAATTAACTCAAGCAGTTAAATTCAGTAGAGGCTTGGGCTCTAGTCTACTCCCATCAAGATATCAACTTGAGTTGTTCCTGAAGCAGTTCCTGAGATGGAGTTGAGGTGTAAGGAGTATCCTGGGGTTAATGCCTGTAAAACTGGGAGGGAGAAGAATTGGGCAGGGAAAGCCTTGACCAGAGCACATCTGGAAGCAGAATTGGGCGGAGAGCACCACGGACTGTAATATATATCTGCCAAAGTCTCAGCCAGCTCATCGGGAGCTGTGGAGCAGAGGGTGCTCGTTAGATGAGTTCCACATTGAGTGGGAACGGCCAGCCCCCAGTACCGCTGCTGTGCTGAGACATTGACTGGGGGCTCCCCGGGAAGAGCATGGCCTTGGGTGGAATGCTGCAACCCTTCTTCCAGCATTGTGGCCAGAGACAGTTACCTAACTGCACTCCTAGGCAAGGTTTTTCTGGAGGGGTGGTCTAAGCAGCACGTTTCTGTGGCTGCCTAGCATCATCCTACCATCTTATAGATATAAATACCGTTTCACATCCATCAGATGGGCAACAGTGATTGAATCTGACAATACCAAATGATTGGGAGGCCATGGATGAATATGTCCGCTGCTTACAGGAGTGTGAATTCATAAAACGCTTTGGCAATATGGTTAAGATTATCGTGATCTACTGCACAGCTCTTGCACCCCAGAGAAGCTCCTTGGCAAGGAGACATGTACAGAAATTTTCACAGCAGCATTATTTGTAGTAGTGAAAAATTAGAAGCAGTCTAAATGTCCCATCACCAAGAGAATTGATCTTTTGTACTGTGTGTGTGTGTGTGTTTGTGTGTTTGTGTGCATTTGGGCTTCCTTGGTAGCTCAGATGGTAAAGAATCTCCTGCAACACAGGAGATCAGGGTTTGATCCCTGGGTCGGAAAGATCCCCTCGAGAAGGGGATGGCAACCCGCTCCAGTATTCTTGCCTGGAGAATTCCATGGACAAAGGAGTCTGGTGGGCTACAGTCTATGGGGTGGCAGAGGCAGACATGACTGAGCAACTAACACACACACACACAAAGAAATTGCAGTATCATATAGTACATAGAAATATTATGAAGTATTACTTCATGTGTCTACATAAATATCAGAGAACTGAGGAACAAATTCCAAAAGGAGACTTTTTAACTCAGCCTGAGTTCTTACTAATGGCACCCTACTGTCATTTCAAAAGAATCAGATACTGTTCAATATTCATCAGGTTCATACACAGTTATTCATGAATACCAAGCTTAAAAGCAATGCCATGTTTGCTTTTGAATACTATACACTTGTAGTAAAAGTATAGTGTGCATGAGGATGATAAACATCAAGTTTAGGTGAGTGGTTGCCTGAGGTAAGTAGGATCAAGGAGGGGCATAGGGAGTTTCAAGTCATGTGTGACTTTTTTTGTGGTCTGAAATATAATAAGTATGGCATAGTGTTAATATTTCACAAAGTTGTTTAGGGGAGCATGTAGATGTTAGTGAACTTTCTCTAATGCTTTTCTCTATGGTTAAAATATTATATTAATAGATTTGTGGATATTTAGTAGTGAAGCAATAGGTGCGCATCTAAAATTTACTTTCACATGCAAGGTGTCCTGTCTACAGATCCAGATAAAATCCTCCATTCAAGGAAGATCATGCCATTTCACTGAAATCCTTTGTTAAAAAGTTTTATGATGTAAAAACATAAATCTATTTTTTAAAAAGATGTTAACCTCACAGAAGTTAATAAAATCATTCAGAATGTCTATGGAAATGTAAAGGACTTAGACTAGCTAAAGGAATGAAAAAAAATAAAGTTGTAGAATTTATACTCCTTCATTCTAAGACTTATTATGACTCTATAGTACACCAAGATAGCCTGATATTATAAGGCAAGAGAACAGAATAAATCAAAGAATAAAAAAAATCCACGGAGACCCATGTGAAGATGGTTAATTGATTCTTGATGACATATCAATGTAATGCAGGGAGATTAGTACTTTCAAAAAATAGTCTTGGAACAATTAGATATTCATAAGGAAAAGCAAGAGTCTCAACTCTTATCTCCTACCCCACAAAAATGAACTCAGAGTGGGATGTAGACTCAAACATGAGGGTAAAACTATAAAACACTTAAAATGCAGGAGAAAATCTTTGTGCCTTAGGGTTTGACAAAATTTCTTAGAGAAAGCACAGGTCATAAAAGAAAAAGTTTTTACATTGAACTCAAAATTATTAATAAAAGCAAAGCTCTTCAAAAGATATTGTTTGGGAAATGACACTGCAAGCCACAGACCAGGGAAAAGGTTTATAATATATATATCTGATGAATGTCTAGCATCCAGAATATATTTAAAAGACACCAACAACAACTTGTACAGCTCAAGATAAAGTACTTTATTTCTTAAAATAGGCGACAATTTGAAGCAAGACACACAATGATAATTAAGCACTTGTAAGTTCATAAGTTATCAGGGAAATACAAATTAAAATCAAATGAGACACCATTACATACCCATTAGATGTCTAGAGTTTAAAAGACTGATGCCAGCAAGTGTTAGTGAGCATTTCCAACAACTGGCACTCTTATACATTGCTGGTAGGAGTCTAAAGTGGCAGAACCACTCTGGAAAACTGTTTAGCATTTGCATTTTTTATATACCTACCATACTACCAAGGTTCTTCTGGTAGTCATGTGTGGACGTGAGAATTGGACCATAAAGAAGGCTGAGTGCCGAATAAACTGATACTTTCAAATAACAGTGCTGGACAAGACTCTTGAGAGCCTCTTGAACAGTAAGGAGACCAAACTAGTCAATCCTAAAGGAAATGACTGTGTGGATCACAACAAACTGTGGAAAATTCTTCAAGAGTTGGGAGTACTAGACCACCTGACTTGCCTCCTGAGAAATCTGTATGCAGGTCAGTAAGCAACAGTTAGAACTGGACATGGAACAACAGACTGGTTCCAAATTGGGAAAGGAGTACATCAAGGCTGTATATTGTCACCCTGCTTATTTAACTTATATGCAGAGTATATCATGTGAAATGCCAGGCTGGGTGAAGCACAAACCGGAATCAAGATTGCCAGGAGAAATATCAGTAACCTCAGATATGCAGAGGACACCATCCTTATGGCAGAAAGTGAAGAAGAACTAAAGAGCTTCTTGATGAAAGTGAAAGAGGAAAGTGAAAAATGTTGGTTTAAAACTCAATATTCGAAAATGAAGATCATGACATCCTGTCCCATCACTTCATGGCAAATAGATGAGAAAACAATGCAAACAGTGACAAGCTTTCTCTTTTTAGGGTCCACAATCATTGCAGATGGTTACCGCAGCCATGAAATTAAAAGATGCTTGCTCCTTGGAAGAAAAGCTATGACAAACCTAGGCAGCATATGAAAATGCAGAGACATTACTTTGCCAGCAAAGGTCTGACTAGTGAAAGCTATGGTTTTTCCAGTAGTCACGTATGGATGTGAGTTGGACTATAAAGAAAGCTGAGTGCTGAAGAATTGATGCTTTTGAACTGTGGTGTTGGAGAAGACTCTTGAAAGTCCCTTGGGTAGCAAGGAGACCCAACCAATCAATCCTACAGGAAATCAGACCTGAATGTTCACTGGAAGGACTGATGCTGGATCTGAAACTCCAATACTTTGGCCACCTGATGCGAAGAACTGACTCATTGGAAAAGACCCTGATGGTGGGAAAGATTGAAGGTGGGAGAAATGGATGATGGAGGGTGAGATGGTTGGATGGCATCACTGACTCAGTGAACATGAGTTTGAGCGAGCTCCGGGAGTTGGTGATGGACTCGGAAGCCTGGTGTGCTGCAGTCCATGGGGTTGCAAAAAGTCAGACATAACTGAATGGCTGAACTGAACTGAAAGGAAATCAACCTTGAATATTCGTTGGAAGGACTGATGCTGAAGCTGAAGCTCCAGTACTTTGGCCACTCATGGTGAAGAGCCTGCTTTTGTTTCTGGGAAAGATTAAGGGCAAGAGGAGAATGGGGCAGCAGAGGATGAGATGGGTGGGTGGCGTCACCAACTCAATCAGCGTGAATTTGAGCAAACCGAGGTAGGTAGTGAAGGACGGGGAAGCCTGGCATGCTGCAGTTTGTGGAGTCACAAAGTCATGACTTAGTGACTAAACAAGAACAACAGTATTGCCAAGGAATTCCATTCCCTGGTATTGGTTTGGCCAAAAAGTTAATTGGTGTTTTTCCATAACATCTTATGGGAAAACCCAAATGAACTTTTTGGCCAACCCAATTTTTTCAAAAGAGAAAATGAAACCTTTAAAATTTTCATGGCAGCTTTATTTGTAAGATCCCCAAAGTGTGATCTACCAGATGTCCAGATGTCATAATATATCCAAATTGTGGTATAGCCATATAATGGAAAAGTATTAAGCCATAAAAAGAAACTATCAATTTATGCAATAACATGGATGAATCTCCAAAAACCAAGCTGAACAATAGAAGCTAAATACAAAAGATTTCTTGACTATTCTTCTATTTATATGAAATCTGGAAAAGACAAAACTAATCTTTAGCAATGGGAAGTAGATCAGTGGTTGTATGAGACCATTGTTGGGCTGAGGGTTGATTAGAATGGGCTACATGAGTGCTTTGGGGATGTTGTCGAATATTCTGTATATTACTTGTACAGATGGTGCGATGGGTATGAAGTGAAATGAAGTGAGTGAAAGTTGCTCAGTCATGTCTGACTTTGCACCCCCATGGCCTGTATAGTCCCTGAAATTCTCTAGGCCAGAATACTGAAGTGGGTAGCCTTTCCCTTCTCCAGGGGATCTTCCCAACCCAGGGACTGAACCCAGGTCTCCTGCATTGCAGGCAGATTCTTTACCAGCTGAGCCACAAGGGAAGCCCAAGATGCTGGAGTGGATAGCCTATCCCTTCTCCAGGGGATCTTCCCGACCCAGGAATCGAACCAGGGTCTCCTGCATTGCAGGTGGATTCTTTACCAACTAAGTTAGACATTTGTGAAAACTAATCAAATTGGACACCTAAAATGGTGGTTTATTATCCTGTGTCATTAGAGTTGATTTTAAAGGTAGCAAGACACAGAGAAATCTTAATCTGACAAAAAAACTGTTACAGTTTCATATCATTTATTGAGGTGACTTTGTGGATTTTGTTATTTCACTATTTAGGTTTTTCAGTCACTTTCTGTATTTTTCTCCTATCTAGAGAAAAATCTCCTTTTGGCAGTTTCATTGTGTAGTAGAAAACCTAATGGAGTCTGAAAAACAAAAAAGAGGAATCTCAGTTGAATTGATCAGTTAAGACTGAATGAAGAGAATGTTGAACCTATTAGTTTATTATAAAAGGTTATCAGATATCTTGTATCTGTGTTCCTATTCTTCAAATAGTCTCCAGTGAATTATCAATGGTGAAGTGGATCACATTTGTACAATATTTATGTATATACATAAATATATTAAACAAAGATATGAGAAATCGAGTCAGTATTTCTCTTAATTTTCATATGCATGCTCAGTTGCTCAGTCATGACTGGCTCTTTAGGACCCTATGGATGGTAGCTTGCCAGTGTCCTCTGTCCCCGGAATTCTCCAGGCAAGAATACTGGAGTGGGTTGCCATTTCCTCCTCCAGGGGATCTTCCTGACCCAGGGATCAAACCTGCATCTCCTGCGTTGGCAGGTGGATTCTTTACCACAGCGCCACCTGGGAAGCACTATCTAGACTTTCATCAGTTACTGTTGCTCAGAAGTAAGAGTGGGATTCTATTATTCTTACACATGTGAATTCTAACTACTTTTTTTCAGAAGTTACTTATGTTTCTTGCACATGAAAAATGAGTGTATCAAAATACTCCTGGACAATGCAAAATTTAGACATCTTGCCATGTATATCTACCTCATCAGTAATAATAGTTTTATTCAGAAATCTCTCATCAGAGGGGCTACCGCTGTTCTCCATTGGGACTGCATGGAGAGCAAAATTATCAGGTTTTTATTTCTTTACCTTTCACTAATCAGATTTCTAACAGAGTCAGATTTTTCAAAACTTGAATACTTTGGATAGTGGTATGTGTTGTTAATGACCTCTGTTGAGTATATTTTTTCACTTCCTTTTATTATTTTAGGATTGTAAAATGAGTTCTCAGAAAGGTAGTGGAAACACAGAATTTGGCCCCAAAGACTCAATTTGTAAGTAAAGAGGCAGAATAGGTAGTTAGATTCTAAGCCCATTGGATTATTAGCTTTCTCTTAAGTGTTGTTTTTCAGGAAGTGCTGCTTTAGGCATAGAAACGCTTTGTCTTGGCTCGTATTTCTCAGTGATGCCAGAATAAAATTATTAGTTTACATATGACAAGTGTCATACTTCTGCACACCCTTGTCCAAAATCAGGTTTTGAAAGTATGTCAGTTTGGCAGAGAAAGAGTTGCATTCTTGAAGACGTAGACTGAAATATATGTGTACTTGTTAATTCAAAAGGGTTTCCCTGGTGGCTCAGACAGTGAAGAACCCACCTGCCGATGCAGGAGACATAAGAGATGCGGGTTTGATCCCTGGGTGGGGAAGATCCCCTGGAGAAGGGAACGGCAACCCACTCCAGTATTCTTGCCTGGAGATTCCCATGGACAGAGGAGCCTGGTGGGCTACAGTCCATGGGGTCGCAAAGAGTCTGACACTACCGAGCAACTAAGCACACTGTTACTTCAAAAAAAGTGTCGGAGTCATTTAAAAATGATTTAATGCAAAAGGAAGTCAAAACAATTCTCAGAACTGAGTCAGATTTTGTCCCCAAGGATGGTTCAGAATTAAGTAAGGACTCTGCAATAGGGTTCTAATTGTAGTATGTTAGATTTTACATCACTTAAACTAATTATTGAGCTATTTTAAGGGGGAGAAAAGTCCTTGACATGCAAGTAAATGTACCCACACTGGTGCCAGTAGACACAGTCTTAAGCAGCTTGGGCATAAGACCTTCAGGATCACTGGAACACGTGATGACTGAGTTCATGAAGTCCCTAGTATGTGGGAAGAACACAGCTTATTAAGAAAGCAGGAAATATGATATTTTTGGCATTTTTGTTAGTATTAGACAATAATACTCCCATAAGAAATACTATTAATATGGAAATATAAATAGATATAACTTCAGGGCACATTATTGGTAGATGGGTTCTAGTTATGGAAAATGGTTAGTGTTCAAACTTGGACGTTAGTCCAGATGACTGTGCCAGAGAGGCCAGGTTTGTCATTTATGTTGGATTTGTGCCTTCAGCTAGTTCCAAACGTACAGTTCTCAGACTTTTATTGCATAATATGCATAGATTCCTCTTATACAGTGGCATAAGAATGGATATCATCTTCCCAAGTTTGTAAGTAGTGGTACATGCAAAGCCCTTTTTCATTTTTAAATTGATTTTGAGGTTTCCCTATAAAATAATGTGATTTATTCTTTTTAATACAAAGTTAAATGCTAATGAGTGTTATCTCTTTTCAGGTAATATCCTAGAAATCTGTACAATGATTACTGTCAATATTTGTAGTACTTTTGGAATGCTTCTCTGAATATTACCTTTAGAACTTTTAGTAATTCTTTTAAATATCACAATGATGGGATTTAAAGAAAAATCCTTTGATACTGATAGTGATTCTTAAGAACAGTCAGAGAACAGAGAATATTGATCCAAGTCAGTATTTAGATCTAGTTCTTGTTCACAACTATTTCTTCAGATTCTTTTTATTGTTAGTTAACAAAGAAGGAATAAAATTACCTAAAGCATAGAATGATAAGAGTGGTGGTGGTGTAGTCACTACGTCGTGTCCGACTTTTGTGACCCCATGGACTGTAGCTTGCCAGACTTCTCTGACCATGGGATTCTCCAGGCAAGGATAGTGGAGTGGGTTGCCATTTCCTTATCCAAATGATAAGAGTAATAGAACTGATGTTAAAGTCACTTTGAAAATAGTTGAACAGTTTGCAGCATCGTTGGATAAATAGTATGAAAGTGGACACTCTGAGGATAGTGTTCATATTTACTTGAATTTATAAATTCTTACAAGTATCTGTGAAAATATAAATATTCTGTGTTTTTATAGTCTGAAACAAGATATTTTCCTACATCAAAAAAGTCTGGTATCGTAAGTGACTGCTGTACTTGGGCCTTCTGGCTTTTCTCTTAGTTAGTGATACTCACTAGTGCCTGCTCCTGTCATCCTGGGTTTTATTTAATAACCTTCCTGGGCATTCCTTGTTGTTAAACGGTCTCCAAGGACCTTTCTAGCTTGAAAATTTTATGGCTCTGATAATCACATAAAATTCTCTCTGCTGCTCAAAGCTTGATTCCTAGTGTTTTGTGGAAGTTCTTGGCTTTTAGAAATAAACAGTTTGATCTAAACTAAATTGGGAAGGAAACACAGACAGATTTAGTGATTCAATCTGCAAAAGTAAATGACATGATTGAGGTTGTGGATAAGGTATTTACTGGAACATGCATAGAGATTTTAAAATCTCTATGGTAAGTTTGTAGACAGAGTTTACAGAAGCATTTTCCAAATTTCTGCATATTTTATATGAAGGCATTCTGGGCATAGGAATTCATGGATACTAGAAAGGAAGGATCAAAACGCAGTGACATGTTGAAGCAGAGATCTGTCCATTAGAGTCAGAGCTGCCCTGAGGATTTGACCCTGTACCGGCGCTGCTCAACTCATAGACACCAGGATGCAACTTTCACCCAGCCATAAAGCCACCTCCTCGCACTCCACCTTTGCAGTCTGTCATGTGGCCTCTGAGCATTGTTGTTCAATCGCCAGGTCATGTCCTACTCTTTGTGACCTCATAGATTGCAGCATGCCAGGTTTCCCTGTCCTTCGCTATCTCCCTGAGCTTGCTCAAATTCATGTCCATTGAGTCAGTGATGCTATCTAATCATCTCATCCTCTGCCGCTTCAGTCTTCTTTTGCCTTCAGTCCTTCCCAGCATCAGGGTCTTCTCCAGTGAGTCAGCTCTTGGCATCAGGTGGCCAAAGTATTGGAGTATCAACTTCAGCATCAGTCTTTCCAATGAACATTCAGGACTGATTTCCTTTAGGATTGATTGGTTTGATCTCCTTGCAGTCCAAGGGCCTCTCAAGTGTCTTCTCCAACACCACAGTTCAAAAGCATCGATTCTTCAGCACTCAGCTTTCTTTATAGTCCAACTCTCACATCCATACTTGACTACTGGAAAAGCCATAGCTTTGACTATATGGAGCTTTGTGGGTAAAGTGATGTCTCTGCTTTAATTCACTGTCGTCTAGGTTTGTCATATCTTTCCTTCCAGGGAGCAAGCATCTTTTAATTTCATGGCTGCAGTCACCGTCCGCAGTGACTTTGGAGCCCGAGAAGATAAAATCTGTCATTGTTTCCATTTTTTCCTCTTCTGTTTGCCATGAAGTGATGGGACCAGATACCATGATTTTAGCTTTTTGAATGGTGAATTTTAAGCCAGTTTTTTCATTCTCCTCTTTCACCCTCATCAAGAGGCTCTTTAGTTCCTCTTCACTTTCTGCTTCACATTATTCTCCCATTTTAATGTAAAAAATAACATCTCATTTGTCTATTCCCATGTACCCTTTCACATACTTCATGCTTTTTCATATTTCAAGTTTTGTGTTTCCTTTCCCCTAAACCAAACTCCCAACGTTTCCTTCCCTCTCAAAACTTTCCACTCTGCCTTTGGAAATCTGTTTCTTAATAAGGCTCCCTAACTGACTCACTGGATGGTTCCTTTGCCTTCCTGCTTTCCTGAATTATGACTTTTATTTAAGACCTCTACTTGAACTGCTTTCTTTCTTTCAAGTATATATATATATATATATATATATATATAATAAATTCCTCTAATATATAAATATATATTACATATATATTTTTATATATTTAATTTAGCTGTGCCAGCTCTTAGTGGTGGCATGTGGGATCTAGTTCCCTGAACAGGGATCAAACCCAGGCCCCCTGTGTTGGGAATGTGGAGTCTTAGCCAGTCAACCACCAGGGAAATCCCTGCAGTGCTTTTAGATAGTCATGCTTGTTGGTCCACACCGTGTTTTAGGGTTTGGAGGTGAGATCAGCACCTTCTCCCGTCTGTCCCTTTTAGACTGTTCTTCCTTCATCCTTATGTAAGCCCTCCCCTGACATCTTCGATGTTTATGTCAATTAGGTTTATCTTATCTCTGTCTTCTCCCAGTTTCTTAACTAATCTCTAATTCTTAGTCATTCTCAGAGCCTTTCTTTCCACTGACTTTCCTTCCATATGGATGGTGTGTTTGGGAGGCTTTCTTGTTCTTTGGATCTCATTTCTGATGGTCTTTATCCCACACCACTTTAGACTCCCACTTGTGGCTGCATCATGGGCCTTATCTTCATGGGCAGCTGCTCAAACTCTGATATACTGAAGTCACACACCTTAATTTTTCACAACTTCCTCTGCTTGAATATCTCTGAGGTTGCTCTAAAGCAGTGTTTCCAAAGCAGAACTCATTATCTTCCCTACTAAACCTGCTTCTTCTCCTGAGATTTCTTGTTTTTTGTTTTTGTTTTTTTATATACTCCATCCTCTACCAAGTGGTCCAAATTAGAAACTTGGAACTCATCCTTGATTTCTTTTTTAAAGAAAAAAGATTTCTCATCTACTACTCATTATCTGCTCCTCTTCACCTAACATAGTCCCTTCTGTCTCCTGAATGTTTCTCAAATCCACCCCCTTCTCCCCATCCCCACTCTCATTTCAGATGCAGGCTTGGTATTTAGTGGCAGCCTCTTAAGAAAGCTTCCTCCATCTGGTCCTGCTTCTCTCTATGCCATTCTTCATCCTGATCATACAGGATGTCTTTATGATCTAGTCTAGGTAGTCTAAAATGCAAATTAATCATGTTACACTCCTGTTTAATGTCCTATTTATAGGATCAGGTGTGCAAACCCCTTAACACCGGTTAGAGGACCTGCATAATCTTGCTCTACTTACCTCTGTAGCCTTAATTCTTATCTTTTTTCCATCAAGCCTTGTGATTTAATCATAACTTATTTCAGTTCTTGAAATATGCCATTTATTTATTTCACCTTGGGCCTTTGAGCCTGTTCCCTGTTCCTCATAGAGTCTTCTTCCTTTTGATAAACTCCTACTCATCCTTCAGGCTTTAGCTTCTTCCAGAAAGCCTTTGCTAATCCTCTTAATTCTTGATTGGTGACCCTGCTCTGTTTTGGGATCCTGAATTTCCTCTGTTACAGTACTTACCAGACCGCATTATATTCTCCTACTTACTGTATCCACCATAAGACTACAAACTCTGTGAGGTCAGAAATGTGTTAACCTCACCTGGAACAAGTCCTCATCCATAGTAGGTGCTCCCCTGAGGGAGGGCATGGCAGCCCACTCCAGTATCCCTGCCTGGAGAATCCCATGGACAGAGGAGCCTGGACAGAGTCGGACAGGACTAAGCACAAGCATTAGTAGGTGCTCAGTATATCATTTGGTAAATGAGTAAATGAAGAAAGGCAGGATAAGGTTTCTTTTTGAGAATAAGGGGATATAAGTTTAGATGAGATCACATTACAGAGGACCTGCTTCAAGATAGGATAAACATATTTTTTTTTATTTTCTTACTGTGTAAACTGGTTTCAATCGGGCAGTATACAAAAGCAAGGAGACTAACCAGTAGATGGTAGTACTATGGCAGTGATGTGGTCCAAAGAACCTAGACTTGAATTGAGGCACTTAGTCTAGAAAGCATAACAGTTGCTATGAAAACTGTATCAGAAGAAGGTGTAACAGAACTTGACCGCTAGAGTATAAGGTAGAAGGCAAAATAAAATCGATTATAGTATTTTGATATTGGTGGAAATAGGAAAAATTTGAATTCTGTTTTGTAAGGAAAAAAGAGTTGAGAATTTCTCGAAGTTTAATATTTTTATATTAGAATTGTTAGAGAAAAGATTTCATTGATTTTGATGCAAGATGTAATTCTGAAAAGTTTTTGAGTAAAATACACTAGATATAAATTTTAGTTGTAAATGCAGTTTCAGAATTTGTTGATATTTAAGGAACTTAAATTTTAACAAGTCCTCCTATTTTTTTTGAGAAGTAGATGACAACCAAAGAAAATAATTCTATTTTGTTGATGATACATTGTTTGTCCTTGATGTTATAAAGTTGTTAATTTTTTGATACTAAATATACTTCTGGTATTATAAATAACAGTAAGAATTGTTGATAACATAATAAAATATTATCATGTATGCATTTATTCCTCATTATAGAAAGGTTCACAATATAACATTTCTCCATGCCTTTCTTACTATCATTTTGGCAACATGGAGTTTCTTTAAAGGATTAGTGACATAAATTATCAATTTAGAAGTTATTCATCTGAAGATGATTACTGAATCCCCATGCACGAGTGAACTTAATAAGGAAATAATTATAGAAGGAAAGAAGTGTTTACAATTTCCAGTGTCAAAGAGAATAATTGTCAGGAAATAAAACAGAAAGAATAATAAGAAAAATGAAAGATGTTATCCAAATGTTAGGAAATAATACAGAAACAAAGTTGTAGGAACTGGGGCCATTACAGTGGGTTAACAAAGGAGTAAACACGTTTTCTGAATTCTTACTGACCAGGAAAAACTAAACTTGAATGGTTCTTACCAAAGAGAATTTCAGTCAACTTCAAATGACTTATTCTAGCATTCAAGGCTATATAAAATCTGAAATTCAGTGGCCGTTATTGATCTTAAGTTCCTCAAACTATTGTCCTTAAGCACCAACTCTGAGACCTCTGTGGTTTTATTTCCCACCTCAGTCTTTCTCACTGGAATCCTACCTAAGGGCTTAGTTTAAACCTCAACTTAATTCATATTGTCTTCCCTAAAAACCATAGTGATCTCTTTGTGTGTCACTGATTTTGCTTTTAATTTGAACCCTCTTTAAATTACTTGTATCTTTTGTCTTCCCAATGAGACTGTAAGCATTTTAAGGACAAGATTCATGTTTCCTGTTTGCTGCTCAAGTTGCTCAGTTACATTATTGAAAATGAGTAATTTGTCTTTAAGTACCTATCAGAGCTAAAATGCTCTGGATCTTAAATCCTGCATAATTTGGCATACATAATTGTTCATTGCTGTTCAGTTGCCAAGTTGTGTCTGACTCTTTGCTTCCCTATAAACTTCAGCATGCCAGGCTCCCCAGTCCTTCACTATCTCCTCAAACTCATGTCCATTGAGTTGGTGATGCCATCCAGCCATCTTATCCTCTGTTGCCCCTACTCCACCTGCCTGTGATCTTTCCCAGTATCAAGGTCTTTTTGAATGAATCAGCTTTTTGCATCAATTAATAAATCCTAAAAAATTTATTAAGTCAAAATATGCTTGGTCGACCTAGTTAAACAGTGACTTCTTAATAGCTTGTAATCAAAGAAAGACTAATGTTGTCACCAACATCTGCCCATACACTTTTTAATACAAAAATAACCTAGTATACTGAATGCATACAGATGCATTATGTTAAAATTTTATGATAAAGTTATAACTCCCTTACTTTTTCAGTACAGTCCCTTTCTTTCTAAAGAAAGCTCTTCTTTGATGTTGACATTGGTGCTCTGTAGAAGCCAGTATATAAAGTAGTTAAAACCATTGGCCCTGTGGTTCAGCCCCTACTCTACTAGTTATTAGCAGCATGAACTCAACCATGGACCTAAATCCTTCTGAACTCAGTTTCTTCATATGTAAAATGGATAATAACTGCTTTCTCCATTGAGTTGCCGAGAGAGTTAAGTGAGATAATTCCCATAAAGTGTGGAGAACTATATCTGGCACTTAGTAAGTACCGTCAACTGTAATAAGGGTTTTGTCTAATTTAACAATGCCACAAGAGAAAGTTCTCTGCAGTTTTTACATATTAATTTTATGGGTTGTATTTCTGTTCACTTCTAAAACTATATACCCACTGTTTTATGTGATATTTTGATCATGAAATAGTAGGTTCTTTTCCTAGTCATGTAGAATCCAGTTGGCTAACATCCTTGTGTTCCACTGCTTATAATTTCATAGTGACAAGGCTGGTTCAATCTGGAACAAAATATCCCTTCCATGGCTTTCTTTCATTATATGATGCAAGATGCTTGTATCACAAAATGAATTCAGGATGCCTCTCTCTAAATCTTTAGGACTCAAATCAGAGTTAACTACCAGGTAGAGAAAATTCATGAAATGAAAACTGATCGGCGGTATTCTCTAAGGAACGGTTCTAAAATACCCTTTTGTAAATGATAAGGCCTCGTGTGTACTCCTTTACTACCTATGCCTATCCACAAATTTCACTTAGAAAACATTATAAATTTATAGCCTGACCACATTGTGTCCTAAACACTGAAGGCAAATCATATTGTGGGGACTTCATTTTAACCACAGAGAAGTTGGAAACAGCCCCAAACCACGGGACCAAGTAAGTAGTAGGTCCGGGAATAGAACTGAGAAGGCTCTGATTCCTCCTCACATCCTGTAACCACACGGCTCTGGGGCTTTGGAACATAATAACAGAGCATCTGGTGCTGTTGAACCACAGTACATGACGCAGCAGGGGCACCGCATAGGAGGACACTGTCTGAAAACATGCAGCCTTTGCTTGGTGAAGAAGGGCTGCTTAGGGGCCAGAGAAGGCCATGGGACGGAGCCATGATGAGCGCCAGATGGTGCTTGACTGATGTTTATGTTTGGGGTGATCAGTTGCTGCCACAAAGTTTGCTTCTCTACTAGGGTTTTTTTTTTTTTTTTAAAGGGTAATGATTTGTAACCATGGAGACGCTTTTGCCCATTCTTAATGTTTTAGTAATTTTTAATCAGGATAGCTAAACAGTTTCCTAAAATGGCATTATATAGCATTATGGTATCAGAATTTGGTACTTTGAAACTTTATAATTTTTTTATTTACTTTTGATTGTGCTGGGTCTTCTTTGCTTCTATGGCGAGTGGGGGTGACTCTCTAGTTGCAGTGCACAGGCTTCTGGTTGTGGTGGCTTCTCTTGTTGCCATGGGGCACAGGCCCTGGCACACGTGGGCTTCAGCAGTTACACCTCCCAGGATCTAGATGACATGCTCAATCATCGTGGTGCATGGGTTTAGCTGCCCCATGGCACGTGGGATCCTCCCAGATCAGAGATCGAACTTGTGTCTCCTGCATTGGCAGATGGATTCTTGACCAGTGAGCCACCAGGAAGCCCTGAGACTGTCTCTGAATTGTAGGCCTAATATTAACAAGGAGTGATAAATGGGGGTCCCTGCCTCAAGGCTGCATTATTGTTTATTGGCTGCTCCTCTTGTGTCTCTGCATCCCCTCCCTTCCCTGATTAGTAACTGTTTTTTTATGTGCCCCTAGGAACTCAGGGTAGTTCATGGAGGTTGAAGGCTATTCTTTACAATCAAGAAACGGGAGACAGAAAGACTTCTGTGCCTAGGAATCCCATGGGATCCTCCTTGGTTTCACTAGGGGGATAGTCAGCGCAAAGCTGAAGTAACTTACTTCAGCGTACAGAAGTGAAACTGGGAAGAATGAACTTGAAGGAGAGAAAAGACTAAATGAAGAACAGATTGTGTACTGGAGAAGGAGTTGGTGGAAAACTGGGAAGACAGAACTAGGGGCAGAGTGGAGAGTATTGGCAGTAGAACTTTTAGACCATTAACTTCTTATTAATTTGTATCCTATTAGTGTTTTTGCTCATATGGGAATTTTCTAATACTGCTTAGTTGGGCTGAAATATTACTTCTTTTAATGACCTAAAGGGCTACTGTAGAAAGTCCTCTGGTCAAATAACTAATATTTCCAAAATAACTTTGATAGAAAGACAAAAGAATAAGGAACAGAATTTTAAAATGCTGATGGAAAAAAGTTTTGTAGAAATTTATTTTCTTAGGTAACTGTAGAAAATTAGCAGTTTCAAAGGAGAGGCAAATAAATATGAAGAAAAATTATAAGAGTGATTGTGACTGACATAATTTAACGTGATTTAAATTCCTGTTTATATTTTGGAATTTATCCAAAAGAAAAAAATATGTTTAGATCTTATAATACTAAACAAGTTCTTTGAAAACTGTTCATTTGACTAGACTAACCTTTTTACTTCTATTAACAGAAACTATTGATATTGAAAGCTTCTATAGCCTACTTAGTGCCAGTTCTTTTTAAAAAAAGTAACATGAATTTGATTTAGTTTCTTGTTAAGTAGTAGAGAAATTCTAAAATGAGTCATGTCTATTTAAATAATAGAAAGATTATGCTTTTTTTGACCTAGTGTGAAAAATGCTAAACACTAAAACTTCTGGAATTTGGGCAAATAAAGGGAAAACCTACTCTGATGCAGTATTCTTGCCTGGAAAAGTCCATGTCCAGAGGAGTCTGGTGGGCTACAGTGCTTGAAGTCCCAAGGAGTCAGACTGGACTAAGTGAGCACGGGCGCGTGACTGAGCACTGCTCTGATGCAGCATTCAAAGCAGCTGGTAGTCGTAGTATTCAGCAGTGCAGATTACTAAGCTATCAGTTATTCTTATTGTATGAAGTAAATTTTTGCTTACATTTTATATTCGCTTGATCTTTTCTCTACTGAAGTACTATCAGATAGAGTTTTAAGTCTCTCTCTCTCTCTCTTTTTTTTTTTTTGTTTTGTTTTAAGTCTCTTAAGAACTTTTAATCTAGTTAATGAGACATCTACACACTGGCAGTTTTAAACCCAATGTAATTGATTGCCAATTCAGGAGTAATGGTGATTTGCAATGACAGTGCCTTACTAAAGACATAGGGGGAACTCTGTGGTGATGTAAATGGGAAGGAAACCCCAAAAGAGGGCGTGTGTTCACATGTATACATGCAGCTGATTCACTTTCCTACTCAACGGAAACTAAGGCAACTATGTGAAGCAGTCATGCCCCCATAAAAACTAAAGGAGAAAAATAAAGATGTGGGAAGGAGGACATGGCGTGTTTGAGAGTGGAGAAAAGTGGTGCAGTGGGGAAGGGGCTTATCCTGGAATACAGGGAGAGATAAAGCAATTGAAAAGATAGTATTTGATTATAGGCCCTTGAGTTTAAGGAATTTGAGTGTCAACGTCACAGCAGTCCACTCTGAATTTTGAGCACAGAAGTAGCTGGAGGAAGTTGCTGTTTATAACAATTTGGCAGCTCTGTATCACATGCTTGAGGGAAGCAGAGAGAAGCAGAGAGACCAATAGACTTTTTGCAGTCCTAGCAGGAGCAAGACTAATTTCTTTGGCTACAATAATATTTAAATAGTAAAAATGACATGTGCTAAGTTGCTTCAGTCATGTCTGACTCTATACAACTCTATGGACTGTAGCCCACCTAGTCTCCTGCGCCATGGGATTCTCTAGGCAAGAATACTGGAGTGGATTGCCATGCCCTCCCTCCAGGGGATAGAACCAGCATCTCATGTCTTCTGCATTGGCAGGTGGGTTCTTTACCACTAGTGCCACCTGGGAAGCCCCAGAAATGATAGAAAATAGTAATTAAATGAATACAATGTGTTAAAAAAAAAAGAGATAGGAAGACAATAGCTTTAATCTTTGGATCTCTGAGACAGGGAAATACATGGTTTCATAAAAAAAAAAAAATTGAGGTTGCGAATCAAGAGACTACTTAGCTTTGGAAATGTTCTGAGAAGTTGATTGAGTTTCAGTAAGCGATCTGGGTTAGAAATACAGAATAAATGATTTATAAGACGGTGTTTATTTAAGTCTTGAGGAGACAGACTTCACCATGAAGAGGTAGGACCATAACAAACACTGAAAAACCAGACCTATGCTTAGCATCTTTCTATTAACAGTTGGTTTGCAGTGAAACATAGCCCCTATTCAGTCTTTTGCACTATTCAGTGTTTGCACTAGTTTATTTTTCTGATTAAATTTTATAAAACTTTTCTGTTGTATGTCTCCTTAGTTTTATAACTTGGCATTATTCAAAGATACATACTTAAAGGTATATGTAATGACCTACAGTGTAACAGAAAAGAATCAATCATAAACTTAAAGCTTACTTTAAACATCAGACTCTTCCATATTGTCAGGCAGAGCTGAATGCAAATCTCCCCTCCCCAGCTTACCAGGAACTCAAGGCTTTCCTTATCTCTAAGACTGTAGCTTGAGCTTAAATGAAAAGGTATTTGTAAGTTACATTCATCCAACAAATATTTGCTGAGTAGTTAATATTTTCTTTGGGAATATAATGAGTTTAATTCTGAGTTTTTTTAATTTGAGGTTTGTTCAAATGAAATTATCCAGCTGATCATGAGATTTATAAGTTTGACATTCATAGGATTAGACTAGAAGCATACATTTGGGAATCACTGTACGTAGTTAGTGATTGAAACTGAGTAGGATCACATCTGTCAGGACACATACACACACACACACACACACACACACACACACACACACATGCACGCACAGCATGCTGTAGGCCAAGGACAGAGTCATGGGAAACACCAATGTTTGCATGCTAAGAATTCCCTAAGGGAGAAAGAAGAAATGATCAGTAGTTTGGGGGAAGGCACTGAAAGGCATGCTATCACAGAAGCCTAGGGAATAGAGTTTCAAGAAAAAAGATACAGAATTAGTGGAAATGCAGCAAAGAGCTCTAGTCAATTAAGGTTTGAAAACAATGTTCCTTGGATTTTTATTTCAGAAGTATTATAATTTTAGAGCACACAATTTTAGTAGAGTTGTGAGGGCAGAAGGTAAATGACAGAGCATGGAGAACAATGTAAACTATAAACTATTATTTCATGTACATTAAAAGGAAAGGATAGGAAACACTTGGGGTCAAGACATCTCATTTCTGCCTCTGATGAGAAGCTCAAAATCAGCTGTTGATAAAGAGGAAGGAGCTTGTCCAGAAGAATGTTGTTGTTGTTGTTCAGTTGCCAAGTTGTGTCCGACTCTTTGTGACCCCATGGGCTGCAACATGCCAGGCTTCCCTGACCCTTAGTATCTCCCAGAGTTTGCCCAAATTCATGTCCGTTGAATTGGTGATGCCATCCAACCATCTCATCCTCTGTCGCCCCCTTCTCCTTTTGCCATTAATCTTTCCTAGCATCAGGATCTTTTCCAGTAAGTCAGCTATTCGATCAGGTGGCCAAAGTATTGGAGCTTCAGCTTCAACTTCAGTCCTTTCAATGAATATTCCTTTAGGATTGACTGATTTGATCTACTTACAGTCCAAGGGACTCTTCAAGAGCCTTCTCCAGCACCACAGTTCAAAAGCCTCAGTTCTACAACACCCTGCCTTCTTTATGGTTCAGCTCTCACAACCGTACATGACTATTAGAAAAACCAAAGCCTTGACTATATGGACTTTGGTGGCAAAGCGATGTCTTTGCTTTTTAACATACTGTCTAGGTTTGTCATAGCTTTCCTGCCAAGAAGCAATCATCTTCTAATTTCATGGCTGCAGTCACCATCCGTAATAGTATTAGAACCCAAGAAGAGGAGATCCGTCACTGCTTCCAGCTTTTCCCCTTCTATTTGCCATGAAATAAAAGGACTGGATGTCATGATCTCCGTTTTTTAAATATTGCGATTTAGGCCAGCTTTTTCACTCTTCTCCTTCACCTTCATCAAGAGGTTCTTTGGTTTCTCTTCAGTTTTTGCCATTAGGGTGGTATCACCTGCCTATCTGAGGTCCAGAAGAATGCATTGTAATAGATCAGAGAAAGGGAACTAATTAAGAAAGAAGAGATGAAAATGTGGGCACTGGTGGTGAGTTACCTTGAGCAGGAAGAGGAACACCTTGTTGACTAATGCCTGAAGGGTTGCGCTGAAGATAGAGATGTGGGGTGCAGTGGGGGGAGAATAGTTGAGGGAGGTAATATATTATGCCCTCATTATGCCAGGAAGTAGGAGAAAGTTAAGAGATCAGGATTTTAAAGGATTGGCAAAGATTAGAAATAGTCTTTGGGTGCAGTGGAAGTAGAAGCTGACTAAGGAAAAATAAAAGGAATCACGCAAATAGAATGGCAGTGAGAGTCTAGCTGAGATTGGAGACCAAGTATCTCTAAATCACCTAGCAAGGAGGTTCCTGCCTATAAGGCTTTCCCTGACAGTTCTCAGATACATGCGGTATCAATGGTGTTAAGTTCCCTTGCCTTGGAAGGCTAGGCTATGGATGGTCATAAAAATAAAGGTTCAAACAGGTTAATTTCAGAAATAAAAACCTCTATACTTTGAAACTCAAAAGGTTTTTAACTGTAACTATAGAACAAACACCAGAATCCTAGGCTAGAATTTTTATGGTTCCCAACATAAAATTCTAACTTTGTCTTTCACTACACCCTTGCATGTACCATTTTAGCCAAATAAGGCTTCTTGCTGTTGTTTTAAAGATTTTTTTGTTTCCTAAATTTCACTTCAGTTACTTTGCTTCTGCTATTTACTCAGCTTTTGGAACCCCACATCTCTTTTCAAATCATGAGGTGATTAAAACTCAATTTGTTACCTGGTTTGTAAGCCCAATAAGGAATGTTGCCTGTCTTCTCAGCATCTGTTATACCACTTTTATATTACTTTTCATGTACTTTAGTATATTTCAGAATATCTTAGTTTCTACTAACTTTTAAATTTCTTAACTGAAAGTACCATATTTTTATCATCTTTGTAGTTTGTCACAGTGCCAGTGAAATGCTTTTTCTGTAGTAAGCATGTAGTAAATATTTACTGAACTTACATTGTATTTCACATTTGTACTAAGTAGCAAGATGGGACCTTTAAAAGAAAATAATATTTTGCCTTTTCTATAGACTAGTGAGCTGAACTGATAGGCTAGTTTTAAAGGTTTATTTTTAAATGTCATTTTATTAACTTCTAATGTGAATGTTTTGTCCCATAGGTATGGCATGAACTGCCTTATTCAGTTTGAAGATTTTGCCAATATAAATGCATTTCGGCTCCTGAGAAAGTATCAAAACCAGTATTGCACATTCAATGATGATATCCAAGGTAATCAGATTTTCACTGCATATGGATCAAAAACAATGTGCCTTGATATTAGTTCATAATTTTCAAAGGATTCAAATTCAATAAAAAATGTGTGCTGGACACCTATGAAATGCCAGGAATTAATGTTTGATGATTTCACACATTATTTCTCATTGAATTCTACATATTTGAGAAAAGTACTCTGACTTTAAAATGTATTGTGCATGAGCTGGAGAAAGAGTGCCCTAGAATCTGATAAAATCCCCAGTGATTATGGCTGAACAAAGAATGAAATGTATGAAAATATATTACTCATTGTGTGAAATGAAGAGTGTATACACTTCTCTCTTCAACCTTCATCTCAAAAATCAGCCACAGTTTCTAAGCGTCACAACAGAACCTGCCTTTGTATACAATATGTACCAGATCTGCTGTTTGTCTTTGATTGATTGTAGATACTTGGCTACCTGCTTTTGTCTGAGTTACTTGTTTTATTTTTCTCTAAGCTTTGTTTTGCTCCTTTCTCTAGATCCACCTCCCCCAAACTACTTCCCCAAATCCAAAACCTCCCAGTGAGAATCTTTACTCTTCCTGTTTCATGAAGGGCAGGTAGAATAAAAGCACAGGCAGAGAGTCAAAGGAGAAAGACCTGATGAGTTCTGACAACTTAAAAGCTCACACATAGACTTCCATTCCACTAACCACAATGAACATTTTTCCATGTTGACCTTATTTGGATTCTCAGCAGCTTTTAACATTGTGGACCCCACTCTCTTCCTTGAAATATTCTCTTCTGTTAACTTCCGTGTCACAGACCCCCGCTGACTTTCTTCCTACCTTTTTGAAGTTTTGCCTCCCCCTCCCCCCGCCCCCGTTTCATCCTTTAGTGACTAGCTATTAAATCAGAATGCTTCAACACTCAGTACCAGGCCCTTTTCTCTTTGTTCTGTGTGATATGTTGGATGTATACTCCAGGGTCACACATTTCACTAGCAGATTTTTATCTCTAGCCCAGACTTCTTTGAATTCTAGGTCCTTATACCCGTTGGGTTATTTTAAACTTCCTCTAGGGATATCTCAAACTTATCTCATACTCAGCCTCGCCCACCATCAAACTCTTATTTCCCCACCAAACTTGACCTTCTCTATGTGTTCTGTGTCTCCATGAATTCCTGATATCTCTCTCTTCTTCACCTCTCTCTGCCAAATATAGCTCATCACTCATCCTCCTGATTTTTAGCACTAAGTTGGATAGAGAAGGAAGTGAAGATGTAAGGATGGGTAGATAGGGCAAAAGGGTCTAGATTCCCTATCTTTAATAAAGTTAAAGACTAGGTATAATGGGAATAATTGAATAAAGAAATGAAAAAGTAGAAGGTTACAGACCATGTTGAGTGAGTTATTCTAATGTAGGTCTTCCAAGAAGAATTAGTTCTGAGTGATGATAAGAACCAAGATACAACTTATGATGGGAGGAAGATAGCTAACAGGGAATAAGATGAATGTCATTGGAAATGATGGGATCCAAGAAAAGTTTAAATGTAGAATGAGGATAATATTTCTCTCATAGAGTTTTTATTGTGGACAAAGTAGTTATTTGTGAAAATACCCTATCAACTGAAATATATATATAAATATAATTTTTAAAGTTTGCTATGCTTAAGTTCTTTAGTATAACATAACTATGTAAATATAATGACTCTTTACATTTTGAAGCCCACTGACGTAATTGGTCTTATTTTGCTTTTCCTAACATCCTTCCTGATGCCAATTACATAATTTATCGTCATTTTTATGACAAAGATGCTTATGTTATTTCAGTTTTCTTCTTTTTTTTGTTTACTTTTTGAGTGTTTTTATTTATGAGAAGTGAATGTGTGGAGGATTTCAGAGAGGAAATGGTGGCAGTCTAATTTTAATGTGCTACCACTCTAATTTGAAAATGCAGTGTATGGTGATAGGATGCCTTTGATGCTACAGATAAAGGCTTTGTAGACCAGTGTCTCTAAGTCACTTACCTGTTCGTTTCGTTGCTGCCTCTAAAGTAGCCACCAGTTACACTGTTGAACAAACCTGTCCTGTCCTTTCTTTAATATTCTCTATCTTTCGATTTTGGGGTCTCACAGAAATGTCTATGTAGAAGTTAAAAACCAGGATTGCATAATCTTGAATCATTTTGCAGAATTAATCGGTATCAGAGTTCGGGTTAAGGAAGAGAACATGGAATCCAAGTCATCAAACAAAATGAGCAATTAAGAATTAGGTTCAACATTTCTGTCAACTGCGGTCAAGAATTTAGGAGTCAAGCCTTGGGCTGCCTCAGAATTAAAGTCAGGAGCGCAGGAAATAAGAGATGCCAAGCCAAGACCAAGAGCACTACATGTGAAGTTGCCGTGAGAATTCACTGCAGAATATTCCCCACAGCAGGTCACCACTGCGGAGGCATTCAATGACTAGTTTTTCACCCCAGGTAGTCAGTCTTCACATATAATCTGCACACATAGTCTACATCATCTCTGTATAGGTGTTTTCGGGTCCTGCAGCTTTAGCCAACAGAAAGTTAGGTTTGAGAAAATGGGACTAATCTCTGACTAGAGAAAACTTTTGGCAAGTTATTGAGGTTCTGACTAGACATGACCAAACTATTTTCTGCTTTCTTCTTCATACCGAAATAGTGTCCTTAGTGACACATCTTCCCCATATGTTTCTATTTTACCTTTTTAATCTTATGTTTTTACCATTTTGCCCACAAATGTAATACTTTCCTCACTGTGGGCATAGAAATTGCATTCTAGTGCCAATGAAAATACTTATGTAACTATTACAGCCTTCCCATATAAATAAATGCTTTTAACTATACCCTTGGGGGGACTTTTTTCTTAACAGATGTGTTATTGAAATGTATTAGCTTTTTATGAAAAGTATTTAAATACTTAAATTCTAGTATATTAATGATCTAAGATAATGTTAAATGATAAAGATTTTGGTTCAACTGTTATTTAGACCTTCATCCATTCTAGTTGTAAATTATTGCCAACTAGAAAAAAAGTGCAAATTAAATCATTAAGGAAGAGATATTTAATAATATAATCTGGAAACCATCAGATTTCAGCAAATTCAGATCAAAAGAATAAAGTTTCATCCTCTGGTCATTTAAAATCATCTACAAAAAAGAGATTTTTCTTCCCATAATACCCTCTCTGGAATGGCTATGTTCTGACTTGACATTTCTAAGTATTTTGCATAGAAATTTTTGCCATGATAAACTAGATTGATTACTAGTGATGACTAGTGATAAGCTAGTTAGGATAAACTAGTTTGGATTTTTTTAAAATAAGGTAATCTTGTACCAAATACTTTGATCATTATAAAGATCATAGATAGACATGGTAGAACATTTTGCAAAAGCAGGAATACCATTGGGTTGAAAACATGTTTTAAAGTTTAACCACACTAGGTTTTAAAAAGCATATTAGACGGCAAATGAGGTACTCATTTTCTCTGTCAAGGTGGCAAAGATTTTTCTTGTAATCCCAACTGTTAAAGATGCTTTAAAAATTGAACACTCTTTTACATCAATGGTGAGAATATAAATTGGTACAGCTCTTGAGGAGTCAATATGTGTCAAAAACCTTAGTCATAGGCAGGTCTTTGATCCAAGATTTCTATTTTTAGAAATTTATCCTCAGTAAATGAAGGTGTGTGAAACAAATGTACAAAGATTTTTAGTTACTTTATATATTTGTTTATTTTAAAAATTGAGATATGGTTGACATATAACATTGTATTAGTTTTAGATATACAATGTAATGGTGTGACATGTGTATATATTGCTAAATGATCACTGCAATAAGTTAACATCCATCACCACATATAGTTACAAGTTCCTTCTTTCTTGTGATCAAAACTTTTAAGATCTATTTTGTGCCAACTTTCAATGTATGATAGAGTGTTATTAACTTGGTCATTATGAGGTGTTACATCCCCAGAACTTATTTGTCTTATAACTGGAAGTTTTTGCCTTTTTTGCTTCCTTTGCACATTTTTGCACAATCCCCACCAATCTGTTCTCATATCTATGAGTTTGGTTTTTGTTTTAGATTCCACACGTAAATGAGATCATACAGTGTTAGTCTTTCTCTGTTTGACTTATTTCACTCAAGGTCTATCCTTATTGACACAAATGATGAGTTTCTCTTCTTTTTTAGTGGTTGAATAATATTCATGTATGTATCTACTTCAAATTTTCTTTATCAGTTCATTTGTCAGTTTACACTTGGGTTGTTTCCAAGTTTTAGCAATTGTAAATAATGCCACCATGAACGTATATGAGGCACCCAGGTGGCACTGGGGGTAAAGAACTCGCCTACCAATGCGGGAGACATAAAAGACCTGGACTCCATCCCAGGGTTGGGAAGATCCCCTGGAGCGGGGCGTGGCAACCCACTCCAGTATTTTTTGCCTGGAGCATCCCATGGACAGAGGAGCCTGGTAGGCTACAGTCCATAGGGTCACAAAGAGTCAGACACGACTGAAGTGACTTAGCACAAACATAGGAGGGTATATATTTTTTCAAAACAGTGATTTCATTTCCTGTAGCTAAATACCCAGGAGTGGAATTACTCGGTCAGTCAGTTCAGTTCAGTCGCTCAGTCATGTCCGACTCTTTGCAACCCCATAAATCGCAGCACGCCAGGCCTCCCTGTCCATCACCAACTCCTGGAGTTTACTCAAACTCATGCCCATCGAGTCGGTGATGCAATCCAGCCATCTCATCCTCTGTCGTCCCCTTCTCCTCCTGCCCCCAGTCCCTCCCAACATCAGGGCTTTTTCCAATGAGTCAACTCTTTGCATAAGGTGGCCAAAGTACTGGAGTTTCATCTTCAGCATCAGTCCTTCCAATGAACACCCAGGACTGATCTCCTTTAGGATGGACTGGTTGGATCTCCTTGCAGTCCAAGGGACTCTCAAGAGTCTTCTCCAACACCACAGTTCAAAAGCATCAATTTTTCGGCACTCAGTTTTCTTCACAGTCCAACTCTCACACCCATACATGACTACTGGAAAAACCATAGCCTTGACCAGACGGACCTTTGTTGGCAAAGTAATGTCTCTGCTTTTTAATATGCTATCTAGGTTGGTCACAACTTTCGTTCCAAGGAGTAAGCGTCTTTTAATTTCATGGCTGCAGTCACCATCTGCAGTGATTTTGGAGCCCCCAAAAATAAAGTCTGACACTGTTTCCACTGTCTCCCCATCTATTTCCCATGAGATGATGGGACCAGATGCCATGATCTTAGTTTTCTGAATGTTAAGCTTTAAGCCAACTTTTTCACTCTCCTCTTTCACTTTCATCAAGAGGCTCTTTAGTTCCTCTTCACTTTCTGCCATAAGGGTGGTGTCATCTGCATATTACTGAGTCATATGGTAGTAATTCTAGTTTTAATTTTTTGAGGAACCTCCATTCTGTTTTCCATAGTGACTGCAACAGTTTTCATTCCCACCAATAGTACACCAGCATTCTCTTTTCCCCACATCCCTGCCAGCACTTGTTATTTTTTTTCTTTTTTTAAATACCAGAAATTATGTTTATTCAGGAATAGAAGAGGAATTGCAGTTTGGGAAACACTTGCAGTAGCAAACTACAGGCAGGTCCCTTGTCTATTTGATAACAGCCATTCAATCAGGTATGATGTGATAGCTTATTTTGGGTTTGAATGGCATTTCCCTGATGGTTAGTGATGTTGAGCACAACTTCATGTACCTATTGGCCATTTGTATGTCTGCTTTGGAAAAATGTCTATTTAGGTAAAGGTATTTGTTGCACTGTTGTATTTATGGTGAAAATCATAAACCTTTTAAATATCAAAAAATATAGATTTGGTTAAATTATCACATGTTCATATTATGCAATATTTTAACTATGCAAAATAATATTTTTAAATATATTATTAATGTGGTAAGATACTCACAAAATATTTTGTGATAAAAAGTATATTAAAATAATAAGCATGGCCTGAAATATTTTTTATAAATTAAATTTTTCTTGAATTTCCATATATCAGGTTTGGAAAAATTTTGTGAGACTGTACATCAGAATGTTGAAAATTATCATACCTAGATAATGGGATTATTGGTGACTTATTTATTATTAAGTTTAGCCAAAAAGTTCACTTGAATTTTTCTGTAAGATATTATGGAAAAACCTGAGCAAATATTTTGGTAACCCAATATTATTTATTATCTCTGCCAGTATCAACTTTCTGCCAGTATTCTTTTTTTTTTTCACTTATTTTTATTAGTTGGAGGCTAATTACTTTACAGTATTGTAGTGGTTTTTGTCATACATTGAAATGAATTAGCCATGGATTTACATGTATTCCCCATCCCGGTCCCCCCTCCCACCTCCCTCTCCACCCGATCCCTCTGGGTCTTCCCAGTGCACCAGGCCCGAGCACTTGTCTCATGCTTCCAACCTGGGCTGGTGATCTGTTTCACCATAGATAATATACATGTTTTGATGCTGTTCTCTCGAAACATCCCACCCTCGTCTTCTCCCACAGAGTCCAAGAATCTATTCTGTACATCTGTGTCTCTTTTTCTGTTTTGCATATAGGGTTATCATTACCATCTTTCTAAATTCCATATATATATGTTAGTATACTGTTGTGGTCTTTATCTTTCTGGCTTACTTCACTCTGTATAATGGGCTCCAGTTTCATCCATCTCATTAGAACTGATTCAAATGAATTCTTTTTAATGGCTGAGTAATATTCCATGGTGTATATGTACCACAGCTTCCTTATCCATTCTTCTGCTGATGGGCATCTAGGTTGCTTCCATGTCCTGGCTATTATAAACAGTGCTGTGATGAACATTGGGGTTCATGTTCTGGTTTCCTCAGTGTGTATGCCCAGAAGTGAGATTGCTGGGTCATATGGCAGTTCTATTTCCAGTTTTTTAAGAAATCTCCACACTGTTCTCCATAGTGGCTGTACTAGTTTGCATTCCCACCAACAGTGCAAGAGGGTTCCCTTTTCTCCATACCCTCTCCAGCATTTATTGCTTGTAGACTTTTGGATAGCAGCCATCCTGACTGGCGTGTAATGGTACCTCATTGTGGTTTTGATTTGCATTTCTCTGATAATGAGTGATGTTGAGCATCTTTTCGTGTGTTTGTTAGCCATCTGTATGTCTTCTTTGGAGAAATGTCTGTTGAGTTCTTTGGCCCATTTTTTGATTGGGTCATTCATTTATTTTTCTGGAGTTGAGCTGCAGGAGTTGCTTGTATATTTTTGAGATTAATCCTTTGTCTGTTGCTTCATTTGCTATTATTTTCTCCCAATCTGAGGGCTGTCTTTTCACCTTGCTTATAGTTTCCTTTGTTGTGCAAAAGCTTTTAAGTTTCATTAGGTCCCATTTGTTTATTTTTGCTTTTGTTTCCAAAATTCTGGGAGGTGGGTCATAGAGGATCCTGCTGTGATTTATGTCGGAGAGTGTTATGCCTAGGGGTTTTATAGTTTCTGTTCTTACATTTAGATCTTTAATCCATTTTGAGTTTATTTTTGTGTATGGTGTTAGAAAGTGTTCTAGTTTCATTCTTTTACAAGTGGTTGACCAGTTTTCCCAGCACCACTTGTTGAAGAAGTTGTCTTTTTTCTATTGTATATCCTTGCCTCCTTTGTCGAAGATAAGGTGTCCATAGGTTCGTGGATTTATCTCTGGACTTTCTATTCTGTTCCATTGATCTATATTTCTGTCTTTGTGCCAGTACCATACTGTCTTGATGACTGTGGCTTTGTAGTATAGTCTGAAGTCAGACAGGTTGATTCCTCCAGTTCCATTCTTCTTTCTCAAGATTACTTTGGCTATTCGAGGTTTTTTGTATTTCCATAGAAATTGTGACATTATTTGTTCTAGTTCTGTGAAAAATACTGTTGGTAGCTTGATAGGGATTGCATTGAATCTATAGATTCAACTACCAAATTCTGTAAGAAAGAAACAACCAAAAGATTGAAAAGAACGTATCTACTGATGGTGAAATGTTTAGTGCATCTGTGGTAGCTTGTGTACATAACCCTTCATCATTGTGTCAGTCATCAAATCTATTCTAATCTGATTTTCATCATTGTTGTTGTTTTTAATCAAATGAGGGAGTTTAAAGTTTCACTGGGCTTTACTACCCATCTGAGGGATCTAGGAATCATAGGTAGAGCGTTACTTTAGAGGAGTAAATTGTAGATACAGCTGGGAAGTACTGCAGGAAACTGCAGAGTTTTATTTCAGATGTGAACCATAAGGAAACTGAGCCATGTAATTATGTTCAAAGCAAAAGAAACACTCTGTGATCTGTGAAAGTTTAAATGGCAAAGTAATAAAATTAGAGCTGGTGAAGTTTCTACTACCATGAGGCATGATGAGGAGAGGTCAGTTTTTATCCTAAATAAATTTTGCATTAATTTTGTCTGGTATCTTTGAGATTCACCAATGATTTATCATAAACAGGAGGCTGACCAAAGACTGCGCTAACCTCAGATTTTCATAGCTATTAAGTGTTTGTTTTTCCAGTTGAAAATCAAAACATTTAAATTTTCTAATGGCATCTAGTTCTTTTTATCTCATACATTGAATGATTTTATAGCTAAGGAAACTGATGGCCACAATGATTTTTCTCAATTCATTCAACTAGTAAACAGGTTGAGCTGGTAATTCCCCGGAGAATCCAAATCCCGTGTTCTTTTTAATTAATTAACGTATTTATGTTTAAGTTGAAGTATAGTTGATTTACAGCATTGTGTTAACTGCTGCTGTCCAGCAGAATGATTCAGTTATATGTGTGTTGATGTATATATATTCTCTTTTTAAATATTCTTTTTCATTATAGCTTGTCATAGGATACGGAATTTAGTTCCCTGTGCTATCCAGTAGCACCTTGTTGTTTACCCATTCTGTATATAAAAGATTACATCTGCTGACCCTAACCTCCCACCCCACCCCTCCCCTAACCTTCTCCCCATTGGCAAGCACCGATCTGTTCTCTGTGTCTGTGAGTCCATTGCTGTTTCATTGATAGGTTCATTTGTGTCATGTTTTAGATTCCACATATAAGTGATGTCATATGGCATTTGTCTTTCTCTTTCTGACTTACTTCACTTAGTATGATCATCTCTAGTTGCATCCATGTTGCTGCAGATGGCATTGTCTTGTTCTTTATAATGTCCGAGTAGTATTCTATTATACATGCACACGTGTGCATGCGTGTGCATGCATGCACATACACACACACCATATCTTCTGTATCCATTCATTTGTCGGTGAACATTTAGGTTGTTTCCATGTTTTGGCTGTTGTCAACCAGTGATGCTAGAAGCATAGAGGTGCATGAATCTTTTTGAAGTATAGTTTTGTCTGGATATATGCCCAGGAGTGGGATTGCTGGATCATATGGTAATTCTGTTTTTAGTTTTCTGAGGCACCTTCATTCTTTTTTCTAAAGTGGCAACACCAATTTAACATTCCTACCAACAATGTAGGGGGGTTCCCTTTTTTCACATCCTCTCCAGCATTTCAAACCCCAGGTTCTTAGTCATCACATCACCAAATTCAGTCAGAGAACCTTTTTTGGAAAGTTTTCAACCGTAGTAAATTGCTGTCTTAAAAGACTGATGTCAGTAGCTTGAGGATTTCACATCAGATGCAAGCATAGGATCAGACAACTGCAGCTTCCCTTTCTGAATCAGTTAACCTGTTGTGTGATGATTTCAAGAAGTGAATATTGATTTGAGGCTTGGGATCCAGGGTACTGCAGCACCCGTGTGAAGATCGCTCAGGCTGTCTCTTACTTGTTGCAGGAACAGCGTCTGTTGCAGTTGCCGGCATCCTTGCAGCCCTTCGAATAACCAAGAACAAGCTCTCTGATCAAACAGTTCTATTCCAAGGAGCTGGAGAGGTACCTGCCTTATGGAGTGCTTATGTTCTCCTAAACTAGTGAATATAACATTCATTCTAATAACTCATGAATTTTAAGTCTGAAGTAGTTCATGAAATTTTTAGTTTATTGAAATTACAGGTTTTATTGAAAGATTCTTTAAGTTTTGAGGCTTATTAATTTTTCACAGGAGACTTTAGAGGCATAGAGGTATTTTTTGCAGCTATCAATTTGTAAAATTGTCAGATGTTTCCATGGGTTTTTGTTAGGCATATTTAAGGTGCCATGCATGAACCAAAAGTGTTTCCAATATATGATTAATTATGTATAGAAACCTTTAAGTTGTTACAGCCAGTGCTAACTTTAAGTATCCTCCAGTGTCACATACCAATATTTTCCTAATTTGACTCACAATTCAGTATGCACTTATATAACTATATATAGGATTTTTTTAGAAGAAATATTTTGAATCGGAGATTCATCATGCAGTACAACAATTCACATGCAAAAGAACTAAAACATTCTAAATTGTTGGAAGAAGATGGCAGCAATACAAAATAATGCTGTATCCGTTTAAGAAGCCTTAGACTTTATAATTTAATATGACTATGAATAAATGTATTACACTGGTAGAAACTCTGTATATTGTGTTGGGTTTGATTTTACTTGTTCTTAAAGCAAAATATGTGAAGCTAAAATTTGCATGCCAAGTTATAAACATGTGAACGTATTCAGAGTATAAATCTCAAATTTATTTTCACATCAGAATGAAAGCCAAGGTTAAATTACAGCTCATTAAGTTTTTTTTTTAATTTTAGTGAATTGTTACATGCTGTACTTAATTTTAGTAAACTTCTTTAAATTTCCAAAGGGTTTTTGTTGAATGCCACAGGCTAGTTCTTGATACTCAGCAGGAAAGAGGTATTCATGGTTGGATGATCCGAAACTGGCCCTCTTTGTCCCTGAAAAGGTTTTGGAAATTTCACAGATCATCACCAAATTTATCATATACCAAAGGAGTTGATTCCTTTAATCTGATAAGAAGTCTCACAGTACTTTCTTTGTCCAAATTAAGAGAGTAAATAAATGCTTGAGAACACACATCTTATGTGTTCTGTTTTATTGCCTAATTGGTGAAGTTCCCATCCAAATCACCCAGCTTCATTCTTCAAATTCAATTAGCAGAACAATAAGCAATACAGTCCGATAAGCCAGGGTGAGGAGTTCATTATTTTAAATTTGGTATTTTCTTATCAGAGGAAATCTTAATTGTATGAACAGAATTAAAGATACTGAAAATCAAGGATATCACTGGTTTATCTGTGGCTAAATATCACGCCACATAATAGTGATTCTGTTGTAATAAGGGTAAATAATTGTCATTTAACATAGTAAACTCTGGGAGTTGGTGATTGACAGGGAGGCCTGGCATGCTGCAGTCCATGGGGTCGCAAAGAGTTGGACACGACTGAGCAACTGAACTGAACTGAACTGAAATGTGACAAAAATACTTTGCTCTCCAAGGTTAAATTACAGCTCATTAAGATCTGGGTTCTTTTTTATTTCTGTGAATTGTTACATGCTGCACTTAACTTTAGTAAACTTCTTTAAATTGAAGTTTAAAGGAGCTTTGAATGAATATAGCTCTTTGGATTGGTAGACAGAGCCATTTTGTAGTTGCTTATTAATGGTGATGAAATGAGGTAAAATATAACTCTTGATAAGGGATTATGTAGAACCACTTGAAGCATTTTTGTTTTTCAGGCTGCCTTGGGGATTGCACACCTGATTGTCATGGCCATGGAGAAAGAAGGTTTATCAAAGGAGCAAGCTATAAAGAAGATATGGTTGGTTGACTCGAAAGGATTAATAGTTAAGGTAAGAGTTTGTCAGTTTTAACCAGGTACAGTATTTTAATCAATATGCCATTCTGGGTGCCCATCTCTAAGACAACTACTGTTTCCACCTTCCGCATCCCCAACACTGTGTTAAAAAGAGTGGCTAGGGAAGCCTGGCTTGCTGCAGTCCGTGGGGTTGCAGAGAGTCGGACACAGCTGAGTGACTGAACAACAATTACACACAGATGACCATGCTACACAATGATGTGGATTTTCTGCTGAATCAAGGAGACAGCTGAGGCTCAGCTTTTTGTCTGTCTGTGGTGTGAGGAGGCTCCTGACAGCTCCATGGTCTGTCTGTATGGATTAGCTTCATTTCCAAGTGAGGCAGTTTGAGGCTGATACAGGTGGAAGACTTAGGCCCCGCTCCTTTCACTTAGGGCTGTCTATCAGATTACACACTAACTGGGAAAAAAGGAGGAAAAATCATGAAATAGCTACTGTTTTACCTGCTACTTTCTCTCAGCCAGAGTCTTGGAGAGTTTGGATGGTAATTCCTGAGAAGGACTTGAATAAATGCGCTGGATTCCAAGGTGGCTCAGTGCCAATGCAGGACACATGGGTTCAGTCTCTGGGTCAGGAAGATGCCCTGGAGTGGGAAATGGCAACCTGCTCCATGTTCTTGCCTGGGAAATCCCATGGTCAGAGGAGCCTGGTGGGCTATAGTCTATGGGATCGCTAAGAGTCGGACACGACAGCACGCATGTGGTTCAGTGTTAACTTCCTTGAGGTTGTCTCCCAGCCTTAATAGAGACTGTGGTACCCACTTCATAGGGTTATTGTGAGAACCTAAGTAAGAATACAGTTACGTAGGTTATAGTTACAGTAACTAATGACATAGTTACAAGGTGTTACTACTACACCTGTCATCTCTGCACATCACTCACTCTTCCTTAAACTGCCAGAGAAAATACTCATAAATCCCCCTTCCACATGAAGGTGAATTTAAAAAAAAAAGAAAAACAGTGATAAGCATTGTCTCCAGACACTGGATATAGAAACATGTGAATATGTGCAAACTTTCTGGAAAGCTGTTTTCTGTGTATCTGGTATCTTTAAAAATTTGTGCTCCTGATCCAACAGTTTCCATTCTAAGAATCTTTACCATAGAGATACAGATGTGTCAGTGTATGTGTGAGGGTGTTGTCTTAGCATTATTTATAATTACGAGATGTTTCATCAGACATTAATTAAGATAGTGATAGGTTGTTGTTGGGTTGCTCAGTCATGTCCGACTCTTGGCAACCCCAGGGCCTGCAACTGCCAGACTCCTCTGTCCATGGGATTCTCCAGGAAAGAATACTGGAGTGGGTTGCCATTCCCATCTCCAGGGGATCTTCCCAACACAGGGATTGAACCCAGGTCTTCTGCATTGCAGGCGGATTCTTTACCATCTGAGCCATCAGGGAAGCCCACGGTGATAGATTATACTTACCTAAAGAAAGGATGCTATGACATGAATTGGGTAGTAGCTACATAGATGTAATATACAGGCTTAAAGTTATTTTCATGGCTCAGTCGGTAAAGAATCTTCCTGCAATTCAGGAGACCTGGGTTTGATTCCTAGGTCAGAAAGATCCTCTGGAGAAGGAAAGGGCAACCCACTCCAGTATTCTTACCTGTAAAATCCATGGACAGAGGAGCCTGGTGGGCCACAGTCCATGGGGTTGCAAGAGTCAGACACGACTTAGCAACTAAACCACCACCACCAAAGTTATTTTCAAAGAACTATAAATAGCAATAAAGGATTCATTATTTAATATTAGGTGAAAATAGGAAAATGTCGTATTACATTTAACTATTTTACTTTAAAAATTGAGTTGCATGTAAAAATCATAGAAAGAAAGGCTCAAATACATATTACTTTAAAACTAATTTTAATGCTTTTCTACATATTCCAAATTTTCTTTAGTAATTATTTTTCTTTAAAGCTAGAAAAATGTTCTTTTTTAAAAAAGATAGAGAAGTTTTGTTTTATTTGAAGCAGAAGTATGTTCATGACTTTTTGTAGCAAATGAGTATCTATAAAGCTGTGAAATAAGACAGAAAATACCTTTATAACATAATAATCATTTTATTAATGATTTTATTAATAATAAAACAATCATTTTATTAATAATAAATTTCAGTGTAATTGTTTATAGTATACAGGAAATAGTTTTACATTTCTTGGCTTAAACATTGCTATTGCTTTAAAAAAATCAGCTTAACTGTAAGAAACTGTACACTATGGCCATATGACATATCCTATTATGAAATAAGAACGTTTGCGGAATGAAGTCATCTGCGGCTTGGGCTTTGTGCTTATTGTCGGGATGCTGTAAGGCTGTTAATCTCAGGAGGCTTCCAGCCTCATGGGGAAAACTCGAACAAGCCAAGAGTTACAAGTCCGCATGACAGTGTTGCAGAAATACGTGCTGGTGCCAGGGTGCACAGGGGGTGGTGCTCCCGCCACACCAGAGAATCACGGGGAGGGTGACGATGGCTCCAAAGCAAGGTGGCTCTCCAGCTAAGTTGGGAAAGAAGAGTTAGGAGTTGATCTAGAGTCTCCCTGGACATCTTCAACTTCTTACATGCAAAACTGAAACAAGGGAAGTTGAATGGCAAGTTCACTCTGAGATCCTGATTGAAGTTACGAATCATGTCTCCCTCCTCTCTGATATCTTCAGAGCCCTGCTAGTGTTGAGTTATTGGCAATAAGTATATTATTAATAAATGAATTATTGACTGAGTGCCTCCCGGACAGAATAAGGGCATTTGCAAAAGAAATTATTTTGAGAGAAGAGACATTTAGGATTAAGGCTGAAAGGAATAGAGTGACAGATGACGAAGGCTCTCCTACATCCTGTACTTGAGCAGTTTTCAGGCTATGGTCACCCTGCTGGCATCGCCGAGGATGGACTGAAATGAGGTCAGGCTGAGGAAAGGAAATGAGGTACAAAACCATTGCATTAATACAGATCAGAGGTAGTTGGGGCCTGAAATAAAGCACTGACTAACGGGGTGAGTGAAAGATGTTTGATTCGGTAGGTATGTAGGAAGTAGGATTGGCATACTTAGTAACCAGTTAAATACAGAGGGAGGGTTAGAGTAGAGGACGGAATCCAGCAGGACACCTGGGGTGTCTGTAAGTTCTGTGGCCATTGCTGTTTGTTTGTTTGAACAGGAATAAAGAACAGGCCCGTTTAAGGGAAAGATGATGAGATCGAGTTTGAACATAGCAAGTTAAAGGTGTCTGTGGAGACCTCAAATAGAGATGTCCCCTTGGCAGTTGAAGAGACAAGACTGATGCTCAGAAAAAGGATTTGGACTCCCAGAGATGGGATTTGGGGATCATCCACATATTCATACAGTATATAGTGGGAGCCGTGGGAAAAGCTACACACGCTCTGCTGTACTTTGGGGGGCAATACATTCAAGAATCAAAGAGGTGAAAGCCCACAATTGTGGTTTCTAATGACGTTTTAATGAGAAATCTTCATAAAAATACGTAAATTTTAGCATCTCAGGTAATTTTAACATAGACTTACTGAACTGAGACTCCAAATTCCATGGATTACAATACTTAGAATAACAGGGATTATAGCATGACTGGTATTTGGAATAACTGTGAAATTGTTGCCTAGACCTAATTCGTCACTCTTACTTCATGTTTTTTACTTGCCAAAGTAAAGAACTGCATATATTCTCCTTGCCAAGATAAATAAAGTTATGTTTAAAAAGATTGTTATATGTTTAATAGTTTTGCACTAGTTAATATGAGAAGCATATGAAGCTCAATTCACCACTGTTTTTTTCTTTCGTGTTCTTAAACAGCCAAAATTACTATGTTGATTTTTGTGGCAAAACTAGTAAATCTTAGGATAATTACTAAATTAGTATAATCTAGCTCTGAGTTTTATATGATCTTTCTGTGTTTGTTATCCTTTATCCTTAGTATTTTTACAACCTCTCTTGAGTGCCAATTATAATCATTTCATTAATTTTGTTAACTTATAATGCAATTGTTTATAATATATAAAAATTATCTTAATGTGTTAAATAAAAATTTGTATAAGTTAAGGTCCTTCAGTTTTTAAAGACATAAAGCCAAAAACTAAAAGGATCACTGTGAAGTTAGTGCATTTATGGAGTTTGTCAAACTAGATAATTATTATTCTAACATGTTTTCTGCGCTCATTTTCAGCATGACATCTATAGTATTTTCTGTCATTTATTTCACATCCATATGTTCAATAATATCAGTATTTTCAATAATTCATCAGTATCAGTAAGGTTGATTGAAATGAATTATTTAGTCACTGATAATACTCAGTTTTATTATCTTATAGCAAGAAACAGTTGACATACCTATTTAGCCAACTAATATTAGTACATTTTAATATTAACAAACCAATATTTTGTTTAAAATAAATCATTCCAAAATAAAATTAGATGGAGAATAAATACAATGAAGAACGGATTAAAAGAGGAGCACTGCCAGCTTGACTAGGATTTGCGTTTCACAGTGATAATTTGGACCATTTTTTAGGGAGGACAAGAAATCACAAAACAAACCAATCCAGACTTAATCACTCCCTTAAATAGATACATTTGGCTTTCACTAATGAGCCAAATTAGTGCTAAGGCAGAAATCTCAAAAGTAAAAAGTGGAGTGTTAATAGATATCATGAAGGATAAACTTCATCTAACCCAGAATAGGACTATAGTATTTTGTTTTTATTTTAATTTTTTTTGCTCTAGTTTACATAATTCTGTTTTCAATTTTTAAAACAACTTTTTCTTTATAGTTATTTCTTTTAGTTCAATGTTTGGTTCCTATAAGGAAGAGGTAGTGAATAAAAGTATTTTATATGCTACAAGGGTAGTTTTGACAATATAGTTATTTCCTCCCTGAGAGTTTAATTTTTAGGTCTAGAACTTGAAATTCCATGCTGTTTAGAAAAGTTTTCCTTTCCCTTGTGATCTTATCAGAATGTTAGCCAGTGATACTATCACCACCTTGAATGATGATTAATATATTTCATACACTGTGGTTTAAAAAAAATCTAACTCCTAAGAAACATTGAAGCTTGGTGAAAAGGATCCAGCTTGCTTTTCTCCCTTCTTCTTCTCCATGTCTTGTAGAGTATGATCAATGTATATGTATGTATTAAACAGAACAGAGGGAGAAGATTATATATATGAGTCTTGTAGACAGTCAGAAAATTATGGATTTTTAAGTTATTGATTTTTAACAATACACAATATTTGAAAATTACTAATTAAATATTGATGGAGTTATCCATTTAGTGTCTTCAGTTATGACCACTCTGCACCCCTTTGTTATTCTCTAACATGGAAAATACTTTTGTCACATCATTCATCTTCTTTTAATCTGTTCTGAGATGATGAAACCCAGCTCTGAGCTCTTTAGCAAATGCACACACTTACACTGCAACTGAAATATTACTGATAGTGTGCTGGGAAGGTTCTGTCTTCAGATAAAGAAAGGCCAGATTCAACTCTGAAAAACTAATGACAACAGTATCAGGCCAGTAAAATGGGGAAGGTTGTCTAAGTAGGCATGGATTCAAGCCTTCTAGTACCTGTGCATAGGAAGGAATACATATTTATCCGTGGCAGTGTGCAGTTAACTTTATACCTCCTGGGAAATGAAATGCTAACTCAAAATCTTGACAGTGTTTGCTACCTTCCTCCCCCAAGCCTCTCCAGCACACAGGTGCTTTTGAAAAAGATAGTTGTTCAGTCTGGTTATATCTTCTTTACTAAGATTCGGCACAAAACAAGGAGGGTGGGTGGAGACCAAAGAAATAATAATATTTGAAGGAAATTCTCAGATATTTATAGTACATTTGGTATAAGTAGAGACTCCTAAAAAAAAGAAACACCATAGAACTTGGGGCACTTGAGATAAACAGTGGCAAATGCAGGCAAAAAGCATTTCAGCAAGGGTTCCTGAAAAGGGAGACTGAACAGAAAAAAGATCTATATCTACCTCCAGCTGAAGTATTTGGCGTGAAGAAGGTGTATTCCAAATTGCATTTTGAAAAGAGGAGAAGAGTGAGCCATTAGTACAGAAAACAGAAGTCCAAAGGTAAAGACATTTGCCTGAATATTACAGATCCAGAGAAGGTCACATTCCAATAGTTTTTTAATCTAAACCAGATCAGCACATCAACTTTGAAAACTGTATAAAAAATACTTGGGAGACCTTTATTTTTGTCTTTTGATTTTTCTGTTCTTGGCAAGTTGAGCCCTCTGGTGATGCTGGTATGCATGATTCCTGGCCTTCTTTCAGTGTTGCCTCTGCATTCCTAAGTCCCCACCAAGAATTACGTCTGTAGGTTACGTCTGTAGGTTACGTCTGTAGGCTGTAGGTAATTTATGTTTCTTGCTAGACAGATGTCTTCTGGCCAAGTTCTGGCTTTAGTGGCCCGGAGCTGCCAGTGCTGTTACTATGATTAATAAAGTAAGATGTTCATGATAAAAGCATAAGCATATATCTTTTCCTATAATGTTTATCAATCTTCTTCATGATTTGTTTCTCATTCCAGGAAACTTAGGGGGTTTAAGCCTTATTAAATACTTTTCATGGTATCTCATGAAATATCCAAAAGAGCAATATTAGAAATCTGTGCTTTTATGTTATTTTGTAGCATTCCTTCATTAGAACTCACCATTTTCTACTTTTTTGAAAACAGATCACATATTAATATCTTTTGAAAAATGCTTCTGGTAGACATCTGATAAACCCTTTAGTGCAGTGATGCGGAAAACTGGCTAATCACTCAAATCATCTGAGAAGTTTGAAAAAAAAAATACACACAGATGCCAGGGCCTCATCCTGGACTTGAACTAAAATATCTGGCAGCAGGACTCATGAATCTAATTTTCCTCAGGTGTGTCTGGCACTCAGTTGCCTTTGTAAAGCCCAGATCAGGTTCGCTTTCATTACACTGTTATCATCCCCAAACCAAACCATTTTCTAGATAGAGAAACCAGCATCTATGGAAGTACCAAAGGCCTTGCCCAAGGTCATGAGTGAATGGAAGGACCTAAGGAGGACACCACCACCCTGAGCCTGAGTCCCATGTTCTGTCTCCAGCATTTGTAGATGGCATTTTCTGGGGCGCTTTTCTTTATTTTTTTGTATTATATTAGAGCTTTCAGAAGTAACATAAATATATTTGCTCTTAGCTGTTAGAATGGACTCTGCTACTAGTTATTTATTCATGTCCCTAAGCCAAAAATTTATCACAACTTATATCAGTTTATTTTGACCACAATTAATAGCTGTGAGAACAGTGTTGTGAAATACATTTAAAGCATTTTTAATTTGCTCTTTGGGATAATCTGGGACAGTGTGCCGAGGAAAATATTTTGAATTACTGAACTAAAAATTGGGGATTATGTCTCTCACTCAGATTATTCAACATCTTTTAAATTCATTTCATATTATGGATTTGTAGGTCCACATTCAATATAACAGACTAGACCCTCTTCTTTTATTTATAGCTTACTTGTAGCAGTGGTACCATTCATATTATATGAGGTTGAATTTAGTTATTATGCTGCCCATAATATCATCTCTAAGACTTTTACTCTCATGTTGCTTTTATTTTTTTGTGTAGAAGGCTACTTCTTGGCTTGGTAATATAATGAAAATGAATTGCTCTTCAGTCACTCAGTAGTGTCTGACTCTCTTCAGCTCCATGGTCTGCAGCACACCAGGCTTCCCTGTCCTTCACCGTTTCCCAGAGTTTGCTCAAACTCATGTCCACTGAGTCGGTGATCCATCCAACCATCTCATCCTCTGTTGTCCCCTTCTCCTGCCTTCAATCTTTCCCAGTTTCAGGATCTTTTCCAGTGAGTCAGCTCTTCACATCAGGTGGCCAAAGTATTGAAGTTTCAGCTTCAGCATCAGTCCTTCCAGTGAATATTCAGGATTGATTTCCTTTAAGATTGATTGGTTTGGTCTCCTTATAGTCCAAGGGACTCTCAAGAGTCTTCTCCAACACCACAGTTCAAAGGCATCAATTCTTCGGCACTCAGCTTTCTTTATGAAAATGAATAGGTTTTCATTTTTATGTGATCATATGCAAATTTATTTAAAACTTTATACCAGAAGCAGTTTGGATACGTTCTCATTGGCATGTTTGTCAGCAGCTAAATGGTCAAGAAGGGGTTGTTTCCTGACTCAGAAGCTTCAGTAAGCCCTCTCTGTGGCCTCCTCATTCTTGCGTTTCTCTCTGTGGGCAATGGTGTTTTACCATGGATTGTGTGGAATCTTATTGTTTTGTGAGTGAAAGCATTTTTTAGAATAAACAAAATCAGGGACACATTCTCCTTTAAAAACTATTTTTAGTACTTCCTATTCTGTTAATAATCCTGAACATCTTATCACATCTTAAAACATCTCCTTTTCCTCACAAACCTTTTGGTGGGGGTTCTGCTTTCTTTTCCAAAGTAATCACAGAAAAAGATTAATCATCATATTTTACTGTTACTAAAGAATAAAAGGTGATACTAGAATGCACTAATATAACATGGAAGGAAAGATCTAGGACGTATGGTAATTCCTTTGACCATATTCCTCTTTGCTTATTCCTTTGATGGAATGTATTTGCCTAATACTTAAACTTTGTCAGGTGGAAACCGAAAGGCCAAGAGGCAAAACCCTGAGATTCATTCAGTCTTCTCTAAGAGATACGCTTATTATCAGCAGCCCTCAAGTTTACATAACACCGGGTTGAGATGACTACGGTTGTGTTGGAGTAGGTGAATAGTTATCCTAAGATTTTTTTTTCTCTGTTAGAGAACCTAACAGAGGTTCTGACAATAGGTATCCTGAAAAGCCAATCTCTAAACCTTTGAAGAAGTAAGCACCAGACTGAAGTTTGATTTATACTAACTAGCTAAACTAACAATACAATGTTGTGTTAGTTTCTGGTGTATAGCAAAGTGATTCAGTTATACATATACACATATCTATTCTTTCTCAGATTATTTTCCTATGTAGGTTGATAATAGCCTTTTAAAGCAAGAATATTGAACCAGGAGTAACAATCTGTGTACAGTCTGACATATACCATTTGTAAAGTGTTTTCTCCAGGACTAGTCTGTGTTGTATTATTGGAAACACTGAGTTTTAGCACCTGCCTCACTGTCTTGGAACCTCTGTTTCTTCATGCAAAAACCTAATTATATTTGCCCTACTTTTCAAATTGTTGAGGGGATCAAATGAAATATGTGAAGATAACTTATAAGCTATAAAGTACCATATAAAGTTAGGTACTGATTTATTATGTAGTCAAAATCTTCAAAATTTATAGGTAGAGTATTATTATAATTTAAAAGTCAAGTTTAATAAGTGTGTCTGTGCCAGGTCACTTCAGTAGTGTCAGATTCTGTGCAACCCTGTGGACTGTAGCCCGCCAGGCTCCAATGTCCATGGGATTCTCCAGGCAAGAATACTGGAGTGGATTGCCATGCCCTCTTCCAAGGGACATTCCCAACCCAGGGATTGAACCCACGTCTCTTAGGTCTCCTGCATTGGCAGATGGGTTCTTTACCACTAGCGCCACCTATTGTTTTTACAATTTAAAAGTCAAGTTTTAATAAGGAGCACACTTAATTTAACTGTTTCTTCCTGTGAACAAAAAACTGTTTCATCACTCATTCTTTGATGAAAGCTTCCCTGGTGGCTGAGACAGTGAAGAATCTGCCTGCAGTGCAGGAGACCAGGGTTCAGTCCCTGGGCTGGGAAGATCCCCTGGAGAAGGGAACAGCTACCCACTCCAATATTCTTGCCTGGAGAATTTCAAGGACAGAGGAGCCTGGTGGGTTACAGTCCAAGGAGTCACAAAGAGTCTGACATGATGAGTGACTAACTCTTTCACTGAAGTAAGGAAAATGAATAATAGGTAAATGAAGAGAATTCTAATTTGAGCAGATATTATTCTTGGTCATAGAAGTGTAGATGAGAATTTCATCTTCAGATCTACTAATTATGTGGAAAGATACAATACTCAAAGAGCAGGGGAAAAAATGAAGGAAGCAGATTTTTAGATAACATTCCCTAACCCCATCCTAAGTTCCTTTTTATAGCTGGGATATTATAATTAGATGTTTCTTAGATAATACATGGTACAACTATGTTCAAAACATTACAAAATAAAAGCACATGAAGCTAGTGCTTATTCAGAACATCAAAGTATTACATAAATATGACATCAAGTTCCATTCTTAGTGAGTGGTCCATAAAGGATTCATGCAACCACTAAAGGCCACTCTGCACTCTTAAGACGCTGCTTTGTCAACACAAATCATATCTAATAAACAATATCTTTAAATGATATTTTGCATTGCCATTTGTTAACTCTCATTTCTTGCAAGTGTCTGTAGAGTTAGGATTTTAAATATTAAATAGTAGTTAAATAAGGATAAGACTTTATTTTGTTCACAGTCATACCCTCATTGCCTGGAGCATTGTCTGAAATATAAATCTTTGTGGCAAGAGTCAATGAAATAATTCTCTGATAATTGGAGAGGAGACTTTAAGAACAGCTGGAAGACATACTACATAAACCTATTAAGTATAAATTCTGCTGATATGTGTAATACTCTGAAACTTCCTTGACTCTCATACACTTGGCAGATTTATCATTTCTTCTTATTTGCTCTACTTAGGGACGTGCTGCCTTAACACAAGAGAAAGAGGAATTTGCCCATGAACATAAAGAAATGAAGAACCTCGAAGCCATCGTTCAAGATATAAAACCAACTGCCCTCATTGGTGAGCTTTGGCTTCTTCCCTGTCCTGTAAACCCTATCCCCACCCCACGTGGGCCTGATTTGTTTCCTTACGGTTAATTTTTAAAAACTTACTGATTGAGTTCTCTTAGTTTTGACTGCACTGGGTCTTTGTTGCTGCGTGAGGGCTGTCTCTAGCAGTGGCTGCTACTCCTGTTGCAGGGCGTGGGCTTCTCACGGAGGTAGCTTTACTTGCTGTGGAGCACGGGCTGGGGGCCGTGTGGCTTTACTTGCTGTGGAGCACGGGCTGGAGGCCGTGTGGCTTTACTTGCTGTGGAGCACGGGCTGGAGGCCATGTGGTCCTTTAGTAGCTGTGGTCCACGGGCTTAGTTGCCGCACGGCGTGTGGGCTCCTCCCGGACCAGGGATCGAACCCATGACCCCTGCACTGGCAGGCGGGATTCCTGTCCACTGTACCACCATGGAAGTCCTCTTGCTGCTAATCTTTGAGACATTCTTTAGCTTTTTGAAATCCTGATCTTTGGAATTCCACAAAGTTACCTATTCCCTGAAGCAGCAGTGCCCTCTAGATGCCTAGATTTAGAAATTCAGTGCTGCCTTCTTAATGTTACGGGTGATGCCAGCTGAGGGGAGTGGTTCCCTCTGCCAACTGTCAACCTGTCAATACCTGGCACATCCAGCACTTTGCCAGGTCAGTTATTCCAAATAGACAGTGGCTCTTGAATGGGGGTGATTTTGCTCCGTTAAGAAACATTTGGGAATGTCTGGAGACATTTTTGTTGTCCCAGTTGGAGGGAGAAGGTTAGGGGCTGCTGACATTATTGGATGGAGATAAAGGGACGCTGTTCCACCTCCTCCAACACCCAGGAAAGCACCCCCGCCCCCAACAAGGAATTGTCCAGCCCAGAATGCTCATAGGGTCAAGATTAAGAAAGACTGAAAACAGAGACTGTAATTTCATGTGTCTTTATATACTCCCCATAGCAGACAACTCGGTAGCTTCTATACTGCATGTGCACATAAAGATGTTTAATGTGGACGAATTTGATGTGGCTGGAAAAAAAATCTCCGAGTTTCAAAGCTTTATATCCTTTACTTTGTGTGTATAATGCCAGCCCTGACTTGGTCTTACATTCCAGTTCTAGAAGCTCCCGTGCAACAGATGACAATATTGAGAATAAGGATGAAGACCCTAATAGAAACAAGTACTTACTCCATGACAGGAGCTGTAGTAAACCTTCATTGTTGTTTTTTTATAAAATGTGTTCCATCAGGAATCTTACTGTTTAAAATTTGCATGATGCTAATTGCTTTATTCGTCTGTTCAAATTCTTTCAATGAGTCATACTTTAGTCTGTCATTGAATGGGATGATTGACCTAAGTGTTAGCTCTGGATTATAAAACATGATTACTTGGTAGCCTCAGATACTGAAATAAACTTCTAGAATTGTTTACAGAGAGGTAATATATATTAGATACATTTATTTTTCAATAAAAATGCCTGTTATCAGAATTCCTAGTTATTGGTCATTAAATCTACTCATGAGCCAAATATTAAAACTGTTTTTTTTTTTTTCATAGATACCTGTAGATGTATAACCTTAAAGGCTATTGGTATTAATGGACATCTCTTTTTGTCATTTTCATACAAATATTCTATATTTTGCTTAGGGTATATTACAAAATGACCTGACGTGTCTCATTGTTTGGGGGGGCGGGGCGTTGGATTAAATAACCAATGATGGTCCTGTTCACTGGTTTCTTGTTTCTGTGTTAGGAGTTGCTGCGATTGGTGGTGCGTTCTCAGAACAAATTATCAAAGACATGGCAGCCTTCAATGAACGGCCTATTATTTTTGCCTTGAGTAATCCAACTAGTAAAGCAGAATGTACTGCAGAGCAGTGCTATAAACTGACCAAGGTAAAGCAAAAAAACAAAAAAAACATAACTGACATTTTCATAGTCGAATTGTAATTCTTTATAGGGAAGCCCAGGGTATCTAAGCTGCCTGCCAGTTAACCTTTAAACATTTTACAACCAAGAGTGAAGGAGAAGTGAACAGGTCGGGAAGCATAAGAACCATATCCTTTTTTAGAATGTCATATAAATCCTGTTCTTCAATAAACCGAATAAACTTTGTAATGTTTTATTGATAATTTTCCTTCAGTGCTTTGGAAGTATCTAAGATCTGAACATAAAAGTTAAAGAGGAAAAAGCTTGATCCTAGATGCTTATTAAAATAACTTTTAACTAGCTATTCCTAAACACTGAAGCATACAGTATAAAACCACAGCCTTATTTTTACTTTGCTGACTGCTCCTGGGTTTGGATATTGATGATGTGGATGGAGCATTTGGGCAGTTATTTTCACATCCAGCCAGGTTGGTATAGGCATCCTTAAAGCTTCAATACATAACTATTTCCAAAACATGTGACTTTCATATTCTGTGTTTATTAATATGTACTTGACAAGTATGTTGCCGAGAGCTCCTTTTCCCCTTCAAAGACTTGAAAATGTCATTGCAACAAAATAGAGGTTGAGTCACACATATCTAACACTTTTATTTGGAAATAAATATAAAATGAACTAGAAAAGATAAATAAGACAGAACTATAACACTCTGCATAAATCAAACTCGATGCATAAATAAACCTGGATGGCCTTACTTCTTTAATATTGTATCCTTAAATGCTTATTACTGGAATTTATGAAATTTTGCAGAGGAGCTACTCCATTGTTTATTTCTCTTTGGAATGGCATTAGTGCCCTAAATAAATTTTTATCCCATCTCTAGACTAGGGAATTTGCTTCACATAACTCAGTCCTCAAATCCTTAAAGAAAAAAAAAACCAATAACAAAATCTTAGCATGGTGCATTACACATAATAGGCATGTAATAAATAAGTGCTTAAGTATTTATTTTGTTTCGGCATATTTCAGTAGGCCTCAAAAGTTGATAGATTCAATGATAGTAGATGTAAACAAAATTAGCCAAATTTATATAGTTGTGTTTTTAAGTTTGAATGTGTCTGATATAAATGACCTAAACGCTTATGATTTTGCCTAATGCTTTTTGTTGCTATACATAAAATTAAAAGTCATTTTGAAGCTGAAAACACTGGTTCAGCCAAAGGATTACAGAATGAGAAACGGGCTACCTGTTGCTGGGTGTGTGTCTCTATTGGTGCAGGCACAGGTGAAAAGTTACTAGGAAAGTTTAAAAATACAAAATACAAAAAGATTCTTGAATGCTGAAAAATGATAATTATACCAAAATGGTATGGAGAGGTTTCCTTCTCCATATTGACAGTCTGTATTGATGAGAATATTTAGCCATTATTTATTTAGTACCATGGGTTTCCCAGGTGGCTCAGTGGTAAAGAATCCACGTGTAATGCAGGAGAGTCGGGTTCAATCCGAGTCGGGAAAATCCCCTGGAGAAGGAAATGGGAACCCACTCCAGTGTTCTTGCCTGGAGAATCCCATGGACAGAGGAGCCTGGTGGGCAACAGTCCATAGCATCACAAAGAATTGGACATGACTGAGTACACACACATTTAGTATAATACAATGATTATATTGTATTAAATATATCATATCCATAAAACACAGTGATTGTAGAGTGATAAGCAGGAGAAAGAGTGAAGGACAGGAGAGCAATAAACAGGTGTGTATATAATATTGCAGGTCTCTTTTTCAAATATCATTCTCAAGGATATATATCAATTATGTATGTAAATGGTAATTTAGTTACATTAGAGATTTGCTTATAATAGAACATTTTATCTCCTAATGAGAACTGAAGGTATCAGACTTGTCTGAAAACAAAACCTACTTTTGTGAAAAATATGACAAGTGTCTGATAAACATCTGGATGAGAATTCCTGTTTTTTTTCCTCATCTATTTTCCTTTTTATATCCCAAATAAGGTTGACTTGTTATTATAGTTTACCTTTACAGAAAAGATGAAGTGAAGTGAAGTCGCTCAGTCATGTCCTACTCTTTGCGACCCCATGGACTGTAGCCTACCAGGCTCCTCCATCCATGGGATTTTCCAGGCAAGAATACTGGAGTGGGTTGCCATTTCCTTCTCCAGGGGATCTTCCTGACCCAGGGGTTGAACCTGAGTCTCCCGCATTGTAGGCAGATACTTTACCATCTGAGCAAGTTAATATAATATCATAATGGTTTTAGACTCTAGGTGTAAGAGGGATGAAATTTATAATTCAGTCTGTTTCCATTTAAACTGTACTTTGGGGATTTAGTGCTGTTTATGCTTTTCAAGGGCATTGTGATGCTTTATTTGTTGAGGGTTTCCTATTCCTGTTTTCGAGGACTGAGTAGTTTTATCTATATCGCCTCCCAGATCACACAGATGCCACCTCGCTTTGACTGGCAATCTGGAATCTAGCCCCTGACAGGCCCTGAGTTCATGCTGTCTTAAAACTTGTAAATATGAGGTTCCTCAAAAACATGAAAAAATATTGGATTGGTCAAAAAGTTCATTTGAGTTTTTCCATATGAACTTTTTGGCCAACCCAACATTAAGACTAAGGGAAAAAAAATATAAAGACAGTTTTTTTATAATTATTGATAATTTATTCTTATTTGCTATTCCCACCTGTGCTAGTGAAATTTTTTCCTCTGTGACTTTCCAGATAATTCTTTACAATATATAAAATTTGTCCCAATGATGACATGGAAGCGTGTTGACCCCTAAACTCTAACCTTCAATGTCAGCCTTTCTAAGACTCAAACCCCAAACTATCACTTTTGTCTTCAGAAGCCTATAAGTGGAAGCCTCTAGGCTAGAGATGGTTGGTGGCCCTGTGTGTTGGACCACCCCCAAAACAGGCGGTGGTCTTGGGGTCTGTACTTGGGTAGTCTGTACTTTATATGCTTCTCCTAGGAGTAGAGAGGAAGATAGAGAAAAGAAATAAGCACCCACTGCAGAACTTATTGCCAACATCATGAGAGCTTGCTCATTCACACTTACTAGGGAGTCAGTGAAAAATTAGACCTCTTTCTAAACACTAAATAGTTGAACTCTTCTCTTAGGATCCATCTGTTTGAGACGCCTGCCTCTTTTCACAGTTGTGTGTCTGTGTTGCAGGGTCGCGCCATTTTTGCCAGCGGCAGTCCTTTTGATCCTGTTACGCTTCCAAGTGGAAAGACTCTTTATCCTGGCCAAGGCAACAATTCCTACGTGTTCCCTGGAGTTGCTCTTGGTGTTGTGGCGTGTGGACTGAGGCATATCACGGATAAGATTTTTCTCACCACTGCTGAGGTATTGTAAAATACCGTCTGTTTGTCAAGGCTGTGAAATCTCAAATCAGCCCGCTGTAGGCCGTCTGCATTTTATTTATTTAGTATTTCAGTTCACTCCCTAGAAGGTGTAAAGTCCAAGGATCAAATCTTTCCCCCAAGGGGAGTCGGGGGTGGGTTGTAAGTTCACACTGAGTCACTAGCAAGCATTGTTCTTCTGTAGGCAGCAGACTGTGTTCTGTTCCCTTAAAAGGGACCTTTTTTAAATTGATGTACAATATTATATAAATTACAGGTGTACAACATAGTATTCCACAATTTTCAATGGTTATACTCCATCTGTGCCTATTATAAAATACTGGCTGTATTCCCGTGCTGTACAATATGTCCTTGTAGCTTGTTTTATACACAATAGTTTGTGCCTCTTAATCCTCTGCCTCTGTTTTGCCACTCCCCCCTTCCCTCTCCCCACTGGTAACCACTGGTTTGTTGTCTGTATCCATGAGTCTGCTGCTGCTTTGTCATATTCAGTATTTTGTTGCATTTTTTAGGTTCCACATACAAGTGACATCATACAACATTTATCTTTCTCTGCCTGACTTATTTCACATAGCATAATGTCCTTTAAGTCTATCTCTGTTGCTGCAGATGGCAAATTTTCACTCTTTTTATGGCTGACTAGTATTCCATTTGGAGAAGGCAATGGCACCCCACTCCAGTACTCTTGCCTGGAAAATCCCATGGACGGAGGAGCCTGGTAGGCTGCAGTCCATGGGGTTGCCCGACTTCACTTTCACTTTTCACTTTCATGCATTGGAGAAGGAAATGGCAACCCACTCCAGTGTTCTTGCCTGGAAAATCCCAGGGACAGGGGAGTCTGGTGGGCTGCTGTCTATGGGGTCACACAGAGTCGGACATGACTGAAGCGACTTAGCAGCAGTATTCCATTACATGTATATACCACACCTTCTTTATCCATTCATCTTGATGGACACTTATGTTGCATCCATATCATGGTAGTTGTAAATAATGCTGCTCTGAACATAGGGACACGTGTATTTTTTCAAATTATAGCTTTGTCTGGATATATATATATATATACACACACACTCTGAAGTGGAATTTCTGGGTCATATGGTAGTTCTACTCTTAGTTTGAGAAACCTCCATACTATTTTCCACAGTGGCTGTACCAGTTTGCATTCCCATTAACAGAGTTCAAGAGAAGGAACTTAAAAAAAAAAATCTGCAAATTTTGATCAAGTTCTGTGACAGTAATGAGACAATGAAAATTTTTGTTTCCAAATCATGAAATAAGTGGTAAATATTTTTCTCTATGGAGAACCTTCCTAAATGATGACATTTTGATGATTTGAAATGAAAGTCTGACTTGGTATAGTGAAGAAATGTTTATCATTCAGAAATGCAACCACTCTGGTATTTCAGCTAAGAAGAAATTAAAACAGAGAGTTTGGTGTTTGTAAAATCATTAAAAGGACAGATTTCCCTTCAGGAAAGATTCCCAGAACACCACACAGCAGACCCAGTAAGGGCGCTGTGTTAAACTACCGTTTGGCACTCTGAAGGATCTGAAATTTCATCTTTGTTATTTAGTCGCTAAGTCGTGTCTGACTCTTTTGCAACCCCATGGACTGTAGCCTGCCAGGCTCCTCTGTGCATGGGATTTCCCAGGCAAGAATTTTGGAGTGGGTTGCCATTTCCTTCTCCAAGGGATCTTCCGACCCAGGGATCGAACCTGCGTCTCCTGCATTGGCAGGTTGATTCTTTACCTCTGAGCTACCAGGGAAGCCAAAAATTTAACCTTACTTGCAGGCTAGCAGGTCAGCCTGCCACAGATTCACAAATGCTGGCAAAGGACACAGAACTCCTAGGTCAGAGAAAGAGGAATTTATTACTCATGGCACAAGAGACAATGGGAACCTCAGGCTCCCATCAGTTTCCCTTCCCTCCCAAGCTTCGGGAGGATGACACAATGGTTGGACCTTCATTTGTGAAAGTGTGAGCTTGTGATAATCAGAGTGTTCATCTCGTTGATACTTTTGAGGATGCAATTCATGAAGGAGAAATTGAAGCGAGTTTCTTCTCTTAAAATTAACCCACTGCACAACATGCTAACTGAACCGAACCACATCCAAAGTGATTAATGTTCACATGATTTCATCACACATACAGGTTTGTCTCTCCACTGTGAAAGATGTTTATGTTATTGGCGTGATCTCAAGCAGCCTAATCCCAGGTTTCGCACTTGTCATTCCGTGAGAACAGATGTCTGTCAGCCCTTGTGCTCGGCTTCTTTGTCTTCACTGCACCATGGCTCGGGTTTCAGAGCTTCTCTGACTCAAAAAGTCGTCTTAAACATAAGTAGATGTCTCCTTGCTGAGAGCTTTCAGAGTTGCTCTTACATTAAAGAAAATGTTGTCATTGTCTTTTCTAGCAGACACATCAGAAGAAGAAAGATGATCTTTCATGGTTGCCAGTGATTTCTTTCCTAAATAACTCCAGCACCCTCTAGTGACAAATTTCTAGCCAGTGATCTCTCGGGCTGAATCTTTCAGCCTTTTCATCACTTTCTCCTTAGGCATCACATAATATTTCTGTTTTGTATGCCACATCAGTGCTTTCTTTGTGTCCCTTTCAAGTCCCTTTAAAAAAATTTTATTAATTTCTGCTGGACAGCAAAGTGAATCAGCCACATGTATACATGGATCCTTTCTTTTTTGGATCTCCTTCCCTTTCAGTTCACCACAGAGCATTCCCTGTGCTATCCAGTAGTTACCTATCGACTAAGCTTCTTCCCCAAATTCATTGTCTCTTGTTCTCATTTTTCTCTTTTAATTTCTGCTTTCAGAGATCTCACTCTTTCTCTCGTTTCCATTGTCATCATCCTGAAAGGGGCCAAGAGTGTGTATCTCTGTTCTTATCTTTTACCACATCTCCTGTGAACCACTGGGTATTTCCACCAAAATGCCCTGCTGTTTCTTTAAATACAGATGTGAAAAACCACCTTTCATCTCCCCTTACCCTCACTATCCGCATTTCTGTTTGTGACACCCACTTTGTAAGCAGGCTCCGAAGCTTGGAAGACTCACCTTCTTTTTATCCTCCCTAATCCCAAAGCCTTGAAATACACCACGCCTCGGAACAGCCATGGACTGCCCTGTGTATCGTCTTGCCCTGAAATGATTCCTTCCCCACTGGTCTAAGCCTATCTTCAGGTCATGGCTTAAGTCCTACCTCATCCTTGGCTCTCTCTGTGACTGCTCTGAATTATTTTTATCTTTCTTCTTAGCCATGACTGTTTTTAGCAAACACGTTGATATTTCATTTGGTTCCTAGTTGTATTATGCTTTCAAGAGTTTCACATATCAAATAGTCAAGTCTTGCCTTATAATTAAATCATATGTGATTTTCTATACAAACAGAAGGTCTCCCATATACCTCTTTGAGAAGACCGGTAACATCTAACACCATGCTAAAACACATAGCAGAACCTTACTAAATACTTATTGAATTATATAGAACTAGTCAACAGTGTTTATCAGTAAGAATCTAATGCCACAGACACGCCTCTTGCTGTTCAGTGGCTCCGTCGTGTCTGACTCTTTGTGACCCCATGGACTGCAGCATGCCAGGCTTCCCTGTCCTTCACCATCTCCCGAAGTTTGCCCAAACTCATGTCCATTGAGTTGGTGATGCCATCCAACCATCTTATCCTCTGTTGTCCCCTTCTCCTCCTGCCTTCAATCTTTCCCAGTGTCAGGGTCTTTTCCAATGAGTTGGTTCTTCGTATCAGGTAGCCAAAGAATTGGAGCTTCAGCTTCAGCATCAGTCCTTCCAATGAATATTCAGGGTTGATTTCCTTTAGGATTGCCTGTTTTGATTTCCTTGCTGTCCACAGGATTCTCAAGAGTCTCCTCCAGCACCATGGTTCAAAAGCATCAGTTCTTTGGTGCTCAGCCTTCCTTGTGATCCAACCCTCACATCCGTAAATGACTACTGGAAAAACTATAGTTTTGACTAAATGGCTCTTTGTCTGTAAAGTAATGTCTCTGCTTTTGAATGCACTGTCTAGGTTTGTCATAGATTTTCTTCCAAGGAGCAAGTGTCTTTTAATTTCATGGCTGTAGTGACTGTCCACAGTTATTTGGAGCCCAAGAAACTAAAGCTGTCACTGTTTCCATTTTTTCCCCACCTGTTTGCCATGAAGTGATGGGACCAGATACCATGATCTTGGCTTTCTGAATGTTGAGTTTTAAGTCAGCTTTTTCACTCTTCTCTTTCCCCTCATCAAGCAGCCCTTTAGTTCTTCTTCGCTTTCTTCTTCGCCGTTAGAGTGATATCATCTGCATATGTGAGGTTGTTGATATTTCTCTCAGCAATCTTGATTCCAGCTTGTGATTCATCCAGCCTGACATTTCTCATGATGTACTCTGCATATAAGTTAAGTAAGCAGGGTGACAATATATAGCCTTGATATACTCCTTTCCCAGTTTTGAACCAGTCTGTTGTTCCATGTCCAGTTCTAACTGTTGCTTCTTGACCTGCATACAGGTTTCTCAGGAAGCAGGTCAGGTGGTCTGATGTTCCCATCTCTTTAAGAATTTTCCACAGCCTCTAGAGTGCACAAAAAGAAGAATGCTGTTATTAACAAAAGTAGCATGTAAGAGATCTAGGTGAATATTTTGTTTGGCCACTGCAGATCTAGTAACTGTTAGGATTATTGTCAAAATGCTAGTTGGCTCTCTTATGAACTAGAAATCCCACGATTGCCACCAATCCCAAAGACTATTCCTGCACATTTTTATATCATAAAGAGATTTTTGGCTCTCTTGGTTCTCTGGACAGTCTCTTGGACTTAGAGTGTTCGGGGTCAGCGATACAGACTCCCAAGTAGTCTGTGCGGCAGCCTGGAACAGCCTCCTTTCTCCAGTTCACATCTGGGAGGCAGACCTGGTCCTCCTGCCCTCACACCCCTCCTCCTAAATCACCTTCCCCACCCTCTCTGATGTCTGCCCAGAGGACTGTAGAGGGGATCCCCTGACAGCAGCATCTGGAGCAGACTTTGATTCATGTAAGTCACTGGGTAACTGAAAACCCAGCTAATTTTAATATTCATATAATACTATCTAATGTATAATCTAAATTCAAATTTTGTCAGTTATTTATAAAAGACCTTTATAACTTGCAGACTACTCTTCTCATATGCAGCAACATTTCGGCCTTTCTGTTTCTTTTCTGGCAGTGGCCCTTTGAAGAGTACAGGCCAGTTGTTTCTTGCAGTGTTCTCATGATTTAATTCAAGTTATGTGGTTATAGGGTTTGGTTTAGTTGGCCCAATAATCATGTCCTTCTCAGTGCATCACATCAAGAAGCTCATGATGTCAGTTTGTCTCATTTTTAAGCTATTTTATTGAAGTATGATTGACAAAAAGCCACACATCTTACAACTTGAGTTTAGAGATAAGTATACACCTTTGAAGCCATCACCACAGTCCATACCATAAACAAATATATTACCTCCAGAAGTTTTTCCCACCTTCTTTATTATGTGTGTGTGTGTGTGTGTGTGTGTGTGTGATAAGAACATTTAACATAAAATATCTACCCTTGTAGCACATTTTTATGTATACACTGTTTCTTTTAGAAATAGGGAGTGTTTGGGGACAGCCCATGCTGAAGCTGGTTAGATGAGTCACATGATCCAAAATCTGTGTAAAATTAATATCCTGCTTTGCAGTGTGACTCAGAAATAGCTTTATCAGTCTCTTAGTCTACCTCCCGTGTAAGAATATGTGAGCTGGGAGTAAGGCATGACCAGCCTCCCCACCTCTGCTTTCAGGTCCTTTCCTATCACTTCTCTCATCTTCCTCTGAATTCTTTACCCCACTTGCCCGGTGCTCTAGTGCATCGGGTCAGAAAACTGCCAGCATTTCATGGTACAGTATAAGAGGAACTGAGTTAAGAGGAAATGCAGATGTTCATCACCATCTTTTCACTAATTGTCTTCTCCCACCAGTCTCCAAACACACTTGCATACACACACCAGTCTCCAAACACACTCGCACACACACACCAGTCTCTAAGCCTCTCTGAGCTCCATTTTCCATTGAGAAAGGGAGAGATGCAAGTGCCGATGGCATTCGTGTGATCTGCTTTTATCTGTTAACGATATTCCCTATTTTCCTCACAACTACCACGTTGTATGACATGAAGTATTTTTTTGTCTTTTTGTTTGTTTTTTAAGGTCATAGCTCAGCAAGTATCAGATAAACACTTGGAAGAGGGCCGGCTTTATCCTCCTTTGGACACCATTAGAGATGTTTCTCTGAAAATCGCAGAAAAGGTAAAACGACTGTGGTTAAAGCCTCATTGTTTTTCCTTCCTTCTATGGCTAAGTTTGCATATTTAGACAGTGAAACGGTAGTAAAAATGCACTTCCTTGAAATATCTGTATCCACTTCTTCTGTCAGAAGTCAGAGAAATGAGGCATGGTGCCCTGACAGAGCATAGGAACTGTATTTGATCCTTCGGCATGGGTTGAATCTTTAATTCCCCTACCCTTCTTTTTCTCTCCCAGAATTGAAGTAATTCATCAGGCTTTCATTTCAGCTAAGCTTCCCCAACTTCACCCTTTTTTGCTTGGTATTTTCCATAACACTGTGATAGTCCCCACAATATTGCAGATATGATTGAGTGACAGTTAGGCCTTTAACCACCCATGTCTCTGTGATATGTGACATCTTACAAATCACAGTTGATTAAATTGGGCAGGAAGCAAAACAGTGAGAACAGAGAACTCCAAGCTGTGGAGGTGGCAGATGAACTCTTCAAGGAGCTAGTCAAGAAGAACCTTTGTCTTCGGTAACTAAGAGGAGAGAGAAAGGGACTTTTGTGTAGGCTGGTTGTATTCATCTGCTAGGGCTGCCATAATAAACTGCCACCAGCCGGGTGACTCAAATAGCAGAAATTTACTTTCTCACAGTTCTGGAGGCCGGAAACCTAAGATGAAAGGGCTTGGCAGGTCCAGTTTCTTTGGAAGCCTCTCCTTGTCTTGCTGATGACCACCCTCTCCCTGGGTCCTCTGTGACCTTTCTTCTGGGTGCGCCCATCCTTGGGGTCTTTCTGTGTGTCCGTATTTTCCATTTTTATAAGAACACCAGTCAGCTTGGGTTAGGGCTCACCCAAACAGTCTCATTTTAAATTTATTTTTCTCTCTAAAGGCCCTGTCTCCAAATACAGTCCCACTCTGAGGTACTGGAGGTTAAGGCACCAACATTTTGGGGTAGCATACTTCAGCCCACAATAGTAGTCTTATGTTGCAACTAGAATTTCTCAACCTCAGCCCTGTGCACGTGACTCTTTGTGCACTGGGTAACTCTTTGGTGTGGTGCCGGGGTCCAGCCTCAGCAGGATCCAGGGGGTACCCTCAGGATGAACGGCGTCAGCGAGAGAGAGAGAAGACACGTGAGACCAGCCTTGATAGGGCCAAATCTGCGAGGGAGAGAGAGAGAAAGAGAGAGAGAGAGAGAGAATGACCAGACAGGGGGTGCAGAGTCTGGCAGAGTCTGGCAATGCTTTATTTTTTACCATAGCTTTTATACCCTAAGTTAGTGCATCTCTAAGGGGAAGATAGTTTAACATTACATCAGCTTGTTCGTCACGAAACCAGGGTGTTTTCTGCATACTTCTTTGTTTATGAGGGTCTTGTACATTATCTTCTGGCCTTGGGGCCTATTAACATTTTATGCAAGTCAGGTGAATGTAAACCTATTTTCTGTTTTTATGGTGACCTTAACTGAAAGGTAACAGTGTCATAGGGAAATAGTACAGAGCAGAACTATATTCTTGTTAATACAAAAATTAATCTTTCTGCAAAAGTTGTCAGTTGCGTTTATCTAAGAAGTTTACCCCATACAGACTCTGCGGCTTCAGTGAGGCAGCTTTTGCCTAGCACTCCTGACTGACAATTAACAACCATCTCATTGTTACCACACTAGGGCTAAGTTCTTATTTCTCTAGATCTTTAACTATATTAACAATGGTTTTTATAACACAACCTTAGCACATTAAAGGCAAAAATACAGCAAGCAAAACACAGCAAACAAATCACAACCCAATAACCACCTATAGGATAATTTTCTTATGTTTTCTAATAGGACTCCTTTACCCCTTAAAAGAGCTCTCTATCTATTAGGGCTTTTATATAATCAGGTTCTTTATGCTATTTTATGATTAGGATATTATAAGCAATCATGCATATTAGTGCCAAGCGCATAGAATGCATTTGGCTAACAAACTACCAGCAAAGGAGTTTGAATTAAAACACTCCTTTCACCCTAAATAATCTCATAAAATACCACCACCTGGGAAACTTATTGATTAAAGTTCTAAATGGATTCTTATTTGGGAAGAGACTGGGGAAGGCCTTCCTGCCTGTGTCAGAGTCCATTGAGGCAGGCATCAGAAAGACAGATATCATCTTTAAGGTGAGAGCCGGGGGTAGCTTTTCGAAATCCCTGAAAACCTGATCTGCCTTGCCTGCCAGGCTTTCTCCTCGTGACCTTGTCATGGGTGGGATCTCGTGAGCTGGCCTTTTCAAAAACCCCTGAAAACCTGATTCGCCTTGCCCGTCAGGTTTTCTCCCCTGTGGCCTTTTTAGGGGTAGGGTCTCGTGTACTGGCTCCCGGCAGTGTGGGGCCATCTCGGGGGTTATAGATGGTTCAGCAGCATCCCTGGTCCTTATTCACCAGACGCCAGTAGCCTCTGCAACAGGTGTGACAACTGAAAATGTCTCCAGACATTGCCAAACGTCCACTTGGAGGCACAATTGTTCCTGGCTGAAAGTAAAAATTTATTAGCAAATTTATCAAAACAATCCCGCTTAGGATTCATACATCATTATTTATCTTGTTTATTGAAAGTAAGTGCTTCAAAAACCAAGTAATGCTTCAAAAAAAAAAAAAAACCCTTTAATTCTGCTTGGTTATCTGTTCACGGAAGAGTATGCTCATAGTTTCTCCCAGTTTGTCTCTACTAGTTTTAAACCCCTAATAGTTTGGATTATTAATACATGGAACATCACATTGTCATGTTAAGTTCCTTTTGAAGATTTCAATGCAAACGAGTAGCATATGATCAGAGGACGAGTGAGATGATGAAGGGCAGCAGGAGAGTACAAAGGACTCAGACATTTCTCCAGGCAAGAACACTGGAGTGGGCAGCCATTCCCTTCTCCAGGGGATTTCCCAACCCAGGGACTGAACCTGGGTCTCCTGCATTGCAGGCAGATTCTTTGCTGTCTCAGCCATCCAGGAAGCCCAAATTAACATACTCCTAGTTTCTCCTCATTTGTATCTACTTAATAGTTTGAATTATTAACACACCAAACATCACATTTTCATTTTAAATTCTCTTTTAAGATTTCAATGAAAAGGAGTAGCATATGATCGACTGGAGGAGAAAATAAGACGATGAAGGACAGCACTCAGATATCACACTTTATAAAGAGAGGAAAAAAAAGCTGAGTGCATAAACAGAAGCTGGGAAACCAGGACAAAGAATCGGCTTCAGGGAGGAAGGGGGTATAGTGGACTGACGATTGTGGTATCCATGGTACATTCAGATGTACGATTCTCACAAGTAGATGGTGATGACTGAAACTTAAAGAGAGGCTGGATGTAATGACGGGGGGTCGTCTGTGTGTGGTAACAGGGGCAACTCTCAAGGTAGTTGCAGTCGCCAAGAGAACAAGTGGAAACGAAAGAAAACTGAGGCTAGAACCCAGTTCATTATTCTGACCAGAGAGAGATGAAAGAAGCCAGTTTAAACTGGAGCTGGTTAAAAAGAAGAGGCCCAGAACTGAGCTGCCCATCAGAAATCAGAGCAGACACCGTTTCAGGATGGGGGGTGGAAGTTATGAGTGACAGAACCAAATCCTAGTGATAAGAACAGAGGAAGACATTTATTTAGTACTTAGGAAGCTTTCAGAAACCTTTACAGACACAACCACAGTCCCACAAGAAGTTGAGAAGTCAGGGAGAATTAGGAAAGCAACAACATATAAGCCACTCTCCAAGAGAGTCTAGCATTGACAAGAGGAGAAAGTGAATATCTCACTGATGGAGAGCATTGTCAATGCAGTGTGTCCCGGGAGCCGAAAGAGGAATGGATTTGCACAGAGTCTGTGTCAGGAATGAAACAGAACATCTTATTATAAAAGTGATACAGCCATTGCAAAACAGGCACAGGAAAACTTTTTGGGGTGATGGAAATTTTCTGAAACTGGGTGTAGTAACAGTTGCCTATCCCTCTGAATTTACAGAGGTAATTGGATTATATGCTTGAAATGGTTGAATTTTGTGGTCAGTGAATTGTAACTCAAGAATATTTGTTAAAATATAATAATACCATCTCATAGGCATTCTGGAAAGTGGAAAATACCTGATATTCTACTTTTCTAACACAAGTATTGTCATCATTTTGGTGTGTTTGCTTGTAGTCTTTTTTCATTGGGTTGCTTTCTTTTCTAACATCAATATAATAAGGTATGAGCATGTGTTCACATACTTTTGATCCCTATTTTTTATAAGCATTTATCCATAATATAGCACAGTCTTTATAACTTTAATTTTTCAGAAATGCATAATTTTACATTGGGAAGAGATAATCATTCTAATAGTCTTCAAAATCACACTTATTCAAATAAGTTTGTCATACAAATAGCTCTTTAAGGATCACGTTCTTAAAAAACTGGAGTGAATTAAAGAGCACATGTGAAATGATTAATTTTGACAGTGGAATCCTTTTTTCTCAACACAGGGGAAGAGAGAATATCAAGACATGGAGGAGATAGTTTGAGATGATGATAGAAATTGAGATAGTTTTCTCTGATTAGCTGGAATTTTCTCAGCAAAGTGAGGAGAATCAAATTGATACTGGATGGGAAGGGAAGGTTTGAAATTGACTTGTGGGAAATTGACTTGAGAGGAAGTTTTTTGTGTGTTTGTTTTTGAATTTTAAAGAATAAAAGCATCATGTGTAACCACGTGGGCCCAAGTAAGGTTAGGAAAGGTGTGATATGTCAGGCGACAACTATGAAAGGAGAAAGACGGCCCTGAGGGTTCCTGGTCAGGGGCTAAAGTGGGGACTGTGACAGGAAGACGTGGGGACAAGGTTCTGTGATACCAGTGGGTTAGGGAGCATGGAAACTGCCCCCAGCGCCCCACAGATTAGGGTGAGAGTCGCCCTAGCCGTGGGATGGAAAAAGAGATTCTGTAGGAGGCTGTGGTCAGAATCGAGATTGCTGGAAGTGCAGGATATCTGAGTTCAAACTCAGCGGGGTGTTTAAGGCATTGAGTTCAAGTTAACTATCAGTCAGGTCATTTCCAGGCTTTTAAGATGACTCATCTGAGAACTTCTGGTAGGATCACCCATGGGTAAATCCCTGGCAGCCACACTTTCCTTTGTTGCTGACATCATAGTCTCCTCTTGTTACATGATTGCATTTTCACTTGATATCTTTGTGATGGTGTGTTCTTACTATAATACACTGAAGTTTTTGGAAACAGGCAAGATGTGGATTATTTTAATCTTTTGAAACAGATATAAAATTTCTTTTTTTATGGAGGTATAGTTGATTTATGCTGTTGTATTAATTTCTGCCGTACAGTAAAGCAATGCAGTTTTATATATATATATATATATATATATACACTTTCTTTTTTATATTCTTTTCTATTATGGTTATCATATTCAATATAATTCCCTGTGCTCTACAGTAGGACCTTCTGTTCATCTCTCCTGTGTATACTGATAATACCTGACATCTGCTGACCTCAATCTCCTACTTCAGTCCTCCTCCTTGGCGACCACAAATCTGTCCTCTGTGTTCATGAGTCTGTTTCTCTTTCATAGATAGGTTCATTTGTGTTGTGTTTTAGATTCTACATATAATTGGTATCATATGGTATTTGTCTTTTTCTGACTTATTTCACATAGTATGATAATCTGTAGTTGTGCCCATGTTGCGGCAAATGGCATTATTTCATCCTTTTTTTTTTATAGCTGGGTAGTATTCCATTGTGTATGTTCACCATGTCTTTATCTATTCATCTGTTAATGAAATCAGATGAAAAATTTCTGATGTGCTCATCATCACCTATATTCATTAAAATAATTAATATTCTTTTTTTTATTTCTAGATTGTGAAAGATGCATACCAAGAAAAGACAGCCACAGTTTATCCTGAACCCCCAAACAAGGAAGCATTTGTCCGCTCTCAGATGTATAGCACTGACTATGACCAGATTCTACCTGATTGTTATCCTTGGCCTAAAGAGGCCCAGAAAATACAGACCAAACTTGACTAGTAGCATAATAGCTGACATTTCTAACTCCATTAATGAGGTCTTGAAGTCTTTCATAATTTTCAAAGATTGAAATCTTTTATAACAATTCATAATACGCTAGATTAAGATAATTTTACTTTAACAATCTAAAAATTTACAGAAGAATATTAATATACTTTAGTGTGATTATCTCATTGAACAATTTGCTTCATTTACTTTCTGGTTATTTATGGTTTCCATCTTAATTATTTTGCCCAAGTTCTCTTTAAAAGCTACTGTAACTACCACTGAGAAACCCATCATTTTCGTATAGGGAACTAAGGGGAAGTCCAAAATTAATAATAAATTGATATGATCAGTATTCAAATCCATAATTCTTTTGTTGCTCACTTTATTAAAAATTGACTTAAAAGATTAAAATCAATTTAGGCATGGACAGACTTTCGCTAAAAACAGAAATAACACTTACTTTGTTGCCTAGAGAAAAATAACTCCTCAGGTGTTTTTATTCCAATCCTGGATTACATGTGCTCTTTTGATGCAACTGACTTCTAATGTTTCTAAGAAAGATCATTGCTGTTTACAATGCCTTGTGCAGCCTTAGATTTTAATATTCTTTTGAGATTATTCCATCTCCTTATCACCTTGGTCCTCCGTCAGAAATCCCTTCGTAAAAGCACCTTTCTTACTCCCTGACCAAATGCCCTGTCCTTCAGCCCTGCACATTGCTGCTGGGCCCTCGCAGACCATGGCCCTGTCCTGAGGTTGGTGCCTTCAGCTGAGCACAGCCTGAGAAGTGGGCAGAGCAGAGAGAGTGGGGAGCATCTGAAGAAAGGGCTGCCTGTGGGGTCAGCGTCTTCAGACACACATCTCCAGAGCTAAGGCAAGCGGGGTTCCCAACTGAGCGACCTGCCCAAGTGTCCCCTTGAGTAGCTCAGGTAACTAGGAGCTCGTTGTGTTACAGCAAACTCACTTTCCTCTGAGTCTGAAGGAGATTTTGTCACCTCTTCCCCAATATCAGGAACCCTCTTTACATCAGATGTTAAAATATTCTAATGACTATCAGTAGTTACAGTCCAGAAATGAATGTTAATTTCAGGTTTTACTTTAGAAATTAATAAACCAATGGAGACAAGTTAAAATTCTTAAGCTCAGGTACAATAACATTTACTATTTATTTACAGAATTATATGGAGACTTTTTGTTTTTGAAGTAAGGCTTTCAAGGAGTATAAAAAAATGTTCAGGATAAACTGTAGTAATAAATGATTTCATTGAAAGTTACACAAGTTGTTATAGTAGAAGGGGTAGGGGTATTTCTGAAGGTAACAGTCAGTCAAGAATTTCCTCAGTATAGTTATTTTGAAAAGATCTGGAATGCCTTTTCTAGTTTTCATCGCTGCTTGTCTAGTTTTCGTGTTGTCTTATAGCCGTAACTAAATGTATTAACCTATGCAAACGACTTATTAAAGCATTAGAAAAAGCAAATGAATAAAATGAGAAAGTAATTGTCTTTTTCTCAAAATATTGTTACCCTTAAAAATGACAGTGCTGGGTCTTGGCAGTCATATGATAGAGAATTTTGAATTTTAAAAATACTCTAAGCTAATTTCACTTTGAACTTCATTCATTTAATATGTGTGTAGTCATTTAATACATGCTTGCTGTATACTGTTATGAGTGAGCTACTTCCTTATCCTCAGAGAAAGATAATGAAACAAACATTGGGTGATTACTTGCCAGGTACCGTGTAGTCTGTATACCTTATCTTATTTAATGAAGTCCTCACCATTCCCATATGAAGTAGATGCTTTAATGTGCCATGTCCGCAGAGCTCATAAGTGAAGGAGGGGAACTCTGAATCCATGTTTACCTTTCTCCATTGTCTGTTTTGTGTTTGCCAGAGTACAGTCAGAACAGTACTGTCTAATAGAAAAAAAGTGGGACACGTGAGTAATTTCTGTGGTCCTATAAAAAGAAGTGAAGTGAAGTGAAGTTGCTCAGTCGTGTCTGACTCTTTGTGACCCCATGGACTGTAGCCTACCAGGCTTCTCCATTCATGGGATTTTCCAAGCAAGAGTACCGGAGTGGGTTGCCGTTTCCTTCTCCAATAAAAAGAAGAAACAGGTGGAATTCATGTTCATGTATTCTACTGAAACCACCATATCCAGAATATTATAAAAAGAATTGAGATATTGTTACACATTTTTAGTTTCCTTTTTTATTTCTATTATTTATGTATTGTGCCGAATTGATTGCAGGACTCAGAATCTTTGATCTTCATCCAGGGATACAAGATCTTTTGTTGTGGGTGGGGTATTTTTAGTTGCAGCATGTGGGATCTAGCACCCTGATCAGGGATGGAGCCTGGACTGTCTGCATTGGAAGTGCAGTCTTAGCCACTGGACCACCAGGGAAGTCCCCATATTTTTGCATTATTTTGTTCACACTAAGCCTCTGACATCCAGGTATATACATCAGAGTAATGAGAAACATATAAAACAGTGTAATAGAACAGCTCACAGACAGACCCCCTGAATACTTACAAAAGTAGCACAAAAATCAATACATGAAGAATGGTGTTCAGTAACCGGATTGGGACAGCAGACCTACTACATGGATAAAATGGAAACTGGAACCCTGCCTCCCACTATAAAAAGGAAGACTTCAGATGGATGAAAGACCTAAATACAAATGGTAAAAAATGTAAGTTAATAAAAATTGATGTAGCAATGTATCTTTGGTACCCTTCCCCCACTCCCACCCACCTCCCGCTGGCCAGACACAAACATGAAGTGAGAAATGGATGGATTGCATTATCTAAGGATAGGAAGGTTTTGACTGGTAAGTGGGTGCTGCCATTTAACAGTATAAAGTGAAGAAATCTAGGACTGTGGAATAGGCTGGTTGCTTTTACAGAGATGGACTCATAAACAGATAATTTAGGCTCAGAGGCTTAAATTCTCAGTTCTAGTCGCTGTTTAAATGCTAGGAAAAAATGCCTCTTTTTTTTAATTAACTTATTTTTTATTGAAGGGTAATTGCTTTACAGAATTTTGCTGTTTTCTGTCAAACCTCAGCATGAATCAGCCATAGGTATGCATACATCCCCTCCCTTTTGAAACTCCATCCCATCTCCTTCCCCGTCCCACCCCTCTGGGTTGGTACAGAGCTCCTGTTACTCACTATAAGACTGAAATAACAGAAGCCCAAAATCATAGGTCATCCTGCTGGTTTTGCCAGATTTTAACAGGAGTGGCATTCACAGCCTCACCAGGACTCTTATGTGAAACTAAAGAGTATTGACCAAGACCCAGGAGGACGTTGATTTGGACTGGGGATCTCTGGGTAGGGGGGTTTGGAGGACTTGTAATACCCTAAACCGGGTTGAGTTCTGACCATCCTGTGTCCCAGGAGACCCCTCACAGTTGGCAAGTCCTTCCTTACTCATCAACAGGGGAGCTCTTCCTGCCTACAGAGGCCATAAATGCCTTGTGTGAAGAGCCTGTAACAACCTCACTCTATCCCCTCTTCCTCCTCCCAGACGATGTCCCATGATCTCCTTAGGCATCATTTGGAGACCAGCATGGAGAGGAGCTGTGGTGGATACAGTTAAAAAGGCAAACCCAGGAGGAGAGGACTCACACCAGGAAAAGTCTAGACTGTGCTCATTTATATTGGCAAAACCTCAGGGAAATGGATGGAATTCTGAAAACGTTCTGAGGATGGAACAGTGTAATTTGGGATTGGGCAGACTTTATGGAGAGCTTCCCAGGTGGCTCAGCGGTAAAGAACCAGCCTGCCAATGCAGGAGCTGCAGGAGACGTGGGTTCGATCACTAGGTCAGGAAGATCCCAGGGAGGAGGAAATGGCAACCCCCAGTATTCTTGCCTAGAGAATCCCATGGACAGAGGAGCCTGGCTGGCTACAGTCCATAGGGTCACAAAGAGTCGGACACAGCTGAGTGACTGAGCACACACGCACAGACTTGATAAATGGGGGGTGCACCTACTGCAGATCCTGAATTTAATGTGTTGCCTTGAGCAGCTGAAAATGACTCTGCTTGTTGGTTTAGTTAGTTGATGGAAATGTAGACTTGACAATGATGCACATTAAATGAAATTGAGAACATGAACATTCCTTGAAATAATATAAAGGGATTCAAAGATTTACAAAGATGGGATTGTAGGAGTAGATTTGCAGTGGGCAATTGGACCATTTCAATCCTAATGATCCCCTAAGTCTCCCAAGAAGACCTATTGGTAACCCTCCTTTCACTAAAGTCTTGAGATAGACTGATGAAGGGATTAGTAGCATCAATGAAAAGCATTTTTAAAGATCGAGGTATAATTAATATATAACATATTAGTTTCAGGTTTACACAGTGATGTGATATTTGTATATATTGCAAGATGGTCACCACAATAGATCACCATAACTAGTTACAAAATTTTTTTTCTTGTGATAAGAACTTTTAAAATTCTATTAGCATCTTTCAAATATACAATACAATATTAACTATAGTCACTGTGTGCTGTGCTAAGTCGCTTCAGTCGTGTCCAACTCTTTGCTACCTCGTGGATTGTAGCCCACCAGGCTCCTAGGTCCATGGGGTTTTCCAGACAAGAATATTGGAGTAGGTTGCCGTACCCTCATCCAGGGGTCTTCCTGACTTAGGAATCGAACCCACATCTCTTAAATCTTCTGCATTGGCAGGTGGGTTCTTTACCAACAATGCTATTAAATTCCCATGACTTATTTTATAACTGAAAATTCATACTTTTTAACCCCCTTTACCCATTTTGTCCACTTCTCCATCCCCTGTCTCTGACAATGACCAACCTGTTCTTTGTATTTGTGAGCTTTTTTTTAGGGGGGGGGATTCCATATATAAGTGAGATCACAGGATATTTATTTTTCTCTAACTGACTTAAATCACTTAGTGTAATGCCCGAGGTCCATCCTGTTGTTGCAAATGGCGAGATTTTGTTCTTTTTTATGGGGTGTGTGTGTTTTCTTTATCCATTGGATACTTAACATGTCTTGGTTGTAGTGCATATTACTGCAATACGGCAGCAAACTAGTTTTTATTTTCCTCAAACCAATACTGAGAATGGGATTTCTAGATCTTTCAGTGGTTCTATTTTAATGACTTTAGGAACCTGTGTACTTTTTCCATAGTGATTGTACCAGTTTCCATTCCACCTAGCAGTGCACAAAGGTTCCCTTTCCTGCACATTCTCACCAACATTTTTCATTTCTTGTCTTTTTGATTAGAGCTGTTCTAACATGTGCTATCTCATTGTGGTTTTGGTTTGCGTTTCCCTGATGGTTAGTGATGCTGAGCGTCTTTTCATGTACATGTTAGCCATCTGTATATCTTCTTTGGAAAACTGTGTTTTCAAATCCTCTGCCCATTTTGAAATCATATATTTTATTTTATTTTTTGCTAATGAGTTGAGCTCTTTATGTATTTTGAATATTAGCCCCTTATCAGATATGTAATTGGCGAATATTTACTCTCATTCAGTAGGTTGCCTTTACATTTTGTTGATGGCTTTTTTGCTGTGCAAGAACTTTTTAGTTTGACATAGTCCCACTTTGTTATTTTTAGTTTTGTTGACTATGCTTTTGGTGTCAAACACAAATATCATTGCCAGAATTGATGTTAAAAAGAGCTTATCACCTGTTTTCTTCTAATTTATGGGCTCCAGGTCTTTCATTCAAGTCTTCAATCCATTTTGAGTTAATTTTTGTGTATGGTATAAGATAGTGGTCTAGTATTTTTTCTTTTGCATGTGGCTGTCTAGTTTTCCTAATAGCATCTGTTGGGAAGACTGTCCTTTTGCCATGTGTATATGCTTAGCTTCTGTGTCATAAATGATCATGTATGTGTGGATTTCTGGGCTCTCTTATTCTGCTCCATTGATCTATGTGTCTGTTTTTATGCCAATACCACACTGTTTTTGTCTATTTAGTTATTTGGCTGCATCAGATCTCAGCTGCAGCACACTGGATCTTCATTGCATCATGCAGGATATTTTGTTGCAGCACGTGGACTCTCCACTGTAGCTTGCAAGCTTCAGCAGTTGTGGTTGTGGGCTCTCTAGGTGTGGTACTCGGGCTCCAGAGCACAGGGGCTTCAGTCGTTGTGGCAGGTGGGCTGTTTGATTGTGGCACACAGGCTCCATAGGTGTGGTGCACAGGCTTAGTTGCTCTGAGATATGTGGGATCTTCGTTTCCTGATCGAGGATCAAACCTGCATCCCCTGCATTGCAGTGTGGATTCTTAGCTACTGGACCACCAGGGAATTCCCTATACTGTTTTGATTACTGTAGCTTTGTAGTATGCTTTGAAATCAGAGAGTGTGATGTCTCCAGTTTTGTTCTCTCACGAGTGCTTTGGTTATTCAGAATCTTTTATCATACTCTACAAATTTGAGGATTGTTTGCTCTATATCTCTGAAAAATGTCATTGTAATTTTGATAAGAATTGAATCTGTAGATTGCTGTGAGTAGTATGGACATTTTAATAATATTAATTTTTCTAATACATGAGCATATAATATCTTTACACTTATTTGTGTCATCTTCAGTTTCTTTCTGGGGAAGGCATGGCAACCCACTCCAGTACTCTTGCCTGGAAAATCCCATGGATGGAGGAGCCTGGTAGGCTGCAGTCCATGGGGTCGTGAACAGTTGGACATGACCGAGCGAATTCACTTGCACTTTTCACTTTCATGCATTGGAGAAGGAGATGGCACCCCACTCCAGTGTTCTTGCCTGGAGAATCCCAGGGATGGCGGAGCCTGGTGGGCTGCCGTCTATGGGGTCGCACAGAGTCGGACACAACTGAAGCAACGCAGCAGCAGCAGCAGTTTCTTTCATCAGTGTCTTATAGTTTTCAGTGTACAGGTCTTTTACCTCCTTGGTTAAATTTATTCCTAGGTATTTTATTCTTTTTGATACAATTATATGTGAGATTGTTTTCTTGATTCTTCTGATAATTCATTATTGGTGTATAGAAATACAACAGAATTTGTGTACTGATTTTGTACCCTGAAACTTTACTGTATTTCTTTATTCTAAAAATTTTTTGTAGAGTCTCTAGGGTTTTCTGTACTTAATATCTTGTCATCTGCATATAGAGACAGTTTTACTTTTTACTTTCCAATTTGTATGTCTTTTATTTCCTTTTCTTGCCTAATTGCTCTAGCTAGGACTTCCAGTACTTTGTTGAACAAAAATGACAAGAGTGGGCATCCTTGTCTTGTTACTGATCTTAGAAGAAAAGCTTTCAGGTTTTCCTCATTGAGTATAAATAATGTTAGCTGTGGGCTTGTCATATATGCCTTTATTATGTTGAGATACATTTCCTTGATACCCACTTTGTTGGGAGTTTTTAATAGATATTGAATTTTGTCAAATGCTTTTTCTGCATTTATCTGAAATGATCATTTGATTTTATATCCTTCATTTGGTAATATGGCTGAATCACATTGATTGACATTCTGATGTTGAACCATCCTTGCATCCCTGGAATAAATCCTGCTTGATCATTGTATATGATCCTTTTGATGCTTTGTTGAATTTAATTTGCTAATATTTTATTGAGGACATGAAAAGCATTTTAATGACTCTTCTCTATAAGCTGGGAATTGCTATAGTTAACATGAGCCCTTTATTTAAATAGAGACATCAGAATCTTGGGGCTACTAGAGGCTTAAAAAGCAGCACTTTGCAGCAAATAACAACTGGAGACAAGGTGTACTAACCAGGACAGTGTAATGAGAATAGTTTGGCCTACAGAAATCTTTGGTGGTCACCAGTAAATCACAGGCTCCCAGAACCAGAAATGATGCTGAAAAAATTGAACAACTAAGACAACACAGGTCTTGATCTAGAAAAATGGGTGCTGGTGTATACAACCGTTATAGCTACAGTAATGCATATCAACTGAACATCAAGTTGCATGCTAAGTTGCTTCAGTCATGCCTGACTCTTTGGCAACCCTATGGACTTAGCCCTCCAGGCTCCTCTGTCCATGGGATTTTCCAGGCAAGAATATTGGAGTGGGTCGCCATGCCCTCCTCTAGGGAATCTGTCCAACCCAGGGACTGAACCCACATCTCCTGCATTGGCAGGCAGGTTCTTTACCACTAGTGTCACCTGTGAAGCCCAGTTGAATATTAAATTGGCTTAGGCCAAAAGATGGGGACAGCCCATGTAAGTGATACAGCAGAAAAGCCAGATCAGGGCCACCAATAGTGTCAAGGCCCTCCCTGAACTTACACGCACAGAAATGAATGAAAGACCTCTAAGGTGAAGAACTCTGTAGTCTCACAAGTATGTTTCCAAAATCTACCTTTGAGGCTCCATTTACTAGGATAACGATGCATTGCAGAAAGACAGATATGCTTAGTTGCTTCAGTTGTGTCCGATTCTTTGCAACCCCATGGACCGTAGCCCACCAGGCTCCTCTGTCTATGGGATTTTTGAAGAATACTGGAGTGGGTTGCCATTTCCTTCTCCAGGAGATCTTCCCAACCCAGGGATTGAACCTGTGTCTCCTCCATCTCCTACACTGCAGGTGGATTCTTTAGCACTGAGCCACCAGGGAACTCCTAACCACCAGGCATTTTGGAAATCATCTGGCAACAGCTCTGAAACCATGGTGGTCTATGGCACAAAGCATAGAACCCATTGTCTAGTTATCTTCATGGTGAAGAGAATTGATTTCTTCATCATCTGTGGCAACATCCCCACATTGGATCCATGATGCATAGAATAAGAGTTATTCTGACTGGAGTACCAAACGATTTGCCAAGATAAATCCTACTATCAAAAGCTTTAAAAGCAGCACAGGTGTAATTCTTATCACGTCTGGACTTAAATGATCTTTGGCATGTGCAGGAGAGAGATAGGGCTTTAGGAATGACAGCATTATGTTTATTAATCAGATTGTAATTCTAACTGTAGCTGTTGTCAAACAGGTTCTCTTTCTTGGAGCAACTCAGTAGGTAGGTATTAATTTGGCCAGTGCATTTTTTTGTTTTGTCTTTATTCCAGTAAGGAGAAGACACTTGTAGCCGCAGTTTATTGATAACCAACATTAAAGATTGTCTTCTCTTAATGTTCCATTAACTTCCTGTGTGCCATTATATAATTCTTTTTCTTTATATATAATTCTTGATATTAGACCTTGATCATCTCAGTATCATACAAGGCATCATGCTGGACTAACACATTGATGATATATGCTCATAGACCTGGAGCACAGGTGTAATTAGCTTCTCTGGATACCCACTATGACATATATCTGGCTGGACAGTACAAGGTAAATCCCATGAAAGCACAGGAGCCTGCCACCTCAGCCAACTTTGTGGTGGTCCAGTTTCCTGGTGTATGTTTGAATGTTCCGGCCATAGTGAAGAACAAATTGTGTGCTCTATTTCACCTACAACGAAGGAGGACCCTCAGTGTTTGGTGGCTTTCTTTGAATTTTATGTGCAGTGCTCCAGCCCATTTATGGGTTAATCCAAATGCTTCTAGATTTAACTGGGCTCAGGGGAAAAAAGAAAAAAAAAAAAAAAAGCCTCTCCAGCTGAATCAGGTTGCAGTGAAAAGTGGTTCTACCATGTGGACCCTATGAGGGAGATCCAATGGGCTGAGAATTTTGAGCAAATTAGGATTTTATATAAAATCAGGATTTTTGAGCAAACCACACTCCCTTCAGAAAATACTTGTTCTTTCAACTTATTACTGGGCCACTTGAAGTAAAAGAAAGAAAATTGTCCTGCTCAAGAGGGTTATATGAAGGCCTCAGATAGGCTTCTGCAAAGCCTTCTCAAGTTCTCAGAAGGATAACTTGTAAGCAGTCATACAGAAACTCAAGTTCACAGGCAACAAATTTCTGCTTTATATAGCAATGTTTTTGAAGTCCTTGTGTTATGGTGTGTCAGCTCATCAGACCCACTCTTCAATCCATTATATGAGTATCCTCTGTCCTTGGCCTAACAAAATAGGCCAGCAAGGAATGAAAAGCAGAGAATATACTTGAAGAAAAACTGATTTAATTCAGTAAGCTTTAAAAAGACACAAGCATGTATAATGAGCATTCTTTCCAAATGAACATTTTAAACATATATGTATACAGTATCAGGATTCTTGAATGACAAGTAACAGAGGCTGATTCTGCCTCTCAAGAAAAAAAAAGGGGGGGCAGATGTTAGGTGTTAATAGCTCACAGGAGGTTTTGGTCAACTGCGCGTTCCATAGGCCAGGAAGGAGGTGGCACTGGGGATCCTAGCAGCAAGAGTTCAAAACCATCTCTCCAGGAGACTGCCAGCTGGATTCCAGCCACTTCTCCCAGAGAAGGGGAGTTTCCCCAGTCTAAGTGTGTGTGTGTGTGTGTGTGTGTGTGTGTAAACACGTACCTGCTCCTATGAGGCTGGGCATACAAACCAGCAGTGTATCTACTCTAGAATACCTACAAAGCTGAGCTTTGAATTATCATTACATGAAACATATTTATTCCTATAAAATCTACATTTCTACTATTAGTGCTTCTGCGATGGTTGGATGGCATCACCAAAGTGATGGACATGAACTGGGCAAACTCCGGGGGATGGTAAGGGACAGGGAATCCTGGCATGCTGCAGTCCATGGGGTTGTGAAGAGTTGGACGTGACTCAGTGACTGAACAATATTAGTGCTTCTGATAGGGGGGAAAAAAAAATTGGCACATGCTTCTATTGGACATGTCAAAGTAGGTCCTGAAAACAGAAATAGCTCCAGAAGCAGTAAAGCATTCAAAAACCAGAATTTATTACCTTCATTTGAGTCATGTAAGATTTTTGTTCCATATTCTTTAAACTTACCTTTCTGTGACTACTTTAGCTCATTTAATCATAGAAAACACTGAGTGGCTTGGGCACATACTAGATGAATGGCACCTATTACTGTCTCAGTTCAAAGGGGAAAAAGTTAACAAAGTTAGTATCTGTTTAGGGCCTGAACCCTTCTGAATGCTAATACTTCTTGATGGCTCTGGGAGATGATACAGGCAGTTGACTCCTATGCTGTGTTTTCAGTCCCAGTAAAGACTGAGAAACGAGTCTTTGGCAATGTCAGTCCTACTTCTTCCCTTCAAACACAGGGAAAATGAGGCCCCAACGTGAGTCCCAGCCATATGCAAAGCCAGGATTAAAACATGAATGGGGAAGCTGGATGAGCAGGCAAGGCAGACCCACGATAAGGGTCTTGGTGTGAGGGTCCGAGTTGCGCCCTGAAAGGAAACTCACTCTGATGAGCTGAGTAGAGCTCAGGCAGGATAGAGTGGACCCTGTTCCCAGGCCTCATGGTCAGGACACAGCTTAGCACAGGGTCTGCTATCTGTCACGTCCTGGCCCTGCCCGAGGACACGTGTCTGGGTCCTAGACACAGAGGAAAACCAGACACTGGAATGGACTGTTTCGTCAAAGATTCTATAAGCGCCGCCAGCACATGCAGCAATTTTGGCATCTAACAGCATCCCGAGATGGGGAGTGAGGCATTCCGTCCATGTCGCTGAATCTCATCCCCAAACTCTGGGGACTGAGGGGTATCAGTGGACTGCCTGTCACCCAGCAGGAGAACGGACTGCTCCCCAGGAAAGGGCAGTAGTTAAGAGAGACCGAGACCAAGAAACCAGAGAAAACCGAGTAGAGATAGCTCAGGAATGTCCTTCACCGGAGGGGAGACTCCCAGAAATTCCTGGCGAGGGGTAGATGCCCTGTAATAAAAAGGTTTGGTAAGAGCTGCTTAAACAGGGGCTATTATCGTTAAAATAAACTCTCATTTTGACGAAGGCTGGTGAAGACTGTGGAGCTTGAAATTTTCAGGGGAGATGGTGGTGACATCACTTTTGCCTTCTAGGAAGGTGACAGTGAAGGGCCATCCATACTGGTCCTTCCCAATGCCCTTGCCCCACAGAACGATGCAAACTGGCACGGGAAGAAGACCCAAGTGCACAATCTGTGGGACACTGTGTGCACAAGAAACCATATTTGGTTCTGAGAAGAACCCAACTAAGAATATTGGTACATGATCCTCAGTATTACTAAGCAATCGATGTACACAACACAGGGCAGAGTGTCACCACCGTTACAGTTAGCATTTGATTTTACTGAAAGGAAAAACCCCACATAGAAGAGTTTAAGAAATGTGTAAACACGTGTTCTTAGTTCCTATTTTTAACTTAAGAAAAATGTGTGGTGTCCCCGGCCTGCTAGCAACAGGAAAAGGAGAAATGCTAATGTTTGAGTTCATAGCTGCAGTTTGGGAGAAGGCAATGGCACCCCACTCCAGTACTCTTGCCTGGAAAACCCCATGGACGGAGGAGCCTGGTAGGCTGCAGCCCATGGGGTCTCGAAGAGTCGGACACGACTGAGCGACTTCACTTTCACTTTTCACTTTCATGCATTGGAGAAGGAAATGGCAACCCACTCCAGTGTTCTTGCCTGGAGAATCCCAGGGACGGCGGAGCCTGGTGGGCTGCCATCTATGGGGTCACACAGAGTCGGACACGACTGAAGTGACTTAGGAGCAGCAGCTGCAGTTTGACCACTGCCATTCAGCTGGGCTTTGAAAACGCTTCTTTAATCAAATTAGCTTCACTGGTTAGACTGACAGGCTTTTATTAGTTTACCACAAAATAGTTTTCAATTAACACCAGAACATAGAGGTAACATTGCCATCACACTGTTACAAAGTTAAAAGGCTTATGTGTTTGTTTCAATACCAGGGAAAAAATACTGGAGCTAGGTTCCCCACCTACGATGCTAACCAGCTACTGGTCCTTTTATTTTGCTCTTATTAATAGAAATATAACTTAGTGAGCTTAGTTATGTAGGCCTCTTCACAGAGGCCTCTTCATAGCTTCCTAGGAGTCAGAACTTTTGCTTTCGATACCGAATAATATCTGGAAAACATGCTCACTTTTGTGTTTTTTGAGAAATTCCAAGAACTGGCCCAGATTCATGTGATAGTCATTCCTCAAGCCGTAGTCACCGTGGGCCTCAAGGAGTAATTCTTCAAAAGAATGGAAAAGGCGCAGGTCTCGCCCGTCTCCTTCTGTTTCAATACTCTCCGCATGCTTACAGGAAATGTGCTTCCAGTTGGGGTACCTGATTGTATGCCAGAATTCCTCACAGTGCTCTTTGAAGCCCTCCACACAGATTATCCCTGGCTTTCCCGTCATGCAAAATCCTGTCACGTCCAACCTTTTCCCGACCTCCAGGATCTTTTTCCGTAGGTCCTGCTGATATATATGGTGGCTGTAGATCCACATTCGGAGGAAGGTGTTCTTGACTGGTTTTGCTTGTGTCGATGGTTCGTCCACAAGCTTTCTGTTCAGGAAGTAGGAGGTGCTGTTGTCCTGCAACCACTGGATGGCCGCACACACACAGAGCTCCCCTGGATCAAAAGTGCCGACGTAAGAAGTGAGGCCTCTGTTGAGAAGCAGCTGCTGCTGTCTATCAAGTTCTGGTGACCGTGCAAACATCTGCAACGCTACATAGGGGTAGCTGTGAGGCATGGTTACTTGCAAGTCAATTTTCACCTTAAAATGAAAGGCAAATAGATTTAAGTACCGTAAAATCACATAAGCTAGTTTATCAATGGCCACCGCATGATTCTGATCAAGGTATCAACAATAGTTACTGCTTCTGTTACATGTCAGCTGTGTGCCAGACACTGCACAACTTGACAAACACAATTTTACACACAGACATAAACTCCTTCCATTGATGCAATCATTCCTTCCAATATTAATCAAACACTGACCACGTGTCAGGTACCCTATGCTGAAAAAAATATTTCAAGATATTTCTTCTTCACAAGAAGCTAGACATTAGTTCTGTCCTTCATGAAGTCTAGAGCCTAGTGAAGGGGGCAGACATTAAACAAATCATTACATGCAGCCAGTATTTCATTGCAAAGCTGAGAAGCACTGCCATGGAAGAGTGGAGGGATCCACTGAAATGTGTAACCAGAGGGGCTGCATGAGGTCGGGGGAGCCAGGCAGTCTGCTCTGAAGGAATGATGACCCAAGGCTGGATAAGAAGTAAACAACAGTGTTTCTCAAACGCCTGCACCACTTGTTACATGGGCTATGCTAACACTGCTGGAGATAAACAGATCAGAAAATGAAGGTCAATTCATTTTCAGAATTTAGATTTTCTATCTGTATTTGCTTTCAGGGTCATGGTGCCACCAAAGAAACAGTCATTCACTCCTTAAAAACAGTGCTGCCAAAAAGACAACATTTAGATCTGGGGAAATCATAACGTATGTACAAGATAGTCTATACCACAGTAGTAGGACTGGTTAAACTGGATAAGTGACAGAATAATGGCACTATAAGACTGCAAGATGTGTTTAATAAAAACACTAGCCATACTGGTTTAAAAGGTGAGCATACGTATGTAAATTCAAGATCTTTATTGGAGACAACTAACATCCCATATTTTCCTTTCAAACAAATAAAGGAAATATTCATCTGGAATATTCTCTATCTGCTTCTTGGAGAGGAAGCTCAGGCTCCAAGTGTTTTCAATAAAACCCGGGAACCTGGCAACAAGGAAAACAACTCAGGGCACCTACCTTGGGCTCCTCGATTTGCAGGGTGATCACAAATTCGATTTTTGGTGGCAGCGCCTCCCTTATGCCGTCCAAGTATCTCTTTATGTTTGTCAGGGCATTGACATCTTCAAGTTTTACTTCTCCTTGGTTAGGAAACATAGAAAACAGCATTTCCATCTCCAGCAGCTGAAGCTGAAGGCATTCCTTCATTGAAGCCGACATGCTGAGTCGCAATCAACCTGCCAGGAGAACTGGAAAGGCCCAGGGACACTGGGTTTGTCAGCGTCGGCGGTGTCCAGGGAAATTTCCCGCAGTTCCCTCTCCGTGGTAGCCGCTCCGCAGGAGCGCTATTACGCACCGAGAGCTATGGGCACAAAGCAGGACACTTAAACTCTTCCGCTTTATTTTCTGACCCCCAAATCTAGCATACACATCTCCCAAGATGCGTCGTTAAAATTCAGATTCTCTTTTCCCCCGCCCCCCCGCTTCCGATCTAGGTCCAGGTAATCTTGATTTTCAACAAGTGTTCGGAGTTATCCCGTTGCAGATGGCTGGCAAACACCACCTGCGGACACTGCAAGCTTGAATTCTGGGAAGGGCGAGGGGCCCAGCTTCCAAATCCCACCCAGGTGTGGGGCTTGGGCGGCGGTGTCCGCAGCGACCAGAGAGGCCCGCAGTATCGGCGAGGTTCCGGGGTCTTTTGGGCCCCGCCGCGCTCCACGCCAGTTGCAGCCCCCGCGGCCTCTGCGCCACGGACCCCTGCCGGGTGGGCCTTTCGCTTCTCCCAGGAGCCACTCCGGACCCAGACGGCAAATGTGAGTCCCGACGATTTGGATCCACCTGGCTTCTGCCCCCTGGGGTTCTGCCTTAATGACAGGGGTCTTCCAAGTAAATAAAATGACGTTTAATGCGGGGAGGGGAGGAGCGGCTCGAGAAAGCTTCCCAGAAGAAAACGTTTGGGAGATGAACCTCGAGAGTAGAGAAGTAGGATGCCGGGAACCGAGTGGCGCTCACTGGGGCTGGGACCACCTTGTTAGCGGTCCCGTTTCGGGGCTTGTACCCCCTCCCCACTCAGGACCACTCGGAACCCCGCCTTCCCAGGAACGTGGGCCTGCCACCCTCTGACACCCGAATTTGGAGTCAGGGGCTGCGTTTGTTTTTTTCTTTTTTGCCGGTCGCAGCGCTCTGAGGGCCCGCGACCCTCAGCCCCAACCCCCGGGCCACCGCGGGGGCCTCACCCTTCCTGGTCATTCAAAGGGAAACAGCCCCAAACCCTCTCGCAACCTCGCAACGCGGATCCGCAATTCAGCAGGCGCGAGCCGCGCGTGACGGGCGCGGAGGAGGGGCGTGGCCAGCAGGCCGTCCCCCGTGCTGATTGGCTGAGGGGCGGGGCAACAAGCCGGAAGCCACGTAGAGCCACGTCTTCGGAGTCTCAGCGCCGCAGTCAGTTCCCGGCGCCGCCGCGAGGAAGGTGGTCCGCGTGGTGGGGGTGAGGGGAGTGTGTCGGTGGAGGTGAGCGGGGCCCCGAGGCTTGGCGGCGAGGACGGGACGTTGCGGTGGGCGGGGATTCGGCCGCCCGTGAGGCTAGTGGGCTGGCTGGCGTACTGAGCTGCGGGCCGCGAGGGACACGCCTACTCGTCCCGGGCTGGGGAGCGGGCTGGAGGCTCGGGCCCGAGAGTCGAGCTGGGGGAAGGGGTCTCGTCCATCACCTCAGTGCGGGCCACAAGGCTGGGTGCCAGGAAACGTGGGAAGATTCAGGGGCGAGGAGAGAGGAGAACTAACTAGGTGCTGAAGGTTGAAAAGAGGGAAGGGGATCGTTCTTAGCTTTTTTGAGTGGTCATAGTTTGGACTTGACCGTACTTTCAATAAACACCTTTGCATACTCATCAAAAGTAGTTTTAGGACATAAAACGCTTGAAATGATGGAAGCATTTTATCTTGACTTTTTTTTTTTTTTAAAGACTTTTGGACGAAACAGGTTTACGCCCTTATGAATAATTATGGTATATTGCCAACTGGTCAGTTTTTATTGAAATGTCTTCATGCTTGAAAAATAGATTTGATCACTCTGGGTCAAACTAAATTAGCTTCCTAAATGCCAGTTTTTTTCAGCTGAACGAAATAAAATGTTCATTGAAGCAATGAAGGACAATAAAGAGAACAAGGAAGCCTAGGGGGCTACAGGCTGACTTTTGACTTAAAAATTAAAGATAAAAGGAAGATGTTGCTTGTTTCAGAGCTTAATTTAGGAGGGCGTCAGGATCTTCCCTTATGAAAATACAAAAATCCACCCCATGGTGTATGTGGAGGTCTGGACAGTCTTGGAGAGGAGGCTTTTCCCCTTTGCTTCTCCTTTGGAAATCAGTCTCTGTAGCCTGGGAGGAATAGCAGAACTTCAAAGATTTACCAGATATTTTGCATATGCAGCTCAGGTCCACTTGAGAATGTGACTTTAGGCCTCAGTCCATCAGCAACTCTCCATGTAAAATTTAGGTTGTATAAGCTAGACCCAGAATTACGTTTTCCTATGTATAAAATTAGATGATCCCTGATCACGTAGGATTTTGTGAATCGTAAATGGTCATATGTGTGGATTTATTTCTAGGTGCTCTTGTTCTGTTCCATTGATATTTTTTTATACCAAGGCCATACTGTTTGGATTACTGTAGCTCTGCAGTGTGCTTTGAAATCAGGGAGTATGGTGCCTCCAGCTTTGTTCTCAAGAGTGCTTTGATTATTCAGCATCTTTTGTTGTGCAGTGGAATCTTCATGTTAGTTGGGAGTGGACTGTTTAAAGTTTGCGTTGTGTCCTGGAATTGTTGGGGACAACCTGATTTCTGTCTTGAAGTGGACAAAACAGATAATTCACGAGATGTATTCTACTGTTCTTCTGTCTCAAATGTAGGCTTCTTTGGGAGGGTCAGAATGAGGCAGATGTATTAGTTTGGGATGACAGGTTTTGAAGCAAGTGGTCCTTGGAAGGTTTCTTATTATACCTGAAAAATATTCCTTTATTTTGCAGACATGGATTTAGATGCTGTTACAAAGCAGTCAGCATTACATGCCAAGCCTGACGGGCTCACCCTTCAATATGGGACTGCTGGATTTCGAACGAAAGCAGAACATCTTGATCATGTCATGTTTCGAATGGGATTATTAGCTGTCCTGAGGTCAAAGCAGACAAAATCTATCATAGGAGTCATGGTAACAGCGTCACACAATCCTGAGGTAATGCATTTAGTGCTCCAGTAAGACAAGCTTTTATTTCCAAGACCAAACCTTAGTTTCTGAGCACTTTGACCCCAACTCAAATTCTAATTCTAGTACTTTGCTTTTTCCTTGTTATACGATTTTGGTTTTGAACAAGCACTTTTCTTAACAAGTGGTCATTTCGCTCACAACTCTTTAACAGTTGTAGAGAGAGTGAAATGAGACAGTCAATTTTTGGAGTGTGTCCATATTGAGAAATAACACAATGTCCTTCTAACTTAGTTGTATTGAGACATCATCAGTAATAAACAGTGTTGCCTCTGTTAATGTGGCAGAGATTGAAGAGATTGGAGGCAAGCTGGGGAGGGGAGAACACAAATTTTTTTTTTTTCCATTTATTTTTATTAGCTGGAGGCTAATTACTTTACATCATTGCAGTGGTTTTTGTCATACATTGAAATGAATTAGCCATGGATTTACATGTATTCCCCATCCCGGTCCCCGGTCCCACCTCCCTCTCCACCCGATCCCTCTGGGTCTTCCCAGTGCACCAGGCCCGAGCACTTGTCTCGTGCACCCAACCTGGGCTGGTGAGAGAACAAATTTTTGAAAGGACATAGCACACTTTGAAAATTTTCAGACAGCTTTTCTTTAACTAGGGAATAGTCTCCTGTTGTGAGGGTGAATAGCTGGACATGTTGGCTTCAGGGATCCAGAAGTGAACATTGGACAGGATATTGATCAGGCCTGATGAGTCTAGGGTTTATGACAATCAAGTTTTTTAAAGTATTCCTCTGACACAACTTAATTATCTTATTGTGTACTGGCCTATAACTTTAAATAATTTGCTTCTGTTCTGTTCTGTTGCTAGACTTTTGCCTTTGTAGCTAAATCAGCAGCAAGTTAAAGCTGTGGGTTAGTGAAAGATTGTAACTTCTTCCTCTCACACCTGCCCCCCTCAGGAGAGGCAAAACAAGAGGATGTTGCTTATTCAGCTTCTAAATGTGGATTGTTATAACTATGTTAAGTGTTTAAATGTCTAAATCACCACACTTGCTTAATGATTTGTAGGCAGAACCCCAAATTTATTGTTAATTCCAGAAGCACTTCTTGGGATTTCCCTGCTGGCCCAGTGGTTAAGACTCTGAGCTCCCAATGCAGGGGGTCCAGGTTCGATCCCTGGTCAGGGAACTAGATCCCACATGCTGCAACTAAGACCTGGTGCAGCCAAATAAATGAATAATTTTTTTTTTTTTAAAAAGAAGCACTTCTTCAAACAATTTTGAGCTCTTGTCTTCTAGTGTGTGCTTTTGAGTGCAGCCACAAGGAGAAGGATCTCCAGGGGCCCTGGGTCTGCTACAGTTGTGCCTTATCAGTTAACTGATGGTGAATGCACAGATGACAGCCTTTTAAAAAGCTAGCGTGGCACAGCAGCTGTTGGGTGTAAGAGTCAGATAGACTTGATGTTTTTACATCAGCACTGATACTTCCTAGCTGTATGAACATAAGCAGATGACTTGCTCTAAATCTCAGTTTTCTCAGAGAGTGGCGTAACCACAGGAGGATTAGTTAGATTGATGACATGTGTCGTGAGGATTTACTGAGGTGATGTACGTACAATACCTGGCCTAGCACCGGGCCTTCAGTCGTGGTCACCAGTGAAACTGCCCAGCCGTCACTGCCTTTTGTTGGGAGGGAAACAGCTTGGGTTTACTTCCTCACCTCTCCCTCATGACTGTGCACAGATGACTTATTACTATTCTTTTTTTTTTTTTAGGAAGACAATGGTGTAAAATTGGTGGATCCTTTGGGTGAAATGTTGGCAGCATCCTGGGAGGAGCATGCCACATCCTTGGCAAACGCTGAGGAACAACACTTGCCGAGAGTGTTGGTGGACATCAGCGAGAAGGCAGCCGTGGATCTGCACCAAGATGCCTTCGTGGTGATTGGTAGAGATACCAGGTGCCTGTCAGAGCCACGGTGAAAGCTGATTTTTGAATGCCACATAAATGGTTGTATCAGTTTTAGCACCCAAGACAAATGGAAGGAGTCAAGTGGAATGGAACCACCCTGAGAGGTTCCTCCTGGTCTTCTCAGTAGGATGTAGGAGTTAAGTCACCGCTACAGCTTGGGCTTGCTGTCCGAGCCCCAACTCTCAAGCTTTCTGTATGAGTTGAGCAAGTCACTTAGCCTTTTGGAGCGTACCTTTGCTCACCTGTAGTGTTGATGGTGAGCTTATATCTTGCCGGACTTCCTGAGGATTACATAAGATCACGTAGACGATACACCTGTTTGCTGGCACAAGACAGGCACTTTCCAAATGTCTCCCTTTATTTCTTTATTTCTCCCTTTATTTCTGTAGGTTTGAGCCTTTCCCCTGTAGGGTAAGAACATGTGATTATTACTTAACTATGTTTAGAAACTATAACCTTATTGTTGGCTCACACATCATTTTCCTGTGCTAGAGTTTGTTGGAAAGCGTTAACCATCTATATTATTTCTACATGTTTGTCACATTTAGCAACTCTTGCCTTCTTTCACAGAGAAGTGTTACTGTAAAATGTTAGGTTAAAAGTATGCTTTGGAACAGAAGCATTCTCTTTAGCATAAGATATGGTTCTAGCCAGAGATGTGTTCTAAAGTAAATTTCTACTTAGTCTCCAAATGCCTTACCATTTTACCCTTACCCATTAAGTGTTTTACCCTTAATGTGTTACCACTGATTGTGGGTTTGTAGGTAATGAATAGCCAAGTGGTTTATGTTCTGAAGCAGATACCATCTCACGGTAAATCCATCCACATGTGATTTTCCCTCACCTGTTAACTAGTTTAAATGATACAGAAAATCTTGTTCTATAAAGCAGGTATGTATATTGATCTTTATTTTCAGATAGAAAAATAATTTATTCTGACTTTTTAACATGAAAACTAGATTCTCTATCCTTGGTGGTTTAACACCTAGCCTTGGCTTACACACACTGTGTGTATTTACCGTTACTGTTTTCAAGCAGTAAATGTGTTGTTACCATCAAACTTGAAAAAGTGTTTGAGTGTAGCAGTAGTGTTAAAGTTTATATCTATTTCCTAAATTCATTTAAAAGGCAAAACTTTTTCCAAGAAACATGTTGAGAAAGGCTACTGGAAAATGCTTACTTTACCCATATTTCTTTTCAGAGTTTTTGGGCTATTCAGGTTTCATTTAGTTTGAATACAGTGGACTTATTCTGAAATTTGTAACCCAGAATTTCTGCATTTGCTTTCAGAACTTGCAGCTCAGTTGGTCTTGGATTAGATGTAATATTTTCTTCCTTTTCCTTCCTAGGCCCAGCAGTGAGAAACTTTCACAGTCTGTAATAGACGGCGTGACAGTTTTAGGTGGTCAGTTCCATGGTATGTACTTGTTCTGATTTGTAAATTAATCTTAAAAAAAAAAAAAAAATCTCAAAGTGAATACATAATTTAATTTAGGAAAGTTTGAAAATAAAATTAAAGTGAACTTGTAGATATAAGCTACTATTATTTTAAGTTAGAAATTTAAAAAAAAATTTTTTTTCTGGTCATGCATGTTATATTCTACCTGTAGGAGATTATCTGTAGGCAGTGCTGATCTTAAACAGCTTCTTTGGTAAGGCTGATCATACTGATACAAAAACCCTTGAAGTTACTTGAAAAACTCATTCTGGGGAGTTCTTGTTACTATCAGGCAGGTATTCTCTAATATCACGTGTGGAGTCAGTGTGACAAATAATGATGAAAAATACCTTTGACCGACTTGTAATCATGATTTTTAGGTTTTGATAGGGGATCTTTCCTATTTTACCAAGCGAAGAATTGAATGCAATGAAACAGGCTGGAATCCTCTTCTCACATTGGTTGTGCATCTTGTGAATGCAGTGACTCCACTGTGCTTGGAGCTGAATTTTCCTGGTGTCAGATCTCTCTCATTTAGAAGTGTCTTCTCTTGATCCTCTCAACCTCCCAGGTGTTCCTCAATTCCCAGTTAACCTGGCCTGTTCCGGACTCGCCTGATTTGCTTCTCTATTTGCTCTTCTGATCACAATAAGCCTACTGGCAGTGAATCCCCGTCCTTGCCCCTCCAGGGAACTCACCTGCTAGAAAGCAGGAATTCACCTGGGGCCTGGGCCTCCCCAGGAGTGTTTGGTTAAGCTGCTGAACCCTGTGGACCTGTGGGTAGAGTGCACCGTGTTACCTGCACAAGCGCTGGTCTACAGAGAGAAGTTGTAGCTTTTGTCAGATACTCAAAGGGATCTGTGATCTAAGACTAACTCTCAGAACTTACACTTTAAATTTTTTATTTCAGCTGATCTCTCCCTCCTTTTCCCCTGCTTCCTTGACCACTGTACCATGTTGTTCTGTTCGCTGGATCCTCTTCTGTCTCTCCTAATACAGGCTTTCCTCACTTCTTGCTTTCATTCTGCCTCATTTCTGAATGAGCATCCTTGCTGCCATAGCTCCAGCTGCAAATATTCTTTTATTCATTCACTCATCAATTCATCAGACAGTTTTGACTACCTGCTATGTAGAACCCGTCAGGAGTCCCATTTCATGGCATAGCTCAGCCTGTGGTAAGAAACCCATTTTGTATCATGACATGTGTCTAATGTGCTTGTGTGAATAACTGAAACAGTTTTCAGAGAATAGTTCTTACCTTCCTCCATGACATGCGTTCATCTGTTTCATTAAAAAATGGAGGAATGCTGACTGGGTCTCTCTAAGTAGATTCCCTGGCCTCTGGGAGGGTTTTTGTTTGTTTAATAATTAAAAAAAAAAAATTTTGTTTTCGGCTGCACTGGTTCTTCGTTGCTGCATGTGGGCTTTCTCTAGTTGCAGCGAGTGGGGGCTGCTCTCTAGTTGCGGTGTGCAGCCGTCTCACCGCGGCGCCTTCTCTTGTTGCCAAGCATAGGCTCAAGGCGCTCGGGCTTCAGCAGTCACAGCTCTTGGGCTCAGCTGCCCCATGGCGTGCGGAATCCTCCCTGACCGGGGATCAAACCCGCATCCCCTGCTTTGGCAGGTGGGTGCCCAGCCACTGGACCACCAGGGATGTCCAGCAGGTGGTTTTGAAAGCACTGGTCTGAGTCATGTTTCCTCGTATGTGCCTGCCCCCTCCCCAGGTTCACCCTGCCCCAAATTGTGATCTTTCTGCCATCTGCAGAATGGTTGACCTGTCCAGCTCTTTCATTGTAACTCTAGAACCATCACTCTTCTAATGTTTTAACCTAGAAAAATTTGAGAGTGATTTAAAAACAAAAAAAACAAACACCTTTTGCTCATTGCTGTCTTCCACTTAATGTATTTCAGGAAATCAAAGGCAGTTGATATGGCTGCAGCTCAGGGAGACTGGGAGAAGCTACTAGAAGATAGGGTTAGGGAGGTGAGCAGGGCCGGGTCATTCTGAGCCTTACAGGTCGTGGGGAGGATTGGGGTTTTACTTTCAGTGTAGTGGGAGTCCGCTGAAAGAGTTTATGCCGGTGAACAGGATCACATTTTCCCTTTAAGTCAGTCCCTCTGGCTGTGGTTTAGAGAGAGGAGGGAGTTGGTCATCAGAAAGGAAGAGAAACCAGCTAGGAGACTATGTAGTAGATTCATGCAAGACTTGAGTGCTAGTGAGAAAAATGGGAAAAGGTGAAATTAGTAATGAATTTAAAGGATTTTTGTGATTCATGGTGAGGTTAGAGGTGTTGGCTGCCAGGTTTCTGGGTTGATCCGTAGAACGGATGGTGATGTTTTTATTGAGTCACTGTCATTTAGTAAATGTTTGTTTTGTAATTTTGACACTGCTCTCAAAATCCACTTGGTTCAGCCTTCGGTGTGTGTCTTTGGACTGTTGTTTGTCTCTCCTTATACACTGCCACTGAGCTGGTCTGAGCCTTTACCCACTTTTTTTTTTAAGCTCTTCCACCTCCTCCCATCTAATCCTTAAACCAGGGCCAACCTTGCCTTCACAAAATACCATTTCTGTTACACAGCTGCAGTGCTCAAGAACCTAAAGTGACTGTTTGCCTTCGTCCAGACTCTTGTGCTTGACTTTGAAGACCATTGACAAATTTTGTCACAGTATATTTATTGAGTCCTGGTCCACTTTTGCTGTTTCTCTTGCTTCTTTCTCATATGTGTTTAGGTACTTTTGACTGTAAGCTGTTTGTTTTCTGGGAAAATTATCTGTGGGACATTTTTGAGGTTTACAATGAAGGTGTATTGCCCTGACTGATCTGCTCTGCTCGGGGTACTACCCGGCTGGTGGGTGATAAGGTTCTCTGACGACAGCATTCTTCTTGTGGTTATGTGCCTCTGGGCTGGGAATCCCTGGAGGCCTGTACTTGTGGTGACAGCTCTTCAGGAATGGACTTTCCACTCTGCTCTGTTGGGTGGCAAGTCAGCTTTCTGGGGAGGAGGCCCTGGGGGCTTACTCACTTCTGACTCAGTCTTGCCCTGAAGAATTGTTGTTGTTTAGTTGCCAAGTTGTGTCGGACTCTTTTGCAACCCCATGGACTGTAGCCCGCCAGGCTCCTTTGTCCTTTGGATTTTCCAGGCAAGAATACTGGAGTGGGCTGCCATTTCCTCCTCCAGGGGATATTCCCGACCCAGGGATCGAACCCTCCTCTCATGCATTGGCAGACAGATTCTTTACCACTGAGCCACCTGGGAAGCTCTGCACTGAAGAATAGTCCTTCTTTTAAAAAATTTAATTTTTATTTTATAAAAGTTTAGTTGTTCAGTTGTGTCCAACTCTTTATGACCCCATGGACTGCAACATGTCAGGCTTCCCTGTTGAGCAACTCCTGGAGCTTACTCAAACTCATGTCCATGGAGTCCGTAATGCCATCCAACCATCTCACCCTCTCTTGTCCCCTTCTCCTCCTGCCCTCAATCTTTCCCAGCATCAGGGTCTTTTCTTCAGGTTGGTTCTTCACATTAGGTAGCCAAAGTACTGGAATTTCAGCTTCAGCATCAGTCCTTCCAGTGAATATTCAGGACTGATCTCCTTTAGGATGGACTGGTTGGATCTCCTTGCAGTCCAAGGGATTCTTCAAGAGTCTTCTCTAACACCACAGTTCAAAAGCATCAATTCTTCAGCGCTCAGCTTTCTTTATAGTCCAACTCTCACATCCATTTTATATAGGATTATAATTGAGAACATTTAGTTTCAGATGTACAGAAAGTGATTCAGTTATACACATATCCATTCTTTTTCAGATTCTTTTCCCATGTAGATTATTATAGAATGTTGAATAGAGTTCCCTGTGCTATGCAGTAGGTCCTTGTTGATTATTTTACATATAGTAGTGTGTATATGTTAATCCCAACCTCTTTATCCCTCCCCTCCATGTTTCCCCTTCAGTACAATAAGATTGTTTTAGAAGCCTGAGGGTCTGTTTCTGTTCTGTCAATAAGTTCATTCGTATCACTTTTTGAAAATTAGATTCCAGATATGAGTGATATCACATGATACTTGTCTTCGGCTTACTTCTCTTAGTGTGGTAATCTCTAGGTTCATCCATGTTACTGAGAGTGGCATTATCCAGTCTTCTCTATGGCTGAGTAATAACCCATCGTAATATGTACTACATCTGCTTTCAGCGTTCCTCTGTCAGTGGACATCTAGTTTGCTTCATGTCTTGGCTGTTGTAATATTGTAAATGGTGCTGCAGTGGACCTTGGGGTGTGTAATGCGAATTCTGGTTTGAAGAACAATCCTTTGGGGCTTCAGGCTCTCGAAGGCTGTTCTGCCAGGTTGCACGTCTTAGATCAGCATGGACCTTCTACACAGAGAACCGTTGCTCAACGCCTAGTTTAGAGGAACGCCCTCAGAGCAAAACTGGCTTCTCTTATCTTGCATCCTGGAATTCTCTCTTAACTTTGGCCTAATAGTACTGCAGTTCTTTTTGAAAAGAAATGAAAGTCTTTTATCTTTCATTTTTGGTTGTTTTTAAAAGGAGGGTTCATCCAAATTATGTAGTTTATAATGTTATGAAAATAGAACTCAGTTATTTTGTACATGGCCACTGATCTATACCAAATGACTGGTTTTGCTGTTGTTAGTAGTTCATATTTCGTTTAGAACTGAGTATGTGTCCCGCGTGTGCCTCTTTTTCCACCACCGAACAGTTCATTCTGACACCATCCACCTGGCGGCCACATCCCACGGGTGCACGGCTCAGGGCCTCAAAGCTTGCCCCTCCCCACCTTCAGATGCCGTCACCTGGGCTTCTGACCACCCTCTCCTTGGGTCAGTTAATGTGTTTAGATAGGCTCATAGAACTCAGGGAAACATTTTACTTCCTAGAGTACCAGTTTATTGTAAGGAGCGTAACCCAGGAACAGCCAGATGGTACAGATTTGTGTCGGGAGAGGTGTGGAGCATCCATGCTCCCTGGGCACTGCAGTCCCCACAGGCTCCCCATCCTTCAGGGTTTTTATGGAGGCCTCCTTATATAGGCATGGCTGCCTAGATCTTTGGTGTTTGAACTCAGTCACTTGTCCCTCCTTTCTCCCCTCCCTGGAGTTTGGGAGGAGGTTGGAGGGGGGCGAGGAGGACTGTAAGTTTCAGTTCTCTAATCCTGTGGCTGGTTTCCTGGCAACCAGCTGCCACCCCTAAGGTTTCTAAGAGCCTTCTGAAAGTCACCTTATTAGCATAACAAAAGATGCCTTTCTGTGGAGGCTCTGCCAGAAATGGAGACAGATCAAATGAATGATTCTTAGTATAAATCACTGTATCACAGCATGACCTGTAGTTTTAATGACTTCAGTGGATGTTTATGCATATTTCTGAGTGGTTTAAAACTTAGCGTTTCTTGTATTTTCTGAGATGTCTTTTTTTAAAGAGGATTTATGACCCTGAAATTGACACAGTATGAGCCTTAAACTTTGTTAAGAACTGTGTTAAATGGCTTTTTGTATTTCTCTGACAGATTATGGCTTGCTGACAACGCCGCAGCTGCACTACATGGTCTTCTGTCGAAACAGCAAAGGCCAGTATGGAAAGGCAACCGCCGAAGGTTACTACCAGAAACTGTCCTCGGCCTTTGTGGAACTCACCAAACAGGTTGGAATCTCTCCAATGTGGTTAGAGTTTGAGCGGTTGCTTAAAAGAGCATCAGTTGAACAGTTCATTTAAATATTTGTCACTCTTCTTTCCAAAAATTTGGCCTGTCTGCTTTTTCTTTCCAGGGCACTGCAAGGTCTGGCCCTTGTACCCAGCTAACTCTGTGTTGGCATTTACTTGGCAAGGCACATAGTATGTTCTTGTTACCAACTAGGGTTCTTGGCTTCCTTAATCAGTAGAAATTGGTAAGAGGCCAGACAAATTCAGGCAGAGCTTTATTGGGGCCCCTGCTGCAGCAGAAGGGAGCAAAAACCACAGATTCGCTCGCTTGCTGAGGGGAGGCCAAGGTGATTCCTTACATTGGAGGGAAGAGGCGTGTCCAGGGTCCTGGCTAGAGGAGGGCTTAGGTGGTGTGTCCACTCCTTAGCTGGTGTCGTGTGCAGGGGGCATGCACAGTACCCTGCTTTTCCTCCCAGCTCTTCAGAAGTAGCAGTTGGGTGTTTTGGGATGGTTTTTGGTGTCTTGTCCATAATTTGCCCCGACTGCATCCATGCGGTTATTTTCAGTCCTTCTCTTCTTTGTATTTTGTTGCTGGAGGAGACTGTCCAGGTGCAGGCACTGTAGCAAAGGGTCTCAAGTGCCAGCCTGTCTCATTTTGAGCTCACTGGGGGAGAAGCGTGGTGAACTTGCAGTTTTCATAAGTGTTCATGCAGATGAGTTTGCTCTTAGAGTTACTGTAGGTGCTGTTGGCATCACACTGGAAGCATCTACTGTTAAGAAAATCTTTCTTCAAGGTGTACTAGCTTCGTAAACCTGAACAAAGAGATTTGAGGGGTATGATTCATTTGCTCAGCCAATATTGAGCATATGTTATTGTCAGGAATTGTTGACCAAAACCAAGTCCTTGCTCTCATAGAACTTACATTTTGGGGTGAGGGTGGGTAGGAGAGGAGACTGCCGGGAAAAATCCACTTGCCCAGTGGTGTAATACACTGTGAAGAGAATGACGGATATTATTGCTACTCATTCATCTGTATACTCATGCCCACATTTGAGTGACTGCTAGGGAATACAGACTGATAGGGGACCTTGCTAAATTATAATAAAGCTTCATTTCTGTAATTTATTTGGTCTGTAAAACTTTTCCAATATCTGTGAACAAAAAGTGGTGTTTTAAAACATTACAGTTTTCATATGAAAATGTGTACCCTTTTGTTTCCTGGGTTAAAATAGACAAGTTAACTGAAATAATGGAAGATGTTTACATATACATACCTGTGCTTTATGCTTCACTTGGGTATCTTGAAATTTTTCTTCCACTTCAGGCCTTCTGCAGTGGAGATGACCATAGGACACTGAAGGTTGACTGTGCAAACGGCATAGGCGCCCTGAAGCTGGCAGAAATGAAACACTACTTCTCCCAGGGGCTGTCAGTTCAGCTGTTCAACGATGGGACCAAAGGGAAACTCAATCATTTATGTGGGGCTGACTTTGTGAAAAGTCATCAGAAACCTCCACAGGGTATGCGGAAAATGTGTTTTTAGCGCTCTGCCTGAAACCAGTCTCTGGAACAGAGGTGGCGACGGGAGAGTCATGCAGCTGTCTGGCCGCGGCCGTGAGACATCTGGGCCTCGTCCGCTTGCCGTTGCCATGCGGTGACGCGCAGAGCACGGCTGCTCTCGGCCCTGAGGGCCTTGGGACTCTTCACAGGGGCAGCAGATCTGGTGGAGAGAGCAAAATCAGGATGTGAGATTAGAGCAGTGATTCTTAAGCTTTAGCAGACATAAGAATCCCCTGGAAAGCCGGTGAGCACATAGATTTCCTGGGTCTGATTCTGTAGGTCTAGGGTAGATTTGTCCATCTGTTGTGCTAAAGGAACAGTCATGTCTAAAATTTGATGTGATGGTTGCTCAGGTTTCAGTAAACTAGGCAAATTGCACAAGACATTAATCTCACAGGTTGTAAATTTTTGCTCTTAAATACCAGTGTTTCTTGTTACTGATGATGTAAACAAATGAAAATCACTTTTTTCAGGGTTAAAGTATATACCGTATCTGCTGTTGATTATTTTTTATATAAGGATGGGTGTAGTACAAGGGAAATTGAATTCAATTTAATACCTATAGCTTTCAAAGCACTATGTGGGAATCTGTGTTGCCAAACCACTGGCTTCTGGAAGGGAGTTTTATTTTAGTATTATGTAGGGTTTCAGCTTAGATAGATTTTGAATGCTCTTTTTTTCACTTAGCTGTGAAAGAATTTACCGTGTAAAAATACCAGGAAACCTGTTTACTATTTAAAGGTTAAGATACTGGTTTTATTTGGAAGAGTGTTTTTTTTTTTTTTTATATTTTATTTCCATGTAAATGAATTCTCTTCCCTTGATTTGGAAACAGTTATCTCCATTAATGTTCAAAAATAATATATGTTTATGTAGAGCTTCAGACAGGAGGAATGATCAGGATTTTCTTCATTGACAAAATACTCCAGTTACTTATATTTGATTATACCCTCTGCTTGATCACGTAAGGATAGTAATGGTTCTTTATCTGCAGGTACAAAGACAGTTGTTCCTTTTAACTGGTCTTCAGTTCACAAATTGGGAGAAACTTTGTTTAGCTGAAATTTGATTTTTATAATCTTAAGGACAAGCTCACTCTTTACCTAGAACATGTTTAATATTGCTGAAGTCCTGGAAGGATAATTTTAAACACCTCTTGAAAAGTCATAGTGTACATGCTTCTGTATAACACAGAGGGTCACTTATAATCAATACTTCATGGAAAAAAAATTTCCCTCTGTAACTAGTGTGAGAGAAAAACCTAAGACTTTTTACATTCAATTTTATCCCCCTTTCTTAGACGGAAATGTGTTTTGATTTATTCTCGGTGCTAGGAATTGAAATGAAGGCCAATGAAAGATGCTGCTCCTTTGATGGAGATGCGGACAGGATCGTTTACTACTACCGTGATGCAGATGGTCGGTTCCATCTCATAGACGGAGACAAGATAGCCACCCTCATTAGTGGTTTCCTCAAAGAGCTCTTGTTGGAGGTACGGTGCTGGGGCTGACCACCTTTTCAGACCAGACTCACTGAGGAAATTGTTCTGTATCAGGCAGTTGCTTGAACATCTCAGAGGCGTGATTTGTGGGAAGTTCCTCACATCTGTGACCAGAAAATACAAAAAGAAATGGTCATTCCAGTCATTTCAACATTAGGGCTCTGGTTTTGGAACCCAGAGGGAGTAGTCTTTTGTTTTTTGTACTGGCAGAGAGCTTCATGATTTGGAACTTTACAAAGTTCTGGTTTCTTCATAGCTGCCTTTTTTTTTTGTTTTGGCCAAAATATGGGGCATGTAGTTTCCCAAACAGGGATTGAACCCACACCCTCTGCAGTGGAATCATGAAGTCTTAACCTCTGGACCACCCAGGAAGTAGGTAACTGACATTTTAATGAGGGTTCCATGAACATCATTCCCCAGAGCCTTGAGTTTATATAGAAAGTCTCCTCTAAGGGATTTATTTACTATGATTATCATAAACTTAGGTTTATTATGTTATGCTCTTTTGGAAATCTCAGATTAGCTTTACGTATAAAATGTAATGATAATTATCATAATATGGAAAAGGCACACTTTAAGAATTCAGTGTGTATTTTTATTAAAAACTGAAGAGATCAAGAAATGACAGGTTTCTCTAAAAATGATTCTTTAGCAACTGAGATGTCCTTCATAGGTGAATAAACTTTGGTTCCTCCAGACAAAGGAGTATTATTCAACGGTTAAAAAAAAAAAACTATTAAACCATGAAAAGACATGGAGGAAATGTGAATGCATATTTCTAAGTGAAATAAGTCAAACTGAAAGGGCTGTGTATATCACTATGGGTCCAACTATAGGATATTCCGCAAAAGAAAAACCCACAAAAACTGTGGTGACAGTTAAAAGATCAGTGGTTTCAAGGGGTTGGGGAGAGATGAATGCTGAAGGATAAATAGATGGAGCACAGGATTTGTTTAGGGCTGAAAAGACTACATATTATAAACATAGAAACATGTTCTTATACATTTGTCCAAACCTGCAGAATATACAACACTAAGAATGAATCCTAATGTAATCCGTGGAGTAATATAAAGGAAATTAGGTGATTAAAAAGAATTTCTTGTAAAATTGCTTTAAATAATACTCAAAAACGTACTTAGGTTTTTTCCTTGCATACATGTAAATTTTCTGTTGAGTTGTTTATTGCATAAAACTAAGTGATGGCCAGACTGGCTGATAATTTTGTCATTCTTTAGAACTCTGTTTGTAGGTTTGCTTTTGTAGGGTCTTTGCCTTTGATGGCAAGGTAATTGTCCTTGTTTTTGTCTAGATTGGAGATGGTTTGAGTCTCGGTGTTGTACAAACTGCATATGCCAATGGAAGTTCAACACGGTATCTGGAAGAAGTTATGAAGGTATTGAACACTTTCCATTTTTTGGTAGCTTCTTCATCATTACCTTTTATTGTGAGGTATTTCTGTGAGGAAAATGACACCCTCATAAAAATGAATAGATTGAAGTGCATGGATCAGAGCTGTTGTCTCCCTAAGGGTAGAAAGTGAAAGTGTTAGTCACTCAGTCTGTCTGACTCTGCAACTTCATGGGCAGTAGCCCGCCAGGCTCCTCTGTCCATAGGATTCTTCAGGCAAGAATACTGGAGTGAGTTGCCATTCCCTTCTGCAGGGGATCTTCCCGACCCAGGGATTGAACCCAGGTCTCCTGCATTTCAGGCAGATTCTTTACTGTCTGAACCACTAGAGAAACTGCACTTAAAGGTAACTAGAAATCAAAAATAGGAAAAAATTAAATTGTCCCTAATGCAGAAAGGGAAAGAGACTTTCCTCCCTTTTCCTAGAGTGTTTCTTTTAGAAAACTTATGTCTTCTCTGTTCTTTTGTAATGTCAATCTTTTGAAAGGCGAAAAAGGCCAGTTTTACAGTTAAGGTTTTTCTGTAAGGGCCTAGAGTACCTCTTTGAAACATAAACATCAAGGAAGGTAGCATCCCAACACTCAGCCTCCTGAGAGTTTCACTACCTTACCCTTTAGAGCCGGGCACCCATCTGCTTGACAGAGAGATGTGAGAAATTGTATCATTCCTTTGGAGAAGGACAATTAGGCAAGCCCAGTGGCCACAGCTTTAGGACAGACCCTCATGGCTCAGATGGTAAAGAATCTGCCTGCAATGCAGGAAACCCAGGTTCGATTCCTGGGATGGGAAGATCCCCTGGAGAAGGAAATGGCAACCACTCTGGTATTCTTGCCCAGAAAATTCCATGGACAGAGGAACCTGGTAGGCTACAGTCCATGGGAACGCAGAGTCAGACATAACCGAGTGACTAATACGCACACACACGCATGACAAAAGGTACTGCAAAGTCTTCCTGAGAAGTAGACCTGTTCAGTAGATAGGCTGCCGTGGGGCTTTGTAGGGGGAGAGGCTGGGCTCAGCTCCTGATACAACAAGGGAAAGTGGGGATTTTATAGCCAAGCAATAGGATATGGGGGCAGGGAGCGGGTTGGTGAATGGATAATTGCCAAGAGGAACCTCAGGGAGGGTTCTGGCTTAACCAACCTAACAGGACTTCTGTTGACGGCAGGCCTGGGCGGTCAGATGCAGTCCCTACAGGTTAGGGACTTCGGGCTGATATGGAGGGTAGGGGATTCCAGCTAAACTGATTGAGTGAAAGATTCTTTATGAAATTGGGTCCTTGGAGACATGGCCAAGGACAGGACCTGTTCAGGCTCAAAACAGCCTGATTCTCACGTGGTTGAGGAGAGGTCTTGGTCCCAAGTTATCCTGAGTTGTGTAAAACGGTGGGATTGCTTTCTGTCTTTGCAGTCTCTTTGCAGGGGTCCCCAACCTTCAGGATCTAGTGCTGTGACTGAGATGGAGCTGCTGTGATGACAGTAATAGAAAGTGCACAATAAATGTAATGCACTTGAATCATCCTGAAACCATTTCCCACCCCCAGGTCTGTGGAAAAATTGTCTTCCACAAAACTGGCCCCTGGTACCAAAAAGGTTGGGGGCGGCTGTCTTAGCGGATTGCCTGTGATGTGCATCACAGTCTGGCTTATTGGTTATTCAGTAACAAAACTTGTCCTACTCTCCTGTGGAGATGTTTTGTGGGTTGGTAGGAGATTTTGTTTCTAATCATTTCCCCAGCATCCCCAGCATACCACTTGCTTTAAGAATCAGAGTCTGCAGGACCCAAATTGGGTCTGCAGAAAGTAACTCTTTCTCTCCCTGGCTAGTGTGATATTTTCCAACATCAGTGTTATCCCTTGTCAAATTCCTGCATTTCACTAGTTTTTGTGGCCATCCCATTGTTTTTAAAGCAGGAATGGCAGAGTCAGATTCCTTTTGGATCTGGATAGGAGAAGTGAATGAGTCCAGCAGGTGGGCACAGACTTGGAGGGTGTGGTCAGGCCAGCTGCTGTCACCTTTGGTCAGAGTCTTCAGGAGAAGCTGAAAATCGGAACTTTGGTGTGAATTTCCTACCGTTGAAGTCTTGGCAGCTGATTCAGCATTTAAAAGAAATAGTGGTTAGGCCACATAAAACATGCCTGGAGGTGACTAGCTGGTGCCCTGACTTAAATACATGGTTATAGTAAATATATGCCTTAAATATATGGTTACAGTAAACCCACGCAAAGGACTCCATCTGGAGCCTAGTTGCCTGCCTTTCACAGAGATTCTTGCTGTTTGGGTTATTTTGGTATTTTCTTAATTTCTATCTCAAAAATGGCTCATAGTAAGATGCCCTGTTGAGGAAACTGAACGTTGGTAACTCTTCCTTCTCAACACATTCTCTTGTAGATTAAATATTTTCAGCCCTAGCCATAGCCCTAGCCATGTCTCCTAAACCCAGTCAAATGCCAGGCCTGTCTGAGCTTGCTTTCTTTTGCAGTTTTGCTGCTGTCTTTCCTTAACCATTCTCTTGTAGATCTATCTGAGACTTGCTGCCCACTGTTAGTACTCCAGTCACTGATTTCTTACTAGGATTAGCCATAGAAACCACCTAACCTAAGCCAGAGCTTAGCAAACAGTGGCCTCTGGGCCACACTGAACCGGCCAGCCGTGTCTAGTTTCATGGAAATACAGCCATGCTCTCGTTTTTATATGGTCTTGTGACTGCTTTCTCACTAGAGACAGAATGAAGCAGTTGTGATGGAGACCACGTGGCCTACAAAGCCTGAAATACTAGTTATCTCTTTATAGTAAAAGCTGGAAGACCCTGGTTTTAAGCCATTCTCCACGCTGTAGCTAAACAGCTTTCTGGAACAATCAAATCATGTCACTCACGCCCCCAGCTGGACTCTTTCATTATCAGGGGCCCCTCAGCTCTCTCGCGCTGCTTTACCTGGGGCTGTGGACTTCTGCTGTGCAGTCACTCCCCACAGGGACACTTAGGTTTTGTGTTTTAATTGCTTAGTCTCACTAGGCTAAGTTCCAGGAGCTTTGTTCCCTAGGATGGTAGGTGGTGGTGGTTCAGTTGCTCAGTCGTGTCCGACTCTTTGCAACCCCATGGACTGTACCCCACCAGGCTTCCCTGTCCTTCACCATCTCCCAGAGTTTGCTTAAACTCATATCCATTGATATGGTGATACCATCCAACTATTTCATCCTCTGTTGCCCTCTTCTCCTCCTGCCCTCAATCTTTCCCAGGATCAGGGTCTTTTCCTGTCTCTCATCAGGTGGCCAAAGTATTGGACCTTCAAGTTTCAGCATCAGTCCTTCCAATGAATATTCAGAATTGATTTCCTTTAAGATTGATTGGTTTGATCTCCTTTCTGTCCAGGGGACTCTCAGGAGTCCTCTCTAGCACCACAGTTCGAAAGCATCAGTTCTTTGGTGTTCAGCCTTCTTTATGGTCCAACTCTCACATCCGTATGTAACTACTGGAAGAACCATAGCTTTGACTACACAGACTTTTTCTTAGCAAAGTGATATCTCTGCTTTTGAATATGCTGTCTAGGTTTTTCATAGCTTTTCTTCTAAGGAGAGAACATCTTTTAATTTCATGGCTGCAGTGACCGTCCATAGTTATTTGGGAGCCCAAGAAAAGAAAATCTGTCAGTGTTACCATTTTTTCCCCATCTGTATGTCATGAAGTGATGGAACTGCATGCCATGACCTTTTTTTTTTTTCCAACTTTTTTATTGAAGGATAATTGCTTTACAGAATTTTGTTTTCTGTCAAACCTTGGCATGAATCAGCCATAGGTATACATATATCCCCTCCCTTTTGAACCTCCCTCCCATCTCCCTCCCCACCCCTCTAGGTTGACACAGAGCCCTGTTTGCGTTTCCTGAGCCACACAGCAAATTCTCGTTGGCTGTCTACTTTGCGTGTGGTCATGTAAGTTTCCATGTTACTCTTTCCATACATCCCACCCTCTCCGCCCCTCTCCCCATGTCCACAAGTCTATTCTCTATGTTTGTTTCTCCACTGCTGCCCTGTAAGTAAATTCTTCAGTATCATTTTTCTAGATTCCATATATATGCATTAGAATACAATGTCTTTTTCTTTCTGACTTACTTCACTCTGTATAATAGGTTCTAGGTTCATCCACCTCATTAGAAGCAACTCAAAGGTGTTCCTTTTTATGGCTGAATAATATTCCACTGTGTATATGTACCACAACTTCTTTATCCATTCATCCATTGGTGGACATCTAGGTTGCTTCCATGTTCTAACTATTGTAAACACTGCTGCAACGAACACTGGAATACATGTATCTTTTTCAATTTTGGTTTCCTCAGGGTATAGGCAGAGGTTTATAACAATAAAATATGTGACAGAAAAAAAAAAAAGAGCTCAAAAGCTTAATTAGATTTCACCGTGCCAATAAAATGAAGAACAGAGGAGGGGGTGGGGGGAAGGAAAAACAAAGTCCAAAAGAATCTACAGAACAAGTCAAAACATAAGACTAGTAAATGTTTTTCCCGAGTCACTGCTGTCAGAGCCCTTCCCTCACTGGGGGTCACAGCCCACCCCGCCTCCCGAGGACGCCCTCCAACACCGTGCTGGTCTCTGGGCCTCCTCTGGGGGCAGCTCAGATTCTACTCTGGTCCTGCTCCTCTGTGTTCTTGCCTCCAGTGTCTGCAACCATTAGAACTAGTGCTTTTTCTCATGCGGGAGCTCCCAGTGTCCTTTTATATATTCCACAGACACAGAGTCTGCCTCGTTAATCATGTGGATTTAATTAGCAGCGTGTACGTCTGGTGGGAAGGTTCTGGGTCGTCTTCCTTAGCCACACTGCCCCTGGGTTTCAGTTGTGGTTTTATTTCCACCTCTGCATGTGAGTCTTCCTCTGGGGCTTGCTCCTGAGGCTGCCCTGGAGGACTTGGGTCTGCCCCGTGAGGGCCACGTGTGGCGGTGATACAGCTGCTTGGGCCTCAGGGGTTCTGGCAGCACCAGGTACTCAGGGGAGTTGGCAGCTAGCCCAGCAGGAAATTTAGTGCTCTAGAAGCGTATGGCAACCAGTATTGGCCAGTACACTCCAATATTGCCTGGAGAACCCCACTCCCTGACAGAGAAGCCTGGCATACCACAGTCTACAGGGTCACAAAGAGTTGGACACAACTGAAGCGACCCTGCACGCATAGACACAGGATTTTTTTGGCCTGTGGCAGCTCTGTCCCAGTGTGAGTTGAGCGTGAAGACGGTGCAACTGCTTGGCTGGCAGGGACCCTGGTGATGCAAAGTGTGCAGGGACACGGACTGCTTCCGCTGCAGGAGTTATGGCCCTCTCAGAGTCTTTTTTCCAGCCTCTTGTTGCTGGCGATCAGAAGGCCTCATTGGCCAGTCTTTCTCCATAGCTCCGCCTGTTCAGGCACTTAGAGGGCTTTCGTGCCTGGGGTCCTACTCTGGAGTTCAGTGCGTCAGGCATTTGACGGGCCAGCCTCTCTGTTGTTCAGCTGCCAATGCTGGTGTGTGGGGGGGAGAGGCTAGGCTGCTGGCTCCACCCCTCTACGTGTGATTCAGCAGTATCTCCTTGCTTCCATGGCTGCCTGGCTTTCCTCCACAGGCATTTCCCACCATGATCTCCTCCTCACATCCCCACCACCCGTCTCTCTGAAGTCAACAGCAGCCCTCGCCCTGAGATTGCGCCACAATCCCTAAACTCCAGCTGTCAGCCATTGCATCTTCCAGGGGACCTGGGTCCCTGTCCAGGGTATGTATGGCTTTGGCAAGGACTGTCTGATTCTCATTCCATTTAGGCTGCCACAGATCAGCAATTTCACTCTCAGCCTTAAATGTTTCGCGTCTGACTCAGACAGTTGCCACACTGGGGGGATCAGACCCCTGCTTCAGTTCCCCCACCTGCTGAGGGCAGGTCCAGTGTTCCTAACACTCCTGTTTTTCCCCTAGTTCCTTCGTCCTACTGAGTTTTGCGTGGTTCTGTGTATTCTTTTCCCCTGGTCAGGTACTCCTGTCTGCTCTCAGCTGGGGTTCTGCGTGCACTTCTGTGTCTGAAGGTGTATTCCTGATGTATCCGTGGACAGATGTACTCAACATCCACCTACTCCTCTGCCATCTTGTTCTCTCCCATGATCTTTTTTTGAATGTTGAGTTTTAAGCCAGCTTTTTCACTTTCCTCTTTCACCCTCATCAGGAGGCTCTTTAGTTTGTCTTCATTTTCTGCCATTAGAATGGTATCATCTGCGTATCTGAGGTTTTTGATACTTCTCCCGGCAATCTTGATTCCAGCTTGTGATTCTTTCCAGCCCAGCATTTCGCTGACATACTCTGCATATAAGTTATATAAGTAGGGTGACCATATACAGCCTTGACGTACTCCTTTCCTAATTTTGAACCAGTCTGTTGTTCCATATCTGGTTCACTATTGTTTCTTGACCTGCGTACAGGTTTCTCAGGAGGCAGGTAATGTGGTCTGATATTCCTATCTTTTTAAGAATTTTCTGCAGTTTATTGTGATCTATACAGAATTTTCCAAATTAGCTGGAATATTGAGTGCAGCACCTTAACAGCATCATCTTTTAGGATTTTAAAATAGCTCAGCTGGAATTCCATAACCTCCCCTAGCTCTGTTCCTGTATTTCCTAAGGCCCACTTGACTTCGCACTCCAGGATGTCTGGCTCAAGGTGAGTGACCACACCATCGAGCTTGGTAAGTACACAGTGCATATTTGCTGATTAACTCCTGTTGTTTTGTAAATATGTGTTTCAGGTACCTGTCTACTGCACTAAAACTGGTGTTAAACATTTGCACCACAAAGCTCAAGAGTTTGACATTGGTGTTTATTTTGAAGCAAATGGGCATGGCACAGTAAGTTCTCATAAATAATGACCTGCCTTTAGCGCAGACTTTTTTTTTTTAAAGATGGCATTCTGTACCTAGTTAGGTAATATTCCACCATGAAGTGATTGGGACGGTAATAGAAATGATTTAGCTGATTATTTTCTTATGTTCTGTGAAACCATGGCTCTCTTTTAGATTGTAATGATCTTCCTTTGAATGTGAAGAGATAATACTAATTTGTTCCTGTAATATATATAGTTTCTTAAAAATATGTAGGTCTTAATTCCCCTGCAACTAGGCAATTTATACATCATTTAAAATTTTTCTTCAAAAGTGTGAGAAGGTTGAGGACTAACTTATAAGCAACTAGAAATGAGTTTAAAGTAATTTGCAATAGGCATATAAAATTTTTTATGACTTAGCAGAGGGAGAATGAAAGTTTGAGATATAATTTGTATACCCTAATACTCACCATTTTAACATATATTAATAGGTCTGTAGTATATTCATAAGGTTCAGAATTTTTCTTTATTAAATGTTTTTTAATATTTAGCCTCATTGCATAAATGGATTTGAGATGGTTAACAGAAAATGTTATCTAGGTCAGACAATTCTCATTAATTCAAAATTGGCTTGAATAGGCCATGACTATGAGAAGAAAAATAGTAAATTCCTAGAAAATGGAATTGAAATATAACTTCAGTGATCTTATGCAGGGTTGGTAAATGCTTTTGAACTAGTAAATAGTTTTCACAGGCCATAAGGTTTGTTGCATCTGCTCAGATCTCCTAGTGAAGAGTGTAAATGAATGGGAGTGGCCACGATTCCATAAAACAAGTGACCAGTGCATCTTAGTTTACCAGCAAACTTTGTATTTCATCAAGTGAGCAAAGGTACTGTTCCTTTTCAGTATTGGGCCTCTGAAGGCACTAAAATCATGTGTGGGCAAGCAATTCAAAACGGCAGGAATCCTGAGGAGCATGATGTATATTATACTAAATATCCACTATTTGCCATGGTGTAATATGTATGACGAACCTCTTTTCTACTTTTGCTTAGCTTTATGTCCTTAAAAATTAAGTCAAGAAAACCCTACTTATGGCAAATGAATTATATTCTTCAAAGTAGACTGGACACAGGTCAGGCTTAAGGAAGCTGCTTGCCCAGAAGTGGTTTAGTTGGCTGACTGCAACATCATACACTCACCATGTGCATTCACTTTTGCCAGGGTGATCGTTTTCTTGGTAATTTTTACATTTTGGTAACCCAATTTTATAATCCTGTAATACCTTCTGAGTTCTGATTTGATCTTACATTAATTTCAGATATTCTACAGCTGCCATTTTTATCCCCTCGGTTTCTCCAGATTCACTGAGAGTTTCAAAATTAGTTTAGTTGGGATGATCGTACTTACAACTAGGGCATGGTTAGTGTTTGGTGATTTTTTTTTTTTTTGGTATGCTTTTATTATAGGTACTGTTTAGTAAAGCTGCTGAAACAAAGATAAAACAACTAGCAAAAGAATCAGAGGATGAGAAAAGGAAAGCTGCAAAGATGCTTGAAAGTGTAATTGACTTGTTTAACCAGGTGAGAGCTGAGGGGGGGTGCTGGACTCTCAGCTGTGTTGTGCTTACTCGCTCAGTTGTCTCTGACTCTTTGCAACCCCATGGACTGCAGCCCTCCAGGCTCCTCTGTCCATGGGGATTCTCTAGGCAAGAACACTGGAGTGGCTTGCCATGCCCTCCTCCAGGACTCTTGGTTACTTACAGAGTCAGAAGGTAGACAGGGTCATGTACTGCGTCAAACATCGAAGTGGAAAAGTTGTGGCAGCTTACTTGCAGCTGTGTAGATTTATACTGAAATGCAGTGACAGAACATTTATGTGCTTCAGATTTTCAAGTAATGATTAGTTTACAGCTGAGGTCAACAGATTAGCTACGAAGTATATCTGTGAGGAGATATATATATATGTGTGTGTGTATATATATATATATATAAATGTGTTTTGAAACCAACCTTGTCAAGGGAATTCAAAAAAAATAGTCTCTGATGAAGCACATCTGTGGGTAGGATGATTGGGACTGGAGTGGAGACTGGCAGTGGAAGAGCAAAGTGTAGGTCAGTGGAAAGCGACAGAACTTATATTTGGGAGTCTTGCACATCTTGGGCAGTTCATATACCTCAGTATGTAATCCTTGCATAACAGGAAGAGTCGTCATCATAACTCCTGTTTTATAAATGAAGAAACTTAAGAGTTACACAGTGGCAGAATATGGCAGAGTATCCAACTTTAGGTGTGTTTTGCCCCCAAAAGCTCCACTTTACCATGCATGAGGCCTTTCACCATCATGGCATAATATATCAGAAGGGATCTAATAATAAATAAAATGTTGATTCACAGAGTGTTAATGCTGGCACCTTAAGAGTCATCCAGTCCAGCCCCACTTTACGTATGAGCAAGATGAAAGGCAGGCTGGTCTTAGTATTCCCTTCAGCCCGTTTACTGTTGCCTCCCAGAGCCGTCTCCCTCAGTGTCGTTCACGTCCCCACCCCGGTCAGTCACGCAGCGTGGGGGGAGGCGGCAGCCAGGACACGGTTTTCTCAGAAAGCATTCGGATCAGCGCCGTGCTTGTGTTCTTGCGTCTTGCAGACAATTGGTGATGCTATTTCTGACATGCTGGTGATCGAGGCGATCTTGGCTCTGAAGGGCTTGACCGTGCAGCAGTGGGACGCGCTCTATACAGATCTTCCAAACAGACAGCTCAAAGTTAAGGTGTGAGCCAGATTACTCCCTTTCTGAAAATTAACTAAAATAATTTCATTCTACACATATGTATTATATAGAAAATACTGAATTTTCTCACATTTTTTAAAACTACAGAATCCCTCCTAACCATTCTACTGTTATTTAGAAGTATTTGGTTTCCAACTTTATTATAAATATGTATCACTGTAAAGGATTTTATTTTATTTTTTAAACTTTAAAGATGTGAGAACAAAATAATGAACCCCCTTTACACTGGCTTCAACTAGTGTCATCCACAGCCCCAATATTATTTTGAAGCAAGTCCTGGATAGCTTGTTGGTTTAAGTGTAGCTGTTTCCTTCCTCTGCATTATTCTTGGTTCACACAGTACTTCCAGAGGCTAGATGCTGAGAAGTAGAATCTGGGCTGAAAGGGACACAATTTTTAAAGGCATTTTAGATAAATTGCTGATATATACCAGATTACACATTTACCAACAGACATTTTTGAAAGACAGATATTGAATCCAGAGTTCACAGAAATGACTGCTGATTGTTCAGGTTTTTTTAAAGGAGATTTTTATGATCCCCCTTTAAAAAAATACCTAAGATTATTTGATCAATGACTAAGCCATACAGTACTGGCCATTACTTTAGTAGTGACTGTAAAACTGTGGTAATCTACCTCAGTACTGTGCTTTGTGGTACAGTCAGCTGAAATGTAGGTCTGTTCCTGCTGACATGAAATAGCCATAATCTTTTGGTGGGAATTATGTTGCATGGGTTAAGCTTCTGAAAGGGAGTGTGATATAGAAGAAAAAATGAAATGCTTGTGCTTAGGTTGCAGACAGGCAAGTAATTAGCACCACAGATGCGGAAAGACAAGTAGTTAAACCCCCGGGACTCCAGGAGGCCATCAATGACCTGGTGAAGAAGTACAGGCTTTCTCGCGCTTTTGTCCGGCCCTCTGGTACAGAAGACATAGTCCGAGTCTACGCAGAAGCAGACTCGCAGGTGAGCTGAGACAGTTCTACTGAAAGAATGTGCAGTGAGACTGTAAAGGAGGTGGAGGAGGGTGGTAGCAGAAGAGAAACCTATTTTAATGGTATTGGAATCTCTAATGTCCAAGATTTATGGAGCCTTTTTTCTTCAGTAGTAGTTACATAGTTGAATAAAACTCCCCCAGATATTCTTCTTGTAATGTATTCTATATTTCCTAAAAGGGTCATAGTTTTAACTGCTCTAAGAATACTACGTAGTTTACCAGAACATACTTAAGTTTGACACATAGAATTAAGTTTATGCATCCTGAAGTGGAATATACTTTTTTCCTTCCTCTAAAAACATTCTATTGCTTCATGAAAATGACTCACTTTGAAGTTAATTTCTAAACTCACTGGTACTGTCACCTGTGCTGCCTGAAATTTGTCCTTGTGTCTAGACTTTCAATTTGGTTTTCAAAATTTTTCCTTTAAATGACCGCCTTGCTCTGTGCGTCTCTTTTCTTGATAGGGTCAGAGACTTAAAAGTTTTTTCAGCTGAGGCATAGTTACAGGGGAATGATCAGAGCCTCAATAAGAGAAGTTCAATTTATATAGTAGTTGATAGCTTTTTTGCAGAAATTCAAGCCATCACAGAATGCAGTGAATAAATATCCCTGGTGGATAAGGAAAGGATACCGGGGGCCTCAACAGTTACTTCCTCTTTTGGTTAATTGTGGCCTTCTTGCCATTAACAACTTACTGCCTAAAGAGTCAGTAACTCTTCACACTATTGACTGACCGGAGACGTATTGTTATGTCTTTTCTTATTGAATTTATTCAGAGTTTTAACATGATAATCAAATCAGATTATAAAATATAGTTAGCTAGGAACTTACCTGATTTAGAAGAATGTGACTTGTTTTCCACTTATCTAAGGGTCTTGTAATTTGTTACTGAAAGATGAAAAAAAGTTCTCATTTGAATTATTTGTTAATGAAACAAAATTGGAAAGCTCCCTCCCCCTGGAGTTGCAAGTAACCTGGTAGATGCTGTGTCTTTTTCATCTAATATCCTTTTATGTAACTTGCAGGAAAACACAGACAGCCTTGCATATGAAGTGAGCTTGGCAGTATTTCAGCTGGCTGGAGGAATTGGAGAAAGACCTCAACGAGGTTTCTGAGGACAATTTTTAAATATAAAAATTTTTAAATATAAAAATTTAGAAACCAGATTTTTTTTTAAAGTTCTTACAGAATAATATTACTGCCACTGTTGTGACAGGTTCAGACACATTTATAATAATGTTTACAGTGTACCTTACTGGATTGTTTCTAGGTCTGATTGTTTTTCTTAAACACTACCAGAATCATTCTTTAGAAATAGGTAAGCCTTATATTTGTTAAATTTCATTTTTTTTTAAATAAAACTAAATTTACCTGTAATAGTAATCACACTAATGTAAAATACTGGAGCTCAAGTATATGATTCAGTCATTAACTTTAAAATATATGCAAGGAAAAATTCATGAAGGCTGCTAGAAAATTAAAGCTTATTTATTACCAACTCCTGTGATGTGTTTTCCATCGATGTTACCTCCCCACGATGCCATTTTGCAGTCCTGGTAGTCACCACCGGTGATACAATTGAGCAGGGCGGAGAAGACTTGATACAAATACAACCAGTTTTTTTCATAGCAGAGACTTCAAAGCAGTTCTTATGTACTTACCTCTTCAGTTAATATCACCGGGAACTCAGGGGTGACTATGGAGGCTGTGGACCTCTACTCTACACTGAGGTGGAAATGCCTGTGCCACAGTTACTTACAAGGATGCAAGGGCCAGGCCTGTTTTCTTTACTCCTCTTAGTGAAGGTAAGTGGGAGAAACTGGCTGTAAGACATTACCAAGCCTCTGACAGAGAAGTGACACCATTCTTATAATTAAGTCAAAGAAAAAGAGTCTCCAACCCATCTAAATTAAACAAAGCCTGAAACGAATAGAAAAAATGTGCAGTGTGTATTTGGCAGATTTTAAGACAACTCAGGACAATAAAACAATGGACTATAGTGGACTATTTACGTATATATAGATCTCTCTTAGGCACCATAATCAATATGAGCCCACAGTTATTTAAACTTGATTCAGGCCACAGTCAGACATTTGTTCTTATTTACAAATATTTAAATTAAATACAACCTGAAACATGTTTTGTTACATACAAAAAAAAAAAAAAAACTATACAACTCAGGAGCAAATGTTTGTTTTAAATAATTACATTTAAACTAAATGGAACCACTTGTGGTGCTCAAGTTTTTACCACCCCTTCCAGAAAATCTTTTTCTACCATCTCTTCTATTTTTTGCCTAGCTTTGCTGGAAAATGGTTTGTGGTTTTCCAGCTTCATGTCCTTGTTGGGGAAGGTGGTGGAGTAGAGGACGGGGCTCCCTGAGTGTCCCACGCATCGGCTGGTGACTTTGCTGTTGAAGACCTGGCTGAGCACGTTGAAGAACGGCAGCAGCTGCTCGAGGCTGCGCACAGTGCAGACGGTGAGCAGCAAGTGCCCCGGCTCCCAGCCCAGAGCTCTCCCTGAGTTGTCCTCCTCTGGGTTTTTCTGCAGAAGACAGAGAGGCAACTGTTACCAACAGAAGGCCTTAGTCTGTGAGAAAGCTTAGACAGAGTTAAGAAATGAATACAAATGATGCCATTAAGTCTCCATTCCAGACTTGCTAAAACACCTGCTTCTGACTGAGGCCTTCTGGTGCCAATTATTAATTGTACACTGTAGTAAGATTTTCCATCTAGAATGTACGAGTAAGCTTAGCTATTAGCGGAACTGGTTTTGGATATGGACAAACACTAAAGTTCATCTTGTGCTTTGCATATACTCAAAAAGCTCCCAGATTTCTGGATTCCCACTAATGTATCCGAGGACTAGGTCATAAAATGACCACAGAAGGGGCAGAAGGTCTCATACATGTCACTGTTAGTACATCAGCCAATTACATTGTGGCCAGAAGGCTTAGACCTGCCACACGACAGTAGCAAAGTCCAATGAATAATTACTGCCACACAGGGAAAGGAAAGGCACTCTGAGGAGAGACCCTGGCATGTGCTTCTGGGTTGTTGTAAACCACATGGGGAAGGGAAGCTGGACCTGGAGGCAGAGTTACTCCAGGGTTAGTATCCTGCTCTGCCATGTCCTTACTGTGGGCAAGGTACAGCCTATAAAATGGGGCAGCAGAGAAGTCAAATAAGAATGAATGTGAAGACTGTCCACCGGGTCCAAACAGTAATTTACATACTTAAGCAGCTAATTTGAGAAGCCAACTAAATTATACAAATACAGTTGTAGACGTTAGTCTTATCTAGAGAATGTTCTGAGAGATCTGAAGATGTCTGAACTGGGGCAGAATCATAGATAGGAAAACATACTGAGTAAAGATAATGAAAACAACTAGATAGAAAAAAAATATCAAGTGGGACTTAGGAAGGAGAATTATAGTCTGTCATATTTGTTCACAAATAGGGTTTGCCTTCTAAGATGTTGCTGAGAAACTTTCATCGTTTACGTAGTATTTCAATATCACTAGCTTCCTAGTAGAGAAGCAGATGCAATCCAGCTTATTTTCTTGTGTGCTTACAGTTTGCTATTTTAAAATAAAATCCTGTTTGAATCTACTTTCCTTCCTCAGAAGTCTCTAGGAACAAGTAAGAAAAGATCGTTTTGTTCTTTATCTATGGCCAAATTAAAAAAAAAAGAAACAGCTATCTGTTTATTTCTTAGTACGAAATCACTTTCTTTTCCTCTCACCTAGTAATGCTGGCTTTATTGACAGTCCTGAGACTGGCAACTACACCACTTTTAGTGCCCTAAGTCCAAGTGTGATTCAATATCTATTTAAGGGTCTGCAGAGATGAACTGAGTCTGAAGGGAAACAAGTAATATGCTTGAACCGTCTACACAGCTGATTTCCAAATGGAAGGAACTATGGTATAACCTTTTGATTATATTCCTGTCAAGAGGTACTTTTAATAGAAGGACTTTTTTTTTTTTAACTAAAAAGCACTTGACCAAGAAGAGTGCATTTGTTTTAGTGTTTCTGGTCTTAATCAGAACTAAATCACTTCTCCTCAGTAATAAATAAAATTTAAAAAGTCAAACGTTTCCATGTGAACGACTTCTCCTTTCACTTCAACAGTCTACACTGGAAAGACTACCTTCCTGTTTTACCTCTCTTGTACTGAAATCCAGACCTGGGTTTGTGTCTCAAGATTTGGTCCAGATGTGGCAACATTTGCTGCCATATCATAAGCATCAAAAAGCCACCCTCACCTGATGACTGGACATCTCCAATCCCTCCAAAATCACTGTCTTAAAGTCCTCCTCCTTGTCCTGTGGAAGGAAAGATTAGAACTCATAGCCTTTGCTCCAGTGAAAAGTGGACTTGGCCATGAAGACCTTGTTTTAAGGTGTTTTGGATGAGAAAATACTTTCCAATAGACCTTTTTTTTCATTTTGTGGGAGGAGTTCTGTAAAAACTCATTACTATGAGATGCAGGGATGACAATGTACCTATAACCACATAGCTTCTGGAATTGTCATGATTATTTTTTCAGACCTTGCAATATCAAAATGAAGGTACCCAAGTGTGCTCCTAAACTCTGGATTCAACCTTCACCTTCATCTCTGTTCTGTTCTTATTACTCCCTAAAGAAACAACGTGATTTTAAATCAAGTTCTGCATGTCCTTCGAATATAACCTTTGAAATCACTGTCCCCCATTCCATCTCTGTAGTCTGTGGAATGCGGTTTAAGAGCTGCTGCCTGAATAGGGGACCCCAGAAGACTGGAAAATTTCTGAGCACTCAAAGCACGTATTACAAACTAGTACTCTAAGATAAAAACCCAGATTGTCCCCAAATTGTACAATTTAGTTTTGAAATTTTCTGAAGACAAAAGATTTGTAACAAAGACCTACTGATGCAAGTAAGAAACTCACTAATTTCTTGGGTAAAGATCTGTAATTTATTAGCCTGATGCACAGTGGAAGTTGTCCATAAGATATGCTGTATCTTACAAATGTTACCTGCTTATACTTAACAAAAATAAATAGAAAAGAATGCAATACCTTTGCCCTTTTCCGAAGAAGTTTTGCTAGTCGTACCACGTAAGGTTTAAATTCTCGTTGATGTATGCCCTGCCGTCTGACTTCCAAACCAGAATCATCTGAGACTTCTGGAATGAAGGCCCATCGGTACCTATGTATAGAAGAATGGTATCAGTCAGTAGGATGCACACTGTGCCTCTAAGGCAAGGCCAATAAATACAGTAGACACATCAGGACTCCCACCACTTACACGGACTCACTTTCCAGCTGTGCTGCCTGCGGCCCTGTGACCTTGAGCTTGTTTCTTAACCTGAGCCTTCATCAGTAAGTAAAGACACTGTCAACTACCCCACAGAGTTGACGTGAGTAAATGAACATTTGTAATGAACACATGAAAACTGCAAAGTACTCAACACCATTTTTTTCATGAGCTCAACCAAGTAACATGTTTCGTTACTAGGTAAAAATCTCTAACATACTTGGCCAGATGTTTCCTACCTACATAGGAAGGTGGGCAAAGGACTGAAAGGATTTAAGATCTAAGCAGGACTTCTGAGTACACTTCCATTGCATTTTTATTTGTGTTTAAAATTTCATCTTTAATAAGTAAAATTAGTATCTATGAAAAAAAATTCAAACAGTACAAAAGGGTGTACCAAAGAAAGGTAGTCTCCCCTCACCACAGGTTCCATCAATACTGCCGGTTTGTATCCACCCGGAGTTTATGCATAAAAAAGCATGTATTCACACACGCAACCCCCACCTCTTTCAATACATAAAAATGATTGCTGTTTATTTTAATTACATATCTTGGAGAAAGATCATATAAAATGCCATCCTTTTTATAAGCTACATAGTCCTCCAGTGTTGGAAGGTACTGACTTAACCAGTTTCCTAGATTGTCCAATTTTTTGCTATTACAAATACTGCCATAATGGATACCCTTATAAATTGCTGATTTATGTGCATGTCTGAGAGGACAGTGGTTGGATAAATCATAGGATACAGCAGAATTATTGGCCTAAAGAAAATATGTATTTTGAATTTTGATAAATATAAACCTCTTTGGAGAAAAGTTAGACAATATCAATGTATACTTCCAATACTAGTAAGAATGTTTCTACTTAAGGGTAAAAGGAAATACACTTTTAGATCTTTACCATTCTGATAGTTACTAATAACTTTAATTTGAATTTCTCTTATGAGTAAGCCTGAGCATCTTTTTAAACATTTGGAAAAATCATGCTTAGATATTACTTTCAAAATTATTAAATTCTCCATGTTATCTTTTGCCACCTTATAGATTTTCTTTAAAAAAAGACATAGTAGTTAAAAAAAACAACTGTAGTTGATATTACATTTTTTATTCCTTTTCTATATCTTGACAAGAGGGGTAAACTCATTATGGTTCTCACCATGGAAGCTAAAAAGGAAAGGTGCATGAAGACTACAGTGGTTTTGTGTGTGTGTGTGTGTGTTAAGACTACAGTTTTATTACCTCTGTGAATATAAGCTTCCTAGTTAATTTTGGACAGTTTCCTACAATTCTGCTTAGTATCCTTTTTAAAATTTCTTCAGGAGTAACATCATTTTAACAGACACCCAACCACTGAAATTCATTGAGAAGTGGATATATATGGTTTCAAATTGGGAAAAGAAAAAGGAACGGGAATTGATGTAAAAAAAATTTCTAGTTCTTACCGTTACATTTAATGAAAAGTAAGCTTGTGCAACAGCAATTTTTAGAGAAAAAAGGTTCTGGTATCTTACCCTTTATCCTATTAATATTCCATTGCATCCTATTAATATCCAATATTCTTGAATATAGCACAATTTATAAATGCATAATTAATCACATGGATTAAATTCTCCCCATATTAATAAAACAATCTTAACAGCACTTGCATATTACTTTAACAACTTAAACATGAAAAAAAAGTGAAAGTGATAACTGCTCAGTTGTGTCTGACTCTTTGCAACCCCATGGACTGTAGCCCACCAGGCTCCTCTGTCCATGGAATTCTCCAGGCAAGGATAGTGGAATGGGTTGCCGTTCCCTTTTCCAGAGGATCTTCCGGACCCAGGGATCGAACCTGGATCTCCTGCATTGAAGGCAGTTTCTTTACTGGCTGAGCCACCAGGGGAGCTCAAATATGAAAAACCATAATTAAATATTTTGAGCACTTATGAACAAGGCATCTCATGAGAATTTATATTAATTTCTCCCTCTTCCCCTCTTCCAACTCTAGTTCAATTCACTATCATCTGAAAGAAAAGGTGGTAAAGAAGCTGCCTGCCAATGCAGGAAACATGGGTTCAATCCCTGGGTTGGGAAGATCCCCTGGAGTAGGAAATGGCAACCTACTCCAGTATTCTTGTCTAGAAAATCCCATGGACAGAGAAACCTGGCGGGCTACAGTTCATGGGGTCACAAGAGTTGGACACGACTGAGCTAATACACTACCACCACCACCTCCTCCTCCACTGGACCTGAAGCTGGTGAGTCCAGTATCCCACTCCTGACATCTGCTGGCTACTCAATCTGTTGACTGGTCTCTCGGTCTTAATAGATCCATGACAACCATTTCCAATACCTCCCAACAACAGTGTGGCCCCACCATCCTCCTGCCAAAAAGAATTACATCTTAATAAAAATTATAAATACTTTGATTTACACAAAAAGTTCTATCTTAGATGTCACTGACCAAAGTAAATGCACTTCCAAAATATCTATTTAATATCCTTATTTTACTTACATCTGAAATTGAGGAAGATTTTCAGAGGGCAATGCCAGAGCCAAATCCAAAAATTTGCAAGCAGAGAGATAGAGGTTTAACCACCGCTGGCTGTTGTACGAAGTAGAAAAGCCATTACCTCCTGTGTAGGTTGTCTCCAGACCAGCCACAGAGGGGCCTGAAGTCCTGTAGGCAGGGGACAGTGCAGTCAGCAGTTATACCCTCTTACTGACAAGCAATTCCTGGAAAATCTCAAGATGCCAGCTAATATTTTTCATAATTAGTCTGATAAATGTACCAGTAATTGCTAAGCAAGGTCATGACTAAATTATACTGTTCTCAAATCAAAAATTCATTTCTGTTCTTTTATATATTAGGAATATAAAAATAGCAGAGAATAACTATACTCAAGGATAAAAATATAAGCTGTAAAACCAACAGGCCTCCCTACTACTCAGTGCCCTTCCGTAGATAGAGGGAAAATTTCTTTAATAATCAACAGTTGTTAGTAGAGGGGACACTTAGAAACCTAGCACTGGAGACTAGTAAACATAGTCAAGACACACAGTGTTAAAGGAACTTCTCAATTTATAAACTCATGTGTACAAAAATTCCTAAATAAAAATAAATTATACTTAGTCATATATTAGTAAGCTGCTTCACTAAAAAGAATAAAATTCTAGTACATTAAACTGAGATCCTTCTGGAAGATATGGGCATTTGAATACCTTAGTTATAGGTTACCTGCCATAATAGGTTTTGCCACATGTTTCAGGGAAAAGATCTGACCTACTAAAACCAACATTGTTCACATAGCAATGCTGCTACATTACTGCAGCGACAGTGTTATAGAAACAGTGTTGTATAAACAGTATTGCCTGAAACTGTATTTATGTCTAGAGGCCCACGGCCGCAAATTTGGATAGTTTAATTCAGTCTAAAAAACCTAAGGTATGCATGAAACTGTACTATAGCCCAAACTGATATATTGGATAACAACAGACTAAACACATAAACTATTCAGATGAAATAGTATCTATTCCATCCCAGTTGTAAAGTAACACTCTGGATGATTTAGGATCCTAAACACTGACAAGACTATACCAAAATGAATTACACATTACCGTGAAATATCTTCATCAGCAGTGAGTTCCTGCTCCATCAGTAAAAATACCTGTACCTGAAGACCACAGAATAAGTGTCAAATGTTTATCTAATCCTTCCTTCAAGTTATCTTTAGGCTACATTTTCATCAATCCAAACACAAATTTTAGGATGCAACTTTAGGATCATTAAATTATACTTAGTTTCTAAAAATAAAACTGGATGTTTAGCACAGAGCAGTGCTAACTCATTTGGCAGAGGCAGGATGAAAGCATGCTCTTACTTGGCAATTATGGAACAGAGTTACAGTTACTATAAAAAGACAAATGTTACAGTAAATGTCTGTGAGGAAAGTATAAGGCTGGGTTTTCGGAGTTAAGAGATTGTTTTCTCTTTACTTTTTGCTCCCAGCTCCCCAGGTCATTCAGATGAGCGTGACGGTTTGGTCTGGGAGGAGAATGGGCTGGTATCCTGGGACTTAGGAAGGTTTTATTGTTTGGGACTTTACAAAATCTTATCAGTGTCTCTGAAGCAGCTTACCTAGGTAAGTGCTGCACTTCAGTGACACATGCCTTCAGGCCATCTAAATCCAGCTAACCCACCTCTGATCACCCTGGAGCTATAGGAGGAACCAGGCCTGGCAGACATGACACAGCTAAAACTTTGGTGTGACCTAAACCAGATCTGATGACATAATGATTCACAAGAAGCTAATAACCCTGAATATTGCATATTTCAAAGTTTAAACTGTATGGAGACATAATCTGACTTGTTTTACTATTCACAGCTGTAAAAATTTTCAGTAACAGGCTTAACTAGAGTTCAATTTTCTTCCAATAAAAATTAGTTTTTATCCAGTGAGCATGCTGATACTTGTCACATTGTTTTATAATTTAGATTTACTACCTAACTGAATTAAAATTAACTTACAAGTTCTGTGATCATGGTAGGCCAGAGAGAGGTAAGATGTTGTGGAGACATTCTCAAAAGTAACACTCTGAAAAACAGGAACACTTGAGAGTGAAGAGTTGGCACCTGGGGCAGACGAAGACTCTCAACCAATCTCTCTGGAAAAAAAAATCAGTATATTTTCAATATCTAAATATTAGAATCATTTCCATGATTCTATATTTATATTCCATATAAACTTTTCTATATAATCTAGTTCAGTAATTTCTGAACCGATGATGAAGAGTCAGCTTTGTAAAACACTTGTAACCTGGTGCAGCTACGTTCATAAAATAAAAATGAATTACTAGAAAAATCAAATTAAAGAAAGGTATATAAAATACAGTGTCATGCTTTTATTACTAGATTCAACAGATCCTCTCAAATTGCTGTGAAGGCTTAAAAAGCTTACTCTACATTTCTGTACTTATCATGGATGGACTAACAGACTCATACTGGTCCATGGACCACACTTTGAGTAGCACCGATCTAGTCAATGTTAAAAACATCACAGGAAAAATAGTGTGTATGCTGTCCACTGGACATTAGGTATAAAGAGTCAGAAAAGGAGTCCTTTATGTTCAGAAAGAGAGGAATAATCTCAGTAAAGAGATGACAACTCTCCTTCTCAACTCAATCCCCGTGCTGCCTGCCAAGGCTAGTGGCTGCCCACAGGCTGACTTGTGTTTGGCAAACAGTTCTGCCCGGGGAAATTCTCTCCCACTACAGGGCCACTGGTGGCTCAGGGTGGTGACTGCACCGATACCCTCCAGGACACAGGACCACCAAACCTACGTGATGAAGGTGATCAGAAACCTCATACAACCCGCTGCTCTGTCCCCAGACTCTAACTTCTAGCTAAAATTTCCTGGCTACACGTCTATTTCAGTCTCCTCCTTTACAGATGTATAACCTCTCATTCACAATAAAAAACAACAACAAAAAAAAACCCAATATGCCTGGCTGCAGCAAAACAGTCTTACACCTCATTCTCAAACATGACTTCCCAGGAAATTTGACCCAAATAATAAAATAGAGACCATGTTTAGGCAAGTCCTATAAACTCAGTGTTTGATTTCTTTTACATACAAGTGATAATTGACTAATTTTTGTTGTTTCAATAGAATAAATTTCTAATTCTACAACATTCTCTATCTACCAACATTTAGTAAATATTTCACCCCAACTTACAACTTAGGGAAAGTATTTTCTAAGGAACAATAAAAAACTCAACAGTTGGGAAAATAGAGAAAATAGTTTTCCACGGTTTACCTTGTATATCAGGAAGATACTTCTGATACTGGTCAATTTCACTGCTAAAAATAGCAAATGCTAATCTTTTCAGAAGCATGGCTCTCTGCTCTAGTTCCACATCACGGTTTGCAAAGAGGTTAAGTGAACTGCTTTGGGCCACAGCTACACGAGCTGAGGGGGACAAAAAAAGCAAGTGAGAGAGGTTGTTCGTCATCTAGTGATCTGAAAAAAGATGTTTGTGTTTTTCATTTTTAAGAATGTCTAGAAGCCCTATGACATCTGAGAGAGAGGCCTGGGGGGCTCTTCTCCGAGGCAGACAGGCTGGCACACAGACTCAACATACACAAGTCAGAGACCAATTAGTAGGAAGTGCAATGTGGAGAGAGAAGAAAATTGAGGACTAACTGTAGGTTTCAGAAGGTAAAATCACTAACAATGCCATTTTATAAAGCCCTTTATTATTTTATGGCATCTGCCTAAATCCTTCTCATTGTTTTAAAAACTTCTGGCCTGGCCCAGCCTAGCCTGCCGAGCTCTCCTTCCTCTCGTCTTGTACTCACCTCCGTTCCCTCTTTGCAGCCACTCTGTCTTCTTTGCTCTTTCATGAACTCAGCAAGCTTGTTCCTATTCTGAGGGCTTTATAATTTTTGTCCTTTACTCCTAGAATACTGTCCCTAGGCATGCTCATGGCTGTCTTTTTTTTTTTGGTTTCACTTCAAGTATGAGCTCTTGAGCTGTTATTAAAAATCTATAAATCTACTGTAGCGCCCTATTTCCTTCACAATTTCTTACTTGCTCCCTGAAATAATTTTACTTATTGGATTAAGGTGAGCATAATGCCTGGCGCATTTTTGTCTTTTAATAAATAAATGTTAAAAAGATCAATCTCAACCTTAAAACAAACTTGTGGAGATTAGAGAATACACTGTCCCTTTTCCAGAGGGGAAACTGCAGCCTGGTTAAGAAGGGACATGAAATTCCAGGGATTCATCCAACTTTGCTGCTATTTAAGATCATTAGTTGGATAATTTTCAAACTTTAAGAAAATCAAGAAAACTTTTTTTTCCCCCAGATGAAATACTATGAGGAACCCCAATATATAAGCTAATAAAATAGAGAAGAAGTGGGGTGGAAAGTGATTCTGACTTCTTGGCCCCTCTCTTTCTTCATTCTAAGGAGGTAAACACAGCCCCAGTATTTTCTTTTTTGCCCTGGCTCACAGCATGGGTCTCACTACCCCTACCAGGGATGGAATCCGAACCCCCTGCAGTGGAAGCCTGGAATCCTGCCCACTGGATGGATGGCCAGGGAATCCCCCAGAGCCCTAGGATTTAGAGTGACTTGTTTGATAGGTTTGTTCCTACTGCCTGCTTTTCTCCACCTTCCTGTCAGTCTTTGCTTCAGTGATTATTGACTGCCAGGATCTATGCTATGTGCTGGGGAAACAAGTTAGAGACAAATGTGACAAGGCCAAATAGTTCACTGATTATTTATCTACTATGCTGTCTTCTTCAAGTTTTAACATTATATTCCTGTAGGGTACTAAGTATCACTATAACCTGACAAAGAGCTAATTCAGTAGTTTCTAGACAAGAGCAAAGCAAGAATGGCTCATGTACAGGAAAGACACTTAGGTCGTCATCCATAGTACTCACTCATTAAATCTCTAAACGTTGTCTTATCATGTGTCATCAGATTGTCCATAATTGCTCTCCAACTGAAAGAAACCAGGATCACGATATGTAATTAACATTTTGTTAATATGTTTAGTATTTCAGTACTTTAATGTGAAGTACATTTAAAGTATTTTAAATACTTTTTAGTATTTAAAAAGTGTTCTACTTTGCAGAGAGCAGTTGATTTCAACTGACTCTGTGAGATGCATTATCATGTTGAATAGAAGCAAGATGACTTACTGGTTAACACAAGAGGCATCCATCTGAAAGAAACTGGGATCCATAAAGAGGTCAAAGGCTTCTTTTTTCCAAGCTCTCCGTGTGTACTGATACCCACTAAGGCTGCTCAGCAGCTGGACACAGGCTCGATAACTAGGGGCATTATGTGCACTGGGAGGGAGGAAAGCCACATTAACCGCTACGTTATAACTTTACTCATCATATTAAGTTACTCATAAGTGTTCACATTTATCTAAAGCAATGATGGGAAATAGAAAGCACTTGTGTAAGAGAAACATTTTTTATCACTATAATTTAAGGTAAAAATAAAGTCATTTTGTGATAATTTCATTTTTGGAATAAAGGAACACAACTTATTTTTAACAGAATATGAGTTAACTAACCCATCTAGTTCAATAATAGTAGTACCTATGATTTCGGAGGTAGGGCACAACATAATGCATAATATTTACAAGTAAAGGTATGACTCGTTCTTTTTCATCACTGTAGAAAACCATATCCAAAAGATGAGCCAAAACCTAAAAAAAAACATAAATTAAATGGAATGTATAATCTGAGTGCTGAAACTGACAGCATCTAGAGGTGGTTTTCAGTCTGTAAGAAAATCTAGAATACCTTAAAATTAGAAAAATCTAAAAGCAAATCTCCTTAATCCATTTTTACATGAATGGCTTCTGCCACTATTTGCATTTTTTTTCCTACTGTAACTAAAGAATATACATATGGGCAAATATTACTAGGAAGAAGAGAAAAAGTTAAAAGCCTTCCAATGTGATAGGGAGAAAACACCAAATTTAAGACTAGAAACTCAGTACCTCTCTCCCTGAGTGGGTTACAAGGGGGCTTAGGAAAAATCCAACCTCATAAATTGGGAGGCAACTCTGTCAATTAGCTATTTGCCTTTAGTCATACTGTTCTAATCTTTGTAAGGTTCAGTAACCACATCTATAAGGGGGACAGAAAGAGGAACTTCAGGTCTGTATAATAGGGTATAAAAAAAAGAGCATGTCAGAGCATGTATATAAAAATTTTTGGTAAACTGTAAATACTTAATAGTGACCAGCATCGTTATATCACTTCCACCCTTCTCTACCAAACTGTGATACAAAAGCACTGCTCAATTTTAAACAGTACACTTGTAAAAAATTGCATGGGGCGGGGGGCGGGGGGGGGCAATGTCTAAAGTTGCTAAAGTCATGTCTGACTCTTTGTGACCCCGTGGACTACACAGTCCATGGAATTCTCCAGCACAAAATACTGGAATAGGTAGCCTTTCCCTTCTCTGGGGGATCTTCCCAACCCAGGCATCGAACCCAGGTCTCCCACATTGCAGGCAGATTCTTTATGAGCTCAGCCACAGGGAAGCCCAAGAATACTGGAGTGGGTAGCGTATCTCTTCTCCAGTGAATCTTCCAGACCCAGAAATCGAACCGGGGTCTCCTCCACTGCAGGTGGATTCTTTACCAACTGAGCTGTCAGGGAAGCCCATAAAAATGTTTGGTAAACTGTAAATACTTAGTAGTGACCAGCATTGTTATACCACTTCCACCCTTCCCTACGAAACTGTGATACAAAAAGCACTGTTCATTTTTAAACAGTACACTTGTAAAAAAAAAAAATAGTGCATGGGGGGGGAGCAAGGTCTAAATTGCTGTCATTAATATTTAACAAACTACTAATCTGAACACAAAGTCTAAACTTTATTTTATACTGATTTCTTGAACTACAAAATAGTATTTCAAATTAAAATCTCCTTTGTAAGAACTACTTACTGTTTACTTGAAAGTTCATGTGAAAAAATCTGACAATATTTACCTCAGAAAGTAATGTCAATGCATGGACACTATATACAGAAGGAGTTATGTTTGAGGTTTCCATTGCAGGTGATAACATATCTAAATAAGAAAAAAGACAGGTAAAGATACAGTTAGGTTTTTTCCCCACTGAAAAAAACTACATGTTAAACATGAGAAAAGGGAGGATTTTACAGCAATTATAGTGCTGACTGCAATAATTTCTTAATGAGTGGTGGCAGTGGTTCAGTTGCTAAGTTGTGTGTGTCTCTCGTGACCCCATGAACTGCAGCCCGCCAGGCTTCTCTGTCCGTGGGATTCTCCAGGCAAGAATACTGGAGTGGGTTGCCATTTCCTCCTCTCCAGGGGATCGTCCTGACCCAGGGATTGAACCTGTGTCTCCTGCATTGCAGGCAGATTTTTTACAGCTGAGCCACCAAAGAACAGATGCCTACAGATACAAACTTAAGTGTAGGGGGGATCAATACCTTCAACATCAGATTCCAAATTGGTTCCATCTACCATTATTTTGGGAGAAGGCTTAACTTCAAGATTGCGCCGCAGCCATGTTGTCTGTTCCAAAGAAGAGCCAGCAATCACACCAATTGCATCCACTATCTTATGAGTCACATCCTGAAGAAACAAGGAGAACCCATTATATCTACGTGTGTACACAGGCACACACGAAACTTCACAGATGATCTCATCTGACCTTCCCACTTTAGATTTGAGGGCACTGAGAGACAGAGTTTTGGCAACAACTCTCAATTCAGAATGACTTACCTGGAGGTCTCTTTGGTCCTTTTTATTCTCCAAACTAGGGTTTTTCATGATAAACTCATTCAGAACTCTGAAAGGGTCAAAGAAAAAAAACAAACAGGAAATATTAGTGTAAAGAAAATGATGTAATATAATTTTTCACAGCAAGTGGTGTTACGGTCTCAATTTTAACTCTATATGTTTAACGAACATGTGTATACATGGACATTCCATGACTCAGGTGAAATGCATAAACATATGCATGTAGAGCCCTGTACAAGGATGTTCATAACAGCATTATTTATAAAATCCAAATGGGAAAGAACCCAAATGTCCAGCAACAGAAGAGATAGATTGTGGCGTATTCATACTATGAAATACTAAACGGCAATGAAAATGAATAAATTATAGCTACATGAAATTACATGGATAATTTTTATAAACATACGCTGTATGAAAGAAGTAGACATAAAACAGAGATGTTCAAAAACAAGGCAAAGTTTATCTGTGGTACTATATGTCAGAATGGAGGTTATCTTGGGGAGAAGGGAAAGGAGAGTAATTAGGAAGGAACTTGAGGGGGCATATGGTGTCTCATTTCTTAATTTAGGTCTGTGATTGTACGGTTGACATCTTCACTTTGTAATAACTTATAATTTGTATGTTTTCTGTGATATATATTAACAAAAAATTTAAAAACCTAAACCCCACCAATCTTAAATTGTAATATAAAAATGGTTTCTTTGTGTGTATGATAGATTAAAAAGGATTCTTGAATGGAAGAAATCCATATCCATTGTTTGCTAAAATTCTACTCAATATTTAACTTAATATTATTAAGACTAACTATATGCATAATTATTTCCAAACTAACACGTAAAATGATATTGAAGAACAATCATATAAATTTCTATTTTACAATTAGGAATTTTTAGAGGATCAGTGGAATGGTTGGGAGAAAAAATAAACCACCCAATTTAAAAATGGAATTAGTTTTCTAGTACAAGTGAAAATGTCCAATTTTTAATTTAAATACTCAGAAGATACACACATTGAGAAGGAGGTAGAACATTTCATTATCTGAGAAACGAGAAAGGAAGAAAAAACAGGTGACGAAACAAGAAAATCTTGCAGAGGAGAAGGTACAAGTCTAATAGCTGGCTTTAATTTTTAACGAGATTAGCAGGATATCTGGTGATGATTCAAAGAGCTGTCCATATATTCCTTCTTTGAGCCTTAGAACAATTTAGAGGTAGGTAAGGCAGGTGCTATTACTCTTGACAGATGGGACGATAGCCTTGGAAAAGTTTATTGACATACCCTGGGTCCCAGAGATGAGAGTTAGAACTAGATATCAGAAGAGAAGAATCAGAAATCTTTATGGGAATACTGTTTTGATTTCCAGGGTTTACAGTTATCTCTCATCAGTAAAAATTATCATACACACGAGTTATCTTTATCTTTGGTCCAGGAATTGCAGATGCTGAGTCCACTGCTCTTTTCACTACACCTTCAATGTCATAGACTCCTTCAGATTTCTGGTTTAGAAAACAGCACGAGGACCTAGGGATCATTGCTAGGGTTCGCAGTGTTACTCAGCTTCTACAGGCTGACCAGCTCTCATCCTTGTTCCTCCACCTCCTCTCTGCTTCCTGGTGTAAGACTACATTCAACATTTACCAGAATCTAGAGTCCATCTTACCAAAGAACCCTCACTTTCCCTCCCTCAACTTCAAGATTTTCTAGATCATTGGTTGCCAAAGCAGAATCACTGGTTCCCTTCAGGACAACAGAGAAGCTAAGTCTGCGTATATAGAACCACCCAACTACACTTATGAAAAACACCATCAGAGCTACAGAGGTTGACTCAGGTTGAAGTTCTTTGTATGTGGTTGAGTTTACATCCCATTTGGTGTAATAACACGTTGAACGTCTGAAGTAATGCAAACAGGTTGGAGACAAGGTTATTCCCTTTCGCGAATTCCCCTCTTCTGTCTTAAGCAGTCCTTTTCAAATTTCAGGATGTATGTAATCACTTGAAACCCGTGTTAAACTGCAGATTCTGATTCGGGTGGGCTGGGTTGGAGCTTGAGAGTCTACATTTCCAACAAGCTCCCAGGTGACTCTATTGCTGCTGGTTGAAGGACCAACCTTTTAGTCACAAAGTTTTAGAGGAAATGTAGCCTTCTTTCTCACTCTTACTCCTGCCATTCCCTGGTCTCCATGCCCTCCCAGCTGTCTCTGGAATCTGGTGCTCCCAAGGAAGTCCCCACCCCCTACAATCTCCTATGGAACACGCTCCCCTTACATAATAGTTATTATCAGCCAGGCACTATTCTAGGAATTTAACAAACACTAACTCTAAATGATCCTCCTAACAACTTTATGAGGGAGGCACTATTATCGTCTCCATTTTACAGATGGAAAGGTTATATAACCTGTGTAGGGCCTTCTAGCAAAGAGGAAACGGAATTAGGATTTGAATTCAGGCAGAGTCTTTGCTGTTCACTACTCAAGATCCTCAGGTTTCCTTACCATTAATGATGACTTTCAAATCACATTTCCTTCTGCAACCTTGTCAGTTCTCTTTCTTTTCATGATCAAACAAACTCAAAGACTAATTCACACTAACTTTTTTTACTCTAACCCTTGCCCTGAACAGCTGTGCTTACTATCTCATCCAACTCTTTTCTCCTAACTCCCAATCCGCTTTGGATCATCAATAAATACACCCTCTTTTTATACATCATCTTCCCTAATCTCTCTAAAGGGGTTAGCCATGCCCTCTTAACTTCTCTTTGTTGCTAGAACACTGAAAATACCTGCTTTTATTCTACCTTTCTGATGTTTTTCTTTTCCATCTCCTTTGCTGGCCCCCTTTCCTTCTTTTCTTGTCCTGTTATTTCAACCCCATAATCCACAGCACACAAACTTGCTACCTGCCATTAGAAATGATTCTTAGTCTATCTTCTTTCCCCTATGATCTATTCTACTACTAACTTGCTGGTCATATCCCTCCTCAAAACCTGCTATCAGTCCCATTCCCTGCCCAAGACTAAATTTCTTAACAAAAATGCAAATTCCTTTCCCATTCCAGTTCCCATCTCCCTCTCATTCACCCACCGTTCCACTGCTATGCCTACACTACAGCCAAAGCAGACAAGGCACCTTGCCCAGTGTCCCCTCCCTGTTCCACAAAGGCTTTCCCCTCCTATCATCTCCACTCACTGAGCAAATATTTCCTGGGGACATATTAACCAAGAATATGGGACAGTAAAAGACACTGTCCGGACATCATGGTGCTTGCAGTGAAGGGTAACTAGAATTTACCAAACAATCACACAAATTATTAACAGAGATCAGGCAACAACATGACAGAGAACGCCTTTTTATGTTCACGGTTCTGAACTCAAATGACTCGCAAATGACTCCCCTTCAGTCATCCTGCTCACCTCTGCCCCTTTCAATCCCACACTTTCTCATCACTAAGTGACTACTGCTGGAAGAGTTTTACATTAGCATGTTTACATTTTGCATATGTATAAACACACAATGTTTCCTCCATAATCCCACTCCCCCGAAGAAGGTAGAGATCACACCATCACCCAAAACATGTTATTCAGCAATCAGAGACAATGAACACTATTCTTTTACTTGAAATCATATTTTTTAAGTGAAACTGCTTACCCAAGTATAAGAAACTGCCCTGGGGCTGGAAGGCTCAGTTGTATGGAATCTTTTAGAAGTATCAACAGTGATGCCCAGCTATCCACTAAATTGGGCACTGGAATTCTGCAAAATGAACACAGTTTCTATACACAGAGAAAGCCAATATCAACTTTAATTTTCCCTATATTTCCCCAGTCTTTATCATATTTTCCTACTTTCTCTGAAAATTTCCTAAATTTGATAGACTGTGATACTGTGATAGAACACTTCTGAAAGTTTTATATTTTCTACTCTTACTATATGTAAAAAGAAAACCAAGCATACATACTTAAAATATCCAGTATAATTTATTACAGTAGAAAGTTTGTCATAGAAATACCAGCTCTTAACCACACTCTCAAAATTAAAATACAGCTCAATAAATTTAATTACTGACATCATAGTTACCTACTCCCTTCCCTATTCTCTCCACTTCTCTGTTAAATTAGCTCTTTCTCCTTCACCTATGAGTCTTTATCTCATCTAAGGGAGGACTGTCAATCTATCCTGAATATCGGTCTCTCACCTCTAGGGAAATTAAGATTCTCTTTGTTTCTTCTTGACCGTAACCCCAACGCTTCTACCTAAATTTAGATTTTAGGCAGTCCCTATTCTAAATCACAACCAGTTTAACCTAACTTTATAAATGTTAGTCATCAATCACAAACTGATGCCCAGTTTGATGATTAAAATGGAAAACATCCTTATAAGGGAGGATTAAAATTCAGGTTCTTGAATAAGAAGTTTATCAAAATTCAAATCAGCAAAATTTTGTTCATATGTCAGCTAAATGCAAAACTGGAATGCCATAAGAAGAAGATATTTTCATATCATCATTCCATTAAAAAAAAAGATTAGATGACCTTGTTTTCTCACCTATATCAAAATAATGAATCAGTGGCAACAGGCATAGTTTCAAGAACAGGATGTAGTTTGTTTATTTATATTTAAATGGTTTTCTTACAATTTGGTGTTTAAGGTCCAGTGTACTTTAATATATTTAGGTCTTTATATCTGTAGGATCCACATGACTGGGTCATTAAGAGGCCACTAACTGCCTGGGTCATTAATTGCCTTTATTAATATATCCACAAACAATGTTTTTCTGTTTCCAGTATTAGTTCTTTTAGTTTCAGAAGGAAAAAAAATAAGTAACTTCTTGAAAGAATTCAGGTGCTTTCTTTCTTATTTCCTAATTTTTATACATTGCTAAATAAAGTGAGGAGAGATCCACAGCAGTTATCTTACCTTTGAATATAAGCATAGAAAAACTGAAGCATGCAGACTTCCAAAGAAAGATGTTTCTATAAACAAAACAAACCAATTTTATAGTGAAGAAAAATGCTTTTTCTTTTCCATAGTTATAACTACTCTGTATTTTACCAGTTTTAAATTAAAAAAATTAAAAGCAAACAAAATCGAACACTAGGTTGTCATCCCAAATCATGCAGCTCTCTTTCATGTAGTAGGCAAAACACAAAAGCTATTTAAAAAAGCTGAAAATGCATAGAAAAGAATCAAAAGATTCTCAATTCCAACCCACCCCCATATCCAAAGCACACCCCAATCACTATTTTTAAATGATCCATTGACTCTATAAGCATCAACACTATTTTTAATCAGCCTATGCTTGGCTGGGCTATCAGAATTAGGTTGAATTTTTTTTTTTAATAAAATGGAATTTAAATCTATTTCACCACAAGTTTCTGTTAAATTAGTATAGGTAGGTAGGTAGGTATAGTTGGTTCCAAATTTGAACTAACTCCTAATAGCCTAAAATCTATTCTTTAAAGTTAGTGCTGAATGTAACATATAATAAAAAGAAGGCACCCGCCCTTAAAAATCAGTAATAGACAAGAAAATAACACTGATGTCCACTTACATTTACCAATTTGATTTGTTAGGTTTTGACACCAACTATTCCCTTGAAAATGTCCCCTTGTACCACATGAGGAAAAATCAAATATCTGATGAATTGAGAACTTGGTATACAGAGAACAGGGTGGGCAGCAGCTGAGGAGTACAGAACTTGCTCTTACTTAACTTTATACCCTTCACACTCAGCCCAATGTCTCTGGCACAAGCAGATGCTCAAAATAATTACAGTGAATTGAGCTTTTCAAGCAAATTTAAAATCCTATCACAAATGCCCCAGTGGTGATTACAGAACAGTAAGGAAATTGTTAAAAAGTTAGTAAGGACACTGGCTATTTTTGTACACAAATAGTACACTCTTTAGGCAATAGAAAAAAATAATGCAATATTTTCAGATTTGTGCAATAATTCTTTTAAGGAAGTAATCAGGCCTATTTTTGGCTTGGCCTAAACTCTAATGTTAGCGGTTGGTAAATATTTTTTAAGAAAATCGAACCTCTTAGTGTTGCTGAAATAAGGCACAGAAAAAGTAGACAAGTTCGTAACTTTACTAACTTATAGACTTCTAGGTCTGCCTAACCAGAGACAATGGAGTGAAAAGATTTTGTCATTGACTTCTTGGTAGCACAGGTTGTACATGGTCAAGAAACAACACTGCCTAGAACTAAAGTTATAGTAAAATGTGAGGAGCTTACAGATATGAGACCCTCATTCCAAAGAGAGAGCAGCAAGAAGCTGTGAAAAAGGCAACAACTGAAGTAAACAGACCGTGGGCTCTGGCTTCTCCTCTACACGACCAGAAAAACCTCACCTAAGAATCTGGTCCCGCACTTACTCACTGCCTTAGACGCACACATGGAGCGCTAGGAGCAGTGACCTGCGCTTCACTGGCCGCAGCGACGATCATACCAGGGGGTCACTGAGGATACTGGTTAAGCGTTTTAATTAGGTCAGAGTGAGAACATATGCACTCATCTCCACAATCCATTTAAAAAGATTCATTGTACAAAAAATATCTTCCCTACCAGGGTCATCTCTGAAACACAACTGTAAACAAATCAAAGGACAGCTCCTCTTACCTTGTCCTTGGCTATGGCTGGGGGCTGCTTTAAAACATCTTTCACAGTCTGTATAACAGTCTCTGCTCTCATGACACTGATAGACCGAACCAGTTCTACTAGTAAGAGCTGTTCTTCACTGGCTGCAGGAATAACCTGGAGAACACATCATTGTATTCACTTATGTACGTGTATAGGTAACTCGTTAAAGAGAAATCACAGAATTAAAGGAATATTTTACGGCCTTACTTTTAACATAAAGGCCCTTTCATGTCCCTTAACGACTTCAGGTACATTGTATTTTTTATCAATATAACACATGTACATTGTTTCAAGAAGACAAATAGGACAAGGTATCTTTTAAGAAAAAACAGCACTGTGCTTGCACTTACGCCCCTACATGACCAGGCTCAACTCCTGGGTCTTTTCTATCATTTCTGAGTAATAGTCACTGTTGTTATTTTTCCTATTTCAGAATATTTTCTTCAATTTTACACATTATCTACTGACATCCTACTTTAGAAGACAAAGTTCTGGTTCTATTACACCTCTTCTCCCTATTCGTCCACCATCAGTTCAGTTCAGTTCGGTGGCTCAGTCGTGTCCGACTTTTTGCGACCCCATGAATCGCGGCACGCCAGGCCTCCCTGTCCATCACCAGCTCCCGGAGTTTACTCAAACTCATGCCCATCGAGTCGGTGATGCCATCCAGCCATCTCATCCTCTGTTGTCCCCTTCTCCTACTGCCCCCAATCCCTCCCAGCATCAGGGTCTTTTCCAATGAGTCAACTCTTCACATGAGGTAGCCAAAGTATTGGAGTTTCAGCTTCAGCATCACTCCTTCCAATGAACACCCAGGACTGATCTCCTTTAGGATGGACTGGTTGGATCTCCTTGCAGTCCAAGGGACTCTCAAGAGTCTTCTCCAACAACATAGTTCAAAAGCATCAATTTTTCAGCACTCAGCTTTCTTCACAGTCCAACACTCACATCCATACATGACCACTGGAAAAACCATAGCCTTGATCAGATGGATCTTTGTTGGCAAAGTAATGTCTCTACTTTTTAACATGCTATCTAGGTTGGTCATAACTTTCCTTCCAAGGAGCAAGCGTCTTTTAATTTCATGGCTGCAGTCACCATCTGCAGTGATTTTGGAGTCCAAAAAAATAAAGTCTGACACTGTTTCCACTGTCCCCCCATCTATTTCACATGAGGTGATGGGACCAGATGCCATGATCTTAGCTTTCTGAATGTTAATCTTGAAGCCAACTTTTTCACTCTCCTCTTTCATCAAGAGGCTTTTTAGTTCCTACTCACTTTCTGCCATAAGGGTTTATGCATATATGCATCTGCATATCTGAGGTTATTGAGATTTCTCCCGGCAATCTTGATTCCAGCTTGTGCTTCTTCCAGCCCAGCGTTTCTCATGATGTACTCTGCATATGTTAAATAACCAGGGTGACAATATACAGCCTTGACGTACTCCTTTTCCTATTTGGAACCAGTCTGTTATTCTATGCCGAGTTCTAAGTGTTGCTTCCTGACCCGCATACAGGTTTTTCAAGAGGCAGGTCAGGTGGTCTAGTATTCCCATCTCTTGAAGAATTTTCTACAGTTTATTGTGATCCACATAGTCAAAGGCTTTGGAGTAGTCAATAAAGCAGAAATAGATGTTTTTCTGGAACTTTCTTGCTTTTTCGATGATCCAGCGGATATTGGCAATTTGATCTCTGGTTCCTCTGCCTTTTCTAAAACCAGCTTGAACATCTGGAAGTTCACAGTTCACATATTGCTGAAGCCTGGCTTGGAGAATTTTGAGCATTACTTTACTAGCGTGTGAGATGAGTGCAATTGTGCGGTAGTTTGAGCATTCTTTGGGATTGCCTTTCTTAGGGATTGGAATGAAAACTGACCTTTTCCAGTCCTGTGGCCACTGCTGAGTTTTCCAAACTTGCTGACATATTGAGTGCAGCACTTTAACAGCATCATCTTTCAGGATTTGAAATAGTTCAACTGGAATTCCATCACCTCCACTAGCTTTGTTCGTAGTGATGCTTTCTAAGACCCACTTGACTTCACATTCCAGGATGTCTGGCTCTAGGTGAGTGATCACACCATCGTGATTATCTGGGTCATGAAGATCTTTTTTGTACAGTTCTGTGTATTCTTGCCACCTCTTCTTAATATCTTTGCTTCTGTTAGGTCCATACCATTTCTGTCCTTTATCGAACCCATCTTTGCGTGAAATGTTCCCTTGGTATCTCTAATTTTCTTGAAGAGATCTCTAGTCTTTCCCATTCTGTTTCTTTCCTCTGTTTCTTTGCATTGATCGCCGAGGAAGGCTTTCTTATCTCTCCTGGCTATTCTTTGGAACTCTGCATTCAAATGGGAATATCTTTCCTTTTCTCCTTTGCTTTTTGCTTCTCTTCTTTTCACAGCTATCTGTAAGGCCTCCTCAGACAACCATTTTGCCTTTTTGCATTTCTTTTCCATGGGGATGGTCCTGATCCTGTCTCCTGTACAATGTCACGAACCTCTGTCCATAGTTCATCAGGCTCTCTATCAGATCTAGTCCCTGAAATCTATTTCTCACTTCCACTTTATAGTCGTAAGGGATGGTCAGATCATGGTGGAGAGGTCTGACAGAATGTGGTCCACTGGAGAAGCGAATGGCAAACCACTTCAGTATTCTTGCCTTGAGAGCCCCATGAACAGTATGAGAAGGCAAAATGATAGGATACTGAAAGAGGAACTCCCCAGGTCAGTAGGTGCCCAATATGCTACTGAAGATCAGTGGAGAAATAACTCCAGAAAGAATGAAGGGATGGAGCCAACGCAAAAACAATACCCTGTTGTGGATGTGACTGGTGATAGAAGCAAGGTCCGATGCTGTAAAGAGCAATATTGCATAGGAACCTGGAATGTTAGGTCCATGAATCAAGGCAAATTGGAAGTGGGCAAACAGGAGACGGCCAGAGTGAATGTTGACATTTTAGGAATCAGTGAACTAAAATGGACTGGAAAGGGTGAATTTAACTCAGATGACCATTATATCTGCTACTGTGGGCAGGAATCCCTTAGAAGAAATGGAGTAGCCATCACGGTCAACAAAAGAGTCCGAAATGCAATACTTGGATGCAGTCTCAAAAACAACAGAATGATCTCTGTTCGTTTCCAAGGCAAACCATTCAATATCACGGTAATCCAAGCCTATGCCCCAACCAGTAATGCTTAAGAAGCTAAAGTTGAACGGTTCTATGAAGACCTACAAGACCTTTTAGAACTAACACCCCCAAAAGATGTCCTTTTCATTATAGGGGACTGGAATGCAAAAGTAGGAAGTCAAGAAACACCTGGAGTAACAGGTAAATTTGGCCTTGGAGTATGGAATGAAGCAGGGCAAAGGCTAATAAGAGTTTTTCCAAGAGAACCCACTGGTCATAGCAAACAGCCTCTTCCAACAACACAAGAGAAGACTCTACACATGGACATCACCAGATGGTCAACACCAAAATCAGACTGATTATATTCTTTGCACCCAAAGATGGAGAAGCTCTATGCAGTCAGCAAAAACAAGACTGGGAGCTGACTGTGGCTCAGATCATGAACTCCTTATTGTCAAATTCAGACTTAAACTGAAGAAAGTAGGGAAAAGCACTAGACCATTCTTCCACCATAGTTACATCATAAATCTATACCCAGTATTTACACGATTACTTAGTTATATTATAATATTATCAGTATACATGTTTTCTCTTGTATGACTTTTTGTATTTCCTAAACTGTTCTTTTTGCCAATTTTTAAAATAATCTTTATTTATTCATTTCAACTGAAAAATCTTAACAAGTTTACATTAATAAAATAATCTTTTTCAAAGAAATATAATTGTTTTATTAATATATTTATTTTATTTGGCTGTGCCAGGTCTTAGTTATGGCATGCAGGATCTTGAGTTGGTGGCATGCAAACTCTTAGGTGCAGTATGTGGGACCTAGCTTCCCAACCAGGGATCAAACCTAGGCCCCCTGCATTGAAAGTACAGAGTCTTAGCCACTGAAACACACGGAAGTCCCAATATAATTGTTTTTACTTTAATAGTTTTTAAGGATTTTCATAAAGAAACACTGGATATGATGAACTATGTATGCACACTTTCATTCATTTCAGTGCTTTATGATACGAAGAATTATTTACGCATATTTATTTTCCCCAATTTTCACTAAAATCATGATGAAAAAAATAAAAGATGTATGAATAATTACATATTAACCAGAAGATGTATGAAATAAATTAATATATATCAATGGGAAGTATTACAATGCCCTATTCACAATGTTTTATATGTAAATGTGTTTAAAAATATGATAGTATATACAAGAAAACATAGTTATTCTTATACAGTATGACTTCAGTTGGATTTTTATAATTTTAAAAAAGAAAATCTTCCTTAATTGTCACAACATGTTTAATAGAAGTGTGTGCATATACACAAGTGCATTTGTGTGTCTACACTGTTTTTGTTTGCTTGGCCTTCTCTATCATAAGTTTTTTTCCCAAAGAATCCAACAACTGTAAATCTCCTCTAATTACACACTCAAAAACATCAGATCAAGCAGACGAATGGATAAGGAAGCTGTGGAGAGGAGCCAAGATGGCGGAGGAATAGGACGGGGAGACCACTTTCTCCCCTACAAATTCATCGAAAGAACAACTGAACGCTGAGCAAACTTCACAAAACAACTTCTGATCACTAGCTGAGGACATCAGGCGCCCCAAAAAGCAGCCCATTGTCTTTGAAAGGAGGTAGGACAAAATATAAAAGTTAAAAAGAGAGACAAAAGAGCTAGGGACGGAAACCCATCCCGGGAAGGGAGTCTTAATAGAGGAAGTTTCCAAACACCAGGAAACCCTCGCACTGGCGGCTCTGGGGGAAATTTTCGAATCTCGGAGGGCAACCTAACTGGGAGGAAAAAATAAATAAAACCCACAGATTATGTGTCTAAAAGCAACTACCAGCAGAAAAGTACCCCAGATGCCTGCATCCGACACCAGCAAGTGGGGGCGGAACAGAGAGGAGCGGGCAGCATTGCTTAGGGTAAGGACCGGGCCTGAGTGTCCTGAGAGCAATCAGAGGGAGCTTTTGTGAGATAGCAACTTAAACTGTGGGATAGCTAAAGAGAGAGAGAAAATTAACCGGCCTGAACACACTGCCGGCCGTTCTTAGAACAAAGGGAGTGAGCAACTCCAGAGAAGAGTGTTTTCAGAACAAAGGGAGTGAGCAACTCTAGAGAAGAGTTAGCCTGGCGGTGGTCCGGCCCATACCTGCCAAAGGCAGGAGACAGGGGGGAGGGGAAAGGGGCAAACTTGGCCCCAGAGACGGCACCCCCACCACACTGCAAACAGGCCTCCAGTTTCTAACCAAAGACTTCCTGAGATTCCGGATGGTCGACATCCACCGAGAGGGTCACGGCTAAACACAAGGCGCACGCACCAGACTGGTGCGGGCAGAAACTGAGGCTGGGGCCGCGGAGGGGAGAAGGCGCACTGCACCGGGGAGAGTGCGCCTGTCAAGGTCCTGGCTGCCTGAGCTGCTCGGGCGGGGAAGGCACAAAACGCAGGCGCAACTGAGTCCGCGCTTTTGTGGAGTACCCAGAAAACTGGAACCGCACACAATGCAGGGCACGCTCCATATAGGGCAGTCGGGAGCCTGTGCAGCATAGACGGGGAGAGCACACCTGTGAGCGGGGCAAACCCAGTGTGGCCAGAACTCTATGAGTGCTCCCCACACACAGTGATATCTGCCTGCAGCACCCCTCCCTCCCCGCAGCAGGACTGAACTAGCGAACCTGAACAAGAGACCACCCCGCCCGCCTGTGTCAGGGTGGAAATTAGACACTAAAGAGACCGGCAAACAGGAGCCAAATAAATAAAGGGAACCGCTTTAGAAGGGACCGGTGCAACAGATTAAAATCCCTGTAGGTAACACTGGCTACACCAGAACACCAGAAGGGGCCTATAGATATCGAGAAGTGTAAGCTGGAACGAGGAGCTATGTGAAACTGAACCAAACCCACAGTGACCGCAACAGCTCCAGAGAAATTCCTAGATATATTTTTACCTTTTTTTTTAAATTAAAAAAAATTTTTTTTTCCTTTTCTTTTCTTTTAAAATTCCCTATTACTCCCCATTACTCCTTAACTTATTTTTACGATTTTTTTAATTAGGAAAAAAATTTTTTTTCTTTTTTCTTTTTCTTTTTTTTTTCTCATTTTCTTTTAAAGTCCTCTATTACTCCTCTACTACTCCTTAATTTTCATTTTCATTTCACTATCAACTTTCAAAAAAAAAAAAGAGAAGCCCTATTTTTAAACCAAACTTTATATTTCTAAAATTTTTTGTGTTTTTGTTTTTAATATTGTATTTTTAAGAGTCTAACCTCTACTCTAGATTTTTAATCTTTGTTTTTCAGTATGTGATATAAATTTTGGACATTTAAGAATCCAATATTCAGTTCCCATTTTTATTCAGGAGTGTGTTAATTACTCTCTCCCATTTTTGACTCTCTGTTTTCTACCTCAGAACACCTCTATTTCCTCCTTTCCCCTTCTCTTCCCAATCCAATTCTGTGAATCTCTGTGGGTGTCTGGGATACAGAGAACACTCTGGGAACAGAGTACTGCATAGATTTGTCTCTCTCCTTTTGAGTCCCCCTTTTTCTCCTCCTGCTCATCTCTATCTCCCTCCTCCCTCTCCTCTTTTTCATGTAACTCTGTGAACCTCTCTGGGTGTCCCTCACAGTGGAGAATCTTTTCACCATTAACCTACAAGTTTTATTATCAGTGCTGTATAGTTGGAGAAGTCTTGAGACTACTGGAAGAATAAAACTGAAATCCAGAGGCAGGAGACTTAAGACCAAAACCTGAGAACACCAGAAAACTCCTGACTGCACGGAACATTAAGTAATAAGAGACCATCCAAAAGCCTCCATACCTACACTGAAACCAACCACCACCCAAGAGCCAATAAGTTCCAGAGAAAGACATACCACACAAATTCTCCAGCAACATAGGAACATAGCCCTGAGCGTCAACATACAGGCTGTCCAAAGTCACACCTAAGACACAGACCCATCTCAAAACTCATTACTGGATACTCCATTGCACTCCAGAGAGAAGAAATCCAGTTCCACACACCAGAACACCGATGCAAGTTTCCCTCACCAGGAAACCTTGACAAGATAATCGTCCAACCCCACCCACTGGGTGAAACCTCCACAATAAAAAGGAACCACAGACCTCCAGAATACAGAAAGCCCACTCCAGATACAGCAATCTAAACAAGATGAAAAGGCAGAGAAATACCCAACAGGTAAAGGAACAAGAAAAATGCCCACCAAGTCAAACAAAAGAGGAGGAGATAGGGCATCTACCTGAAAAAGAATTTAGAATAACGATAATAAAAATGACCCAAAATCTTGAAAACAAAATGGAGTTACACATAAATAGCCTGGAGACAAAGATTGAGAATATGCAAGAAATGTTTAATAAGGACCTAGAAGAAATAAAAAAGAGTCAAATAAAAATGAGTAATGCAATAAATGAGATCAAAAACACTCTGGAGGGAACCAAGAGTAGAATAAATGGGGACAGAAGATAGGATAAGTGAGGTAGAAGATAAAATGGTGGAAATAAATGAAGCAGAGAGGAAAAAAGAAAAAAGAATCAAAAGAAATGAGGACACCCTCAGGGACCTCTGGGACAATGTGAAACACCCCAATATTCGAATCATAGGAGACCCAGAAGAAGAAGACAAAAAGAAAGGCTATGAGAAAATACTCGAGGAGATAACAGCTGAAAACTTCCCTAAAATGGGGAAGGAAATAGCCACCTAAGTCCAAGAAACCCAGAGAGTCCCAAACAGGACAAACCCAAGGCGAAACACCCCAAGACACATATTAATCAAATTAACAAAGATCAAACACAAAGAACAAATATTAAAAGCAGCAAGGGAGAAACAACAAATAACACACAAAGGGATTCCCATAAGGATAACAGCTGATCTCTCAATAGAAACCCTTCAGGCCAGAAGGGAATGGCAGGACATACTTAAAGTAATGAAAGAGAATAACCTACAACCCAGATTACTGTACCCAGCAAGGATCTCATTCAGATATGAAGGAAAATTCAAAAGCTTTACAGACAAGCAAAAGCTGAGAGAATTCAGCACCACCAAACCAGCTCTTCAACAAATGCTAAAAGATCTTCTCTAGACAGGAAACACAGAAAGGTTGTATAAACGTGAACCCAAAACAAAGTAAATGGCCGGGACCACACCTATCAATAATTACCTTAAATGTAAATGGGTTGAATGCCCCAACCAAAAGACAAAGACTGGCTGAATGGATACAAAAACAAGACCCCTATATATGCTTCTACAAGAGACCCACCTCAAAACAAGGTACACGTACAGACTAAAAGTGAAGGGCTGGAAAAAAATATTTCACGCAAACGGAGACCAAAAGAAAGCAGGAGTCGCAATACTCATATCACGTAAAATAGACTTTCAAATAAAGGCTGTGAAAAGAGACAAAGAAGGACACTACATAATGATCAAAGGATCAATCCAAGAAGAAGATATAACAATTATAAATATATATGCACCCAATATAGGAGCACCGCAATATGTAAGGCAAACGCTAACGAGTATGAAAGAGGAAATTAATAGTAACACAATAGTGGGAGACTTTAATACCCCACTCACAACTATGGATAGATCAACTAAACAGAAAATTAACAAGGAAACACAAACATTAAATGACACAATGGACCAGCTAGATCTAACTGATATCTATAGGACATTTCACCCCAAAACAATCAACTTCACCTTTTTCTCAAGTGCACACAGAACCTTCTCCAGAAGAGATCACATCCTGGGCCATATATCTAGTCTTGGTAAATTCAAAAAAACTGAAATCATTGCAGCCATCTTTTCTGACCACAGTGCAGTAAGATTAGATCTCAATTACAGGAAAAAAATTATTAAAAATTCAAACATATGGAGGCTAAATAACATGCTTCTGAATAACCAACAAATCATAGAAGAAATCAAAAAGAAATAAAAATATGCATAGAAATGAATGAAAATGAAAACACAACAACCCAAAACCTATGGGACACTGTAAAAGCAGTGCTAAGGGGAAGATTCATAGCATTACAGGCCTACCTCAAGAAACAAGAAAAAAGTCAAATAAATAACCTAACTCTACACCTAAAGCAACTAGAGGAGGAAGAAATGAAGAACCCCAGGGTTAGTAGAAGGAAAGAAATCTTAAAAATTAGGGCAGAAATAAATGCAAAAGAAACTAAAGAGACCATAGCAAAAATCAACAAAGCTAAAAGCTGGTTTTTAAAAAAAGTAAACAAAACTGACAAACCATTAGCAAGACTCATTAAGAAACAAAGGGAGAAGAACCAAAGTAACAAAATTAGAAATGAAAATGGAGAGATCACAACAGACAACACTGAAATACAAAGGATCATAAGAGACTACTACCAGCAGCTCTATGACAATAAAATGGACAACTTGGAAGAAATGGACAAATTCTTAGAAAAGTATAACTTTCCAAAACTGAGCCAGAAAGAAATAGAAGATCTTAACAGACCCATCACAAGCAAGGAAATCGAAACTGTAATCAGAAACCTTCCAGCAAACAAAAAGCCCAGGACCAGATGGCTTCACAGCTGAATTCTACCAAAAATTTAGAGAAGAGCTAACACCCATCTTACTCAAACTCTTCCAGAAAATTGCAGAAGAAGGTAAACTTCTAAACTCATTCTACGACGCCACCATCACCCTAATTCCAAAACCAGACAAAGATGCCACAAAAAAAGAAAACGATAGGCCGATATCACTGATGAACACAGATGCAAAAATCCTTAACAAAATTCTAGCAAACAGAATCCAACAACATATTAAAAAAATCATACACCATGACCAAGTGGGCTTTATCCCAGGAATGCAAGGATTCTTTAATATCCACAAATCAATCAATGTAATACACCACATTAACAAATTGAAAGATAAAAACCATATGATTATCTCAACAGATGCAGAGAAAGCCTTTGACAAAATTCAACACCCATTTATGATTAAAACTCTCTGGAAAGCAGGAATAGAAGGAACATACCTCAACATAATAAAAGCTATATGTGACAAACCCACAGCAAGCATTACCCTCAATGGTGAAAAAGTGAAAGCATTTCCCCTAAAATCAGGAACAAGACAAGGGTGCCCACTCTCACCACTCCTATTCAACATAGTTTTGGAAGTTTTGGCGATAGCAATCAGAGCAGAAAAAGAAGTAAAAGGAATCCAGATAGGAAAAGAAGAAGTGAAACTCTCGCTGTTTGCAGATGACATGATCCTCTACCTAGAAAACCCTAAAGACTCTACCAGAAAATTACTAGAGCTAATCAACGAATATAGTAAAGTTGCAGGATATAAAATTAACACACAGAAATCCCTTGCATTCCTATACACTAACAATGAGAAAACAGAAGGAGAAATTAAGGAAACAATACCATTCACCATTGCAACAAAATGAATAAAGTACTTAGGAGTATATCTACCTAAAGAAACAAAAGACCTATACATAGAAAACTATAAAATAATGATGAAAGAAATCAAAGAGGACACAAACAGATGGAGAAACATACTGTGTTCATGGATTGGAAGAATCAATATTGTCAAAATGGCTATACTACCCAAAGCAATCTATACATTCAATGCAATCCCTGTCAAGCTACCAATGGTATTTTTCACAGAACTAGAACAAATAATGTCACAATTTCTATGGAAATACAAAAAACCTCGAATAGTCAAAGTAATCTTGAGAGAGAAGAATGGAACTGGAGGAATCAACCTGCCTGACTTCAGACTCTACTACAAAGCCACAGTCATCAAGACAGTATGGTACTGGCACAAAGACAGAAATATAGATCAATGGAACAGAATAGAAAGCCCAGAGATAAATCCACGAACCTATGGACACCTTATCTTCGACAAAGGAGGCAAGGATATACAATAGAAAAAAGACAACCTCTTTAACAAGTGGTGCTGGGAAAACTGGTCAACCACTTGTAAAAGAATGAAACTAGAACACTTTCTAATACCATACACAAAAATAAACTCAACATGGATTAAAGATCTAAATGTAAAACCAGAAACTATAAAACTCCTAGAGGAGAACATAGGCAAAACACTCTCCGACATAAATCACAGCAGGATCCTCTATGACCCACCTCCCAGAATATTGGGAATAAAAGCAAAAATAAACAAATGGGATCTAATGAAACTTAAAAGCTTTTGCAAAACAAAGGAAACTATAAGCAAGGTGAAAAGACAGCCCTCAGATCGGGAGAAAATAATAGCAAACGAAGCAACAGACAAAGGATTAATCCTCAAAAATATACAAGCAACTCCTGCAGCTCAATTCCAGAAAAATAAATGACCCAATCAAAAAATGGGCCAAAGAACTAAACACATTTCTCCAAAGAAGACATACAGATGGCTTACAAACACATGAAAAGATGCTCAACATCATTCATTATCAGAGAAATGCAAATCAAAACCACAATGAGGTACCATTACACGCCAGTCAGGATGGCTGCTCTCCAAAAGTCTACAAGCAATAAATGCTGGAGAGGGTGTGGAGAAAAGGGAACCCTCTTACACTGTTGGTGGGAATACAAACTAGTACAGCCGCTATGGAGAACAGTGTGGAGATTTCTTAAAATACTGGAAATAGAACTGCCATATGACCCAGCAATCCCACTTCTGGGCATACACATTGAGGAAACAAGATCTGAAAGAGACATGTGCACCCCAATGTTCATCACAGCACTGTTTATAATAGCCAGGACATGGAAGCAGCCTAGATGCCCATCAGCAGATGAATGAATAAGGAAGCTGTGGTACAGATACACCATTCAATATTACTCAGTCATTAAAAAGAATTCATTTGAATCAGTTCTAATGAGATGGATGAAACTGGAGCCCATTATACAGAGTGAAGTAAGCCAGAAAGATAAAGACCATTACAGTATACTAACACATATATATGGAATTTAGAAAGATGGTAACGATAACCCTATATGCAAAATCAGAAAAAGAGACACTGATGTACAGAACAGGCTTTTGGACTCTGTGGGAGAAGGCAAGGGTGGGATGTTTCGAGAGAACAGCATCGAAACATGTATATCAGCTAGGGTGAAACAGATCACCAGCCCAGGTTGGATGCATAAGACAAGTGCTCGGGCCTGGTGCACTGGGAGGACCCAGAGGGATCGGGTGGAGAGGAAGGTGGGAGGGGGGACCGGGATGGGGAATACATGTAAATCCATGGCTGATTCATGTCAATGTATGACAAAAACCACTACAATACTGTAAAGTAATTAGCCTCCAACTAATAGAAATAAATGAAAAATAAATAAATAAAAATTTAAAAAAAGGAAGCTGTGGTACATATACACTATGGAATATTACTCAGCCATTAAAAAGATTTCATTTGAATCAGTTTTAATGAGATGGATGAAACTGGAGTCCATTATACAGAATGAAGTAAGCCAGAAAGATAAAGTAGACTAACGTATATATACGGAATTTAAAAAGATGGTAATGATAACCCTATATGCAAAACAGAAAAAGAGACAGAGATGTACAGAACAGACTTTTGGTCTCTGTGGGAGAGGGAGAGGGTGGAATGTTCTGAGAGAATTGCACTGAAACAAGTACACTATCAAGCGTGAAACAGATCGCCAGCCCAGGTTTGATGCATGAGACAAGTGCTCAGGGCTGGTGCACTTGGAAGACCCAGAGGGATGGGATGGGGAGGGAGGCAGGAGGGGGGATTGGGATGGGGAACACATGTAAATCCATGGCTGACTCATGTCCATGTATGGCAAAAACCACTAAAATATTGTAAAGTAATTAGCCTCCAACTAATAAAAATAAATGGAAAAAAAAAAGAAAGAGATAAAATAAATAATTAATTAAGCAAATGAAAAACAAAAAACATCAGATCAGATAACTAACCTGCTTTTTTTTTGAGATATCTCTGATAGACGTCTTTCTGTTCTACTCTAGTTTGGTACTCTCTGGGCTTGCTATATAGTATCATCTTGATATTTCTCCTATGACCATCAGGTGTTGGAACTCCTATTTCTTGGATCCCATGTTGCCTTTTTCCTTGTTTTATTTCTCCTCTGCTGGAGATACATCTTACAGTATTTGAGAAAGGGTGAATCGACTGCAATTTTTTTTGAGACACTTCAAAGTCAAAACTCACCTGAGTGACACTTTGGCTGAGTAAAGTACTATAGATTGAAACTAACTTTCCAATCATAATTTCTAGTGTTGCTAATCATAAGTCATATAATCATCCATTGAATATGACCAGTATTTTCTGTTTAGAAGGTTATCAGACCTCCTTTTCATCTCTGATGATCTGAAATTACTTGCTGATCTTTATGTAGACAGATCTCTTTTCACAGTGCCTATAAAAACTCATTTTCCTTTACTTCTGGGGAATTTCCTTGTACTATTTCTTAGATACTTTTCTCCCCTCATTTTTCCTATTCTTTCTTTCTTCAAAAAGATACTTCTCCTCCAGTATCATTTCCCCAATTTAAAAATCTCCTTTCCTCTATTTTCCATAACTCTAAATTTACATTCTATATCTGATATTTATCTACTTTCACTTCTCTTATACTGATTTTGTTTTACTTCTGCTATAAAAAAATTGATATTTAAGACAATTTAAAATTTTTGCAATAGTCCTTCTTATAATCTCTTATTTCATGGATGCAATATAATTTTACCTGTTGAAATTTACATTTTCTTCTGTTATCTGCACTATTACTTTTGACTTTCTCTATCTAGTTGTTTGGGTCTTTGTCTAATTTTCAGAGGGTTTCTTCATGTGATTGGTATTCCTCGGCTCTCTATTTCCCAGGTAGCTCAGCTGGTAAAGAATTCTCCTGCAATGCAGGAGACCCTGGTTTCATTCCTGGGTCAGGAAGAATCCTGGAGTAGGGATAGGCTCCCCACTCCAGTATTCTTGCCTGGAGAATTCCATGCACAGAGGAGTCTGGCGAGCTATATAGTCCATGGGGTCGCCGAGTTGGACACGACCAAGCACAGCACAGCAGTAATAATAATTATACACAAATATACTTACAGAGTCCTTATTGAGTGCCAAGTATTGGTAAGTGCCATATATACATGTGTACCCTTCCTCCCTCCCGTCCTTCTTTCCATTCACCCTCCCTCCCTCCTGTTCTGATTCCTACAACCCCATAAAGTAGTAATGATACCCTGAGGATGTTATATAGCTAGTGAGTGGAGAAGTCAATATTTGAACCCCAGGGACCTGGTTTCAAAGTATGAGGTCTTAACAACTATGTTACTACTGCCTGTCAAAAAGAAATGAAAAGGTGATGGGAAGCCAAGCATTTAGGTGCAAGACTACTGGATAGGTGGCCCTTCCAATGTAGTGACAGCAGGCTAGTTTTGGGGTCCTTTTTTGTTGTTGGTGGTGGTGTTAGGAGACACAAAAATTTAAGTAGCTTAGGTCTTTTTTCTTGGTCAGGCCATTTTCCTAGAGAGGAATCCTAAAAACTCCTACCTGAGGAACATAATGGCTTCCTGAATCTTGGTGGAGTGATGTTGATTCCATTTTTCAGAACGTAGACTTTTCCTGACTGCTGTTTGCAGCATGATGTCTAATTCCTACCTTTATGAACCCTGTACTTGGATGCAATCTAAAAAATTACAAAATGATCTCTCTTTGTTTTCAAGGCAAACCATTCAATATAACAGTAATCCAAGTCTATGCCCAGAGCAGTAATGCTGAAGAAGCTGAAGTTGAACGGTTCCATGAAGATCTACAAGACCTTCTAGAACTAACACCCAAAAAAGATGTCCTTTTCATTATAGGGGACTGGAATGTAAAAGTAGGAAGTCAAGAAACACCTGGAGTAACAGGCAAATTTGGCCTTGGAGTACAAAACAAAGCAGGGCAAAGAATAACAGAGGTTTGCCAAGAGAGCGCACTGGTCACAGCAAACGCCCTCTTCCAACAACACAAGAGAAGACTACACATGGACATCACCAGATGGTCAATATGGAAATCAGGCTGATTATATCCTTTGCAGCCAAAGATGGAGAAGCTCTACTCTATACGGTCAGCAAAAAGACTGGGAGCTGACTGTGGCTTAGATCATGAAGTCCTTATTGCCAAATTCAAACTTAAATTGAAGAAAGTAGGGAAAACTGCCAGACCATTCAGGTATGACTTAAATCAAATCCCTTACAATTATACAGTAAAAGTGACAAATAGATTCAAGGGATTAGATCTGATAGACAGAGTGCCTGAAGAAATATGGACGGAGGTTCGGGACATTGTACAGGAGGCAGTGATCAAGACCATCCCCAAGAAAAAGAAATGCAAAAAGGCAAAATGGTTGTCTGAGGAGGCCTCACAAATAGCTGAGAAAAGAAGCGAAAGGCAAAGGAGAAAAGGAAAGATATACTCATATGAATGCACAGTTTCAAAGAATAGCAAGAAGAGATTAGAAAGCCTTCCTCAGTGACCAGTGCAAAGAAATAGAGGAAAACAATGGAATAGGAAAGACTAGATATCTCTTCAAGAAAATTAGAGATACCAAGGGAACATTTCATGCAAAGATGGGCTCAATAAAGAACAGAAATGGTATGGACCTAACAGAAGCAGAAGAGATTAAGAAGAGGTGGCAAGAATATACAGAAGAACTATACAAGAAAGATCTTCACGACCCAGATAACCATGATGGTGTAATCACTCACCTAGAGCCAGACATTCTGGAATGTGAAGTCAAGTGGGCCTTAGGAGGCATCACTACAAACAAAGCTAGTGGAGGTGATGGAATTCCAGTTGAGCTATTTCAAATCGTAAAAGATGATGCTGTGAAAGTGCTGCACTCAATATGTCAGCAAATTTGGAAAACTCAGCAGTGGCCACAGGACTGGCAAAGGCCAGTTTTCATTCCTATCCCAAAGAAAGGCAAAGCCAAAAAAATGTTTAAACTACCACTTAATTGCACTCATCTCACACACTAGCAAAGTAATGCTCAAAATTCTCCAAGCCAGGCTTCAACAGTACATGAACCATAAACTTCCAGATGTTCAATCTGGAGTTAGAAAAGGCAGAGAAACCAAAGATCAAATTGCCAACATTTGTTGGATCATGAAAAAAGCAAGAGAGTTCCAGAAAAACATCTACTTCTGCTTTATTGACTACGCCAAAGCCTTTGACTGTGTGGATTACAACAAACTGTGGAAGATTCTTCAAGAGATGGGAATACCAGACCACCTGACCTGCTTCCTGAGAAATCTGTATGCAGGTCAAGAAGCAACAGTTAGAACTGGGCATGGAACAACAGACTGGTTCCAAATTGGGAAAGGAGTATGTTAAGGCTGCATATTGTCACCTGGCTTATTTAACTTATATGCAGAGTACATTATGCAAAATGCTGGGCTGGATGAAGCACAAGCTGGAATCAAGATTGCCAAGTGAAATATCAATAATCTCAGATATGCAGAAGACACCATCCTTATGGCAGAAAGCGAAAAAGAACTAAACAGCTTCTTGATGAAAGTGAAAGAGGAAAGTGAAAAAGCTGACTTAAAATTCAACATTCAGAAAACTAAGATCATGGCATCCCATCCCATCACTTCATGGCAAACAGATGCGTGAACAATGGAAACAGTGACAGACTTTATTCTTTTGGGCTCCAAAATTACTGCAAAAGGTGACTGCCGCCACGAAATTAAAAGACGCTTGCTCCTTGGAAGAAAAGCTATGACCAACCTAGACAGCATATTAAAAAGCAGAGAGATTACTTTGTCAGCAAAGGTCCATCTGGTCAGAGCTATGGTTTTTCCAGTAGTCGTGTATAGATGTGAAAGTTGGACTATAAAGAAAGCTGAGTGCCAAAGAATTGATGCTTTTGAACTGTGGTGTTGGGGGAAGACTCTTGAGAGTTCCTTGGACTGCAAGGAGATCCAGCCAGTCCATCCTAAAGGAGATCAGTCCTGGGTGTTCATTGGAAGGACTGATGTTGAAGCTGAAACTCCAATACTTTGGCCACCTGATGTGAAGAACTGACTCACTACAAAAGACCCTGATGCTGGGAAAGGGTGAAGATGGGAGAAGGGGACGACAGAGGATGAGATGGTTGGATGGCATCACCGACTCAATGGATATGAGTTTGAGTAAGCTTCGGAAGTTGGTGATGGGAGCCTGGCATGCTGCAGTCCATGGAGTCACAAAGAGTCGGAAAGACTAAGCGACTCAACTGAGCTGTGAACCTTGTGCCCTTGGATCAAGAGTCTCTTTTCATAAACTCTTCTCAAAATAAACTTCACTCCAGTATCCTGATGGGGTAGGGTAAGAGAAGTGGGTGGCTGCTTGGGTTGGAAAAAGGGAACTATAAACTTTCAATCAGTCCTCCAGATTTCAGCCCCATCCTAACTCTTTGCCTTTAGAAGTACCTGATACTTCTATTTCCAGACTGTCTATAGATTTATATCAGTAATTGGTCCTTTGCTTGCAGCAAATCAGCACAGCAGAGAAAACTGATATTGATATCCAAGTCAGTTATAACTCAGACATGTGTTTTTCATCTTGCAGAACTTTTTGACACTTGTGGTCATATGACACTTATGACCACACTTATGTAGTCACCCCTCCCAAGTTTTTGTCATTGTAGGTTTTGTCATTTAAAATTTTTTCACTCTCATATTTGGTAAGAGAGCAGAGAAAAAGGCATGTGTTTAATATACAGTGTTACACCACATGTGCTTAACTAATATTAAATAAAACAAGATCTCAATTCTGTCCAGTGTAATATCTACTACTGAATCCTTACATGCAAAATGTCATATAAACAGAATGTTTATTTTTATTACTTGAAAAGTGGCAGCATACATATATGAAATGAAATCAGCACAAAAATATGATTAGAAACCTTCAGCTAGAAAAATCACATATCTTATAGGAATAAATTATTTAATAGCCTTAGTATTCTAGTAAGTCAGTATTTATATCCAACACAGAATAGTTGTTTGAGCTTTCAAACTCACAAAGCAACAAAATTTCCACATATATAATCTAAAGACAATATATGAATTACATTGAAGCAGTCACATTGTAATGAAAAGCTAATCAAGATGAAAATTTCTCTCCATACTCTTGGTATGCACCTTAAATGACTATTGTTTAAAAAACACATTGTATCTGATTATCATTTCTATACAGCTACAGTTTTAATATCATATGAATTTCTTTTTTCACATAAAGTATCTTTTATACTAAAGAAATTTAGGCAATATATTATTATCTAAACTGGAAGACAAACCTACTTTTCTGCAACCCACCCTATCCCAGCCCCTAATCCCACTGCAACTAAGGAAACATTGAAACTGAGCATGTCTTCACCATATGCTTACCGAGTGAAAACATAAACACATACCTTGGTCCTGGTGGGACCTTTGTTCTGTCTTCTCTCATTCCACACAAAGGCAATGGCAGCCATAAAGTGAACACCATGATTCATTGAAATGGGCCCCAATAATTCTAGGATCTGCTGCCTCAAGTTCTAAAAAAATTTGAGCAAATTACAAGTGCATTAAAAATTATGAAAGCATTAATAACTGGACGGCACTTTTAGTTTTTCTTGGAAGAATATATAGAACTTGTATATTTTACCACCTAAATCATGATAGTGAAGAGAAGTGAAAGTCACTTAGTTGTGTCCCACTCTTTGGGGCCCCATGGACTATGTAGTCCATGCAATTCTCCAAGCCAGAATACTGGAGTGGTTAGCCGTTCCCTTCTCCAGGGGATCTTCCCAACCCAGGGATCGAACCTAGGTCTCCAGCATTGCAGGCGGATTCTTTACCAGCTGAGCCACCAGGGAAGCCCAAGAATACTGGAGTGGTAGATAATGGTGTCCGTGGTAAATAATGGTGGAGGAAAGTTTAATAATGTTAAGAGATGCAACCATGGTCATTTTAAGTCAAGAGAAAAAAAATAGCCTCTAACAATTTAATCCAAATATTAAAATAAACCATCAGTTTGTTTAAATTTTCTATTGATTTCCAGCCTTCCTTCACAGTGCCAGGTGTGCTCCCATGACTCCCAGGTCTCGGAAGTCAGATCTGGAGTAATATTAGGTAATTGAGGGATATCAATTTGATGACTTGCCATAGCAAACATGCTCTTAAATATTCACATAATTTCCCTCTAAATATAAAGAAAAAACTTTGGGAAACATCTGAAAGTATAAGAAGAAAAAATTTTTTTGAATCAACCATTAACTTCATCATCCTGAGATAATCATTATTAGCTCATGAATTTTCTTTATTCCTTCTTCTGCAGATAATTTTTTACATAATTAGAAATACAATATTTGTTCAATTATATAAAATTCCTGTTTTACTAAACTTTTAAGCACTTTCCATTGACTAAGAATTCTTCAAAACCATGATTATTAGTGGCGACATGGCAAATAGATGGGGAAATAGTGGAAACAGTGGTTGACTTTATTTTTCTGGGCTCCAAAATCACTGCAGATGGTGACTGCAGCCATGAAATTAAAAGACGCTTACTCCTTGGAAGGAAAGTTATGACCAACCTAGACAGCATATTAAAAAGCAGAGACATCACTTTGTCAACAAAGGTTCATCTAGTCAATGCTATGGTTTTTCCAGTGGTCATGTATGGATGTGAGAGTTGGACTGTGAAGAAAGTTGAGCACCGAAGAATTGATGCTTTTGAACTGTGGTGCTGGAGAAGATTCTTGAGAGTCCCTTGGATTGCAAGGAGATCCAACCAGTCCATCCTAAAGGAGATCAGTCCTGGGTGTTCATTGGAAGGACTGATGTTGAAGCTGAAACTCCAATACAGTGACCACCTGATGAGAAGGGCTGACTCATTTGAAAAGACCCTGATGCTGGGGGGGATTGAGGGCAGGAGGAGAAGGGGATGACAGAAGATGAGATGGTTGGATGGCATCACCAACTCAATAGACATGGGTTTGAGTGGACTCCAGGAGACGGTGATGGACAGGGAGGCCTGGTGTGCTGCGGTTCATGGGGTCGCAAACAGTCGGACATGACTGAGTGACTGAACTGAACTGAATGTAACACTGAGTAAATAAGTTACTTAACCGTTCCCTACTGTTTAGATCTCTTTTTTTCTGCCATTAAATAAGGCTACAATGGTGGTGATTTAGCCGCTAAGTCGTGTGTGACTCTTGTGACCCCATGGAGTGTAGCCTGCCAGGCTCCTCTGTCCAGGGGATTCTCCACGCAAGAATACTGGAGTGGGTTGCCATTTCCTTCTCCAAGAGACCTTCCTGACCCAGGAATTGAACCTGGGTCTCCTGCATTGCAGGCAGATTCTTTACTGACTGAGCAATGAGGGAAACCCTTAATATTTATTATAAATAAAGCTATAATAAATATTATACATATTTACATAATTTTGATTATTTTAGAATTAATTACTAAAGAAGATGACTAGGTCAAAAACTATGTAACTTAAAGATCTCTGTACATATTGCTAAAACTATTTTCCAGGAGAGATTTGCATATTAAAATGTCAGCTTGAAATGTTCTAAAAAAGGAGTAAAGTAATAACATGTATGACTGAATCTCAATAATATCATGTCACATGAAAGGTGTTAGACACAAAAGACCAAATAATGTATAATTTCTTTTTTACAGGAATTGGCCTGAAAAAAGCAAATTGATATACAGAGAAAACAGATTAAGGGTTGATGGTGGTTAGGGGTGGGACCCAAGTGCCTGCAGATGGGCATGAAGAATCTTTTTGTGGTGATAGCTATGTTCTAACATTAGATTGTGGTGAGAGTACTGCAGCACTTTAAATTTACTTAAAAAAAAAAATGTATTATATATGCTTAAAAAGTGATTTTTTTAATGTCGTTTCAAGAAAATAGTTAAAATTACTTGATAACTAATTACACAATCCATGCAGACTATCATAAATACTACTCAAATTATTCACAAATTTGGAACATAATCTCTAGGAGAGGTGTCAAATAGACTCTTGAGCTCCAAGGGTGAAGTGTGAATTATCTAACCTTTGTGGCTCCAAGGTTAATAGTGGTAACAGAGGCAGATGCAGCAATGGTCATTTTTTCTGAAGAATCGGCCTGATGCAGCACGCTCCAAAGCAGTGTCACTGAGGACATAATCATGTGAAGGATCGAGAGGATTCCACTGCGGGCTTCAAACAGGTGTTTGTGATCTACATTGACCAAAAGCTATCAAAGTCAGGGGAAAAAGAAACATATCATTTACTGAGGTTTACAAATGGGGACTTATTAGGCCTCACAGTCTTTAAAAACCAGTCAAATATTTGTGCAGTCTCACTTGGTGATATTGTGTAGTAGGATCCAACAAACAGTAGTGGATAATGGCTGTGATCCCTTCCAAAAGGGTAAGAATCATATCTGGTGGGATAATTGATGCCATCCACAGAGACCTGAAAGAAGATGTATCCATGTGAACACAAGTTCTGTGAACAAGAAGTTTGTTTCATCAATAATAAATGTCCAGCATGTGCTAAGCACACAGTAAGGGCTCAATAAATATTATATAAATAAATGACTAAATAAATAAATTAGGAGCTTTTATATCCTCATCTAATAAAACAAGTGTGACATATTAAATGTACTAAAGTTCTTTTGGGATAACAAATTCTAAACAAAATAAATAAATACAGCCAGTTTTCTTATTTCCAGTACCTGAGCTCACACAGGAGATAAACCAGACACTAGTCTATTAAACACCTGGATAAATTTTGACAGATTAATTTTGAATATGGCCTGGGGATACAGATAAAATTCGACACCAAACAATGAAAATTCAAAATAAGAAGTAAAATCAGATGGGAAAAGAATTATTTATAATTTTAATTTTAGTGTGACATTAACTTGCACTTAGATCAACACATCAGATAAACCAAGGAAACCCTTTGCAAGGCTTTCTGCTACTTTTGCCGGCTCAGTCAAGAAGGGCATCAAAATTAATTTCAGTTCTGTGGAGAAAAAAAAAGTCTTGTTTATCTATTCCTTCTGTTTTCTATTTTTGATTCTTTTATGGATATTCTTCCTCAATTTTCTTTATGAAAATAACATACTATGTGTAACCTAACAATAACCTCTAATTTATTTACCCAAATTGCAACTGACTTTCTAGATGATGAAGTGGTCATACATGTAAAAAATGTCAATAATGACAAAATTAAACATAAATTCTTACCTACTATCAGATAATCCTGTTTCATATTTGTACTGTTGAATTAAATTATCTAAATTTCTACAAAGCTGTAGTGTCACAGAAACAACCACTCTCTGGAGAACTTTTCCCATGTAAGGCAGAGTAGATGTGATCAAACCAATCCACTGTGGGTGCATCTTACAGGCACAGTGTTGATGTAAAGCTCGTATCACCGCACAAAGGAACATGCCTTGAGACGTGATTGGCTGGGCATGCAAATACTGAAGAGAAGTCATGGGCTGATGGGGACTGATGTGCTCCAGATCAGACACCACAAAATCAAAACCTGTTTCATTCTCTTCAGGGATAGTCATTACCCTGTGTTCAAGAACAATGAGCCTCTGAAGCACTTTGAGAAGCTGTGACTGGAGTGTGCTGCCATTGTCAAATTCATCTTCGGAGAAATTGATCAGGCTGTCCTCTGAGAAACCTTCTTCCACAGCAATCATGTTCTTACCTGCTATCTTTTCACTGTGCCATTTCTGAGCACTAAAGATAGATGACAGCAAACAGTGAAGAATCACTTTCTGAACTTTGCACTTAGATAACATATCAGAGATAAAACTAGGGAAACCTTTTGCTGAGCTTTCTATGACTTTTGCCAGCTCGGTGAAGAGGAGTGTCAAAATTTCAATGCTCATCATCTGCATGTTTCGATTGCCTATTAAATCTTGTGCTGTAACCTTGACATGAGTTGGGTAATGGCTACGCATATAATACAAACAGAGAGAAATAAGGATTTCTATGTACATAGAACTCCGGAAGTTATGATTTGAGTCCACTGGAATGTGACTATAAAAATCTTTGCCCATAACAGAAATCCGGTGTCTGGCCAAAAGATTCTGAAGCAGAGACAACTGAGGCGTATATGCGTTATTTACACTAGTGGTTGAAATGGCATTTACAAAAGCAATGGGGTTAGTTTTCAAGATGGCCTTAATGGCAGAAAAAGCATACAGAGTTCTGGATGAATCGTACAACTGGAGATACAAAAGCACATGTTGATAGAGAGGATGGATGTTGAAATTGGGAGATTTTCGTGATCCTGGAGAACCCATGTCACTCTCAATTTCAGAAATTTCTCCCTCTCCGCAGCTATACCAGTTCTCTAAATCTAGACCATCACTGAAGAAAACACTGGTCTGCTTGAGTTTTTCATTTGAAGTTTTCTTTTTGTCATCATCCTTTTTTCTGGCAAGTTTTACTTTAGGTTTTGCTCCCGGTTGTTTACCTGACTCCTTTACAATTGTTTCTTTCTCGGAGACTTTTTCTGATAATTTTTCTTTGAAGCTGAACTGAATGCTACTGTGACTTCTCTGTCGAGATCTGGTTTCTGTGGAAGCAACAGAAGAGTCGTGGAAAGTCTGTGCGGTTCCTGAAATACAAGGTGAGGAGCTGTTTCTGGAAATTCCATTTGGCACACACTCACAGCTTCCCTCTGTGGACACAGACAGAAACTGAGAACCGTCGTCATTCAGCACAGCACTCTGGCTCTGCTGAGCAGGCTGATCTTCGTTGCTAGTCACCTCCTCGCCTGGATCCACATCACTGTCCTTCGGGGGCAGCCCTTCAATTTCTGACTGAGATGTCACTGAGGCAGATTCCGCTTCGAGGCCACTGACAACTTTACATATCAGGTCAAAGACCACCTGCTGAACATCATCATCTGGGGAGCCGGCGCTTGGCGCCTGGGAATCATCCTGTGCAGTCACGGTCTCAGGATCGGCTTCGTAACTCAGGTTGTCCCCAGCAGAGGACTGAGAACATCCCGAGTCCGACCTCTGAAGTATTTCTATCTGCTGGTCGGGCAGATCGAAATCAGACACAACCATAGGGATTGTCTCACTGCTGGTGCTTAGGAGGGACAGTCTGTCACTTAACGGATTAACAGTAAGGCTGAAGTTCTCCATTTCATCCATGGTAAGTGTCTTCTCACCGTTTCCTTTCGATGCCATGAGTTGTACTTGGCTTACTGGCAAAAAGAGTAAAGAAAAACAATACAAAATACATTAAAATAATTGAGATGTAAACCAAACAAGATTTTTTAATCACTACTTTCATTAGCTACTTATATTTTTCTATTAAAATGTTTGTTAATGTTAGACCTTTTAAGTTAGAAAATTACGTAGATGACTATTAGAATTTAAAGACAACTCAACATTAGAAGGCCTATTATTCAACTGAATTAAACAACACAGCACATTTAACAGAGATAAAATATAAAACATTGCCCTTATCCCCAAATATGACATTCTTTTTAAATAGTTCGGTATATAGTTAATATATAAATACATAATCTCCTTGATTTTAACAAAATTCAACAAGCATTTATAAATTATCTAGTTTGAGTAAGGCCCTAAATGAGAAGAGGATGAGGAGTTTTAAAACGAATAGGGATCACAAATACCCATTTCTGTGCTTTTGGGGGAGCATTTCTTCAGAGAGGGTGGAAGGCTTAGTTCCACGCAAGAAGTGCAAAGACAGAAGCTTCAAATTCAGAGAAAGCATCATGACACCACAGATGAGGTCTGAGAATGATCTCAGAGAGGTGAGAATTCAGCAGACAGGCAGGAACTATGGTGGGCAAAGTATTAATACAAAGAAGTGCTGGCGATAAGCAGAGCACAGCATGTTCTTAAGAGGATTCAGGGGAAGCTGTGGAAAGGAAGCTAGAGAGAGGAATCATGGCTCTGTAGAAACACACTCAAGATGAAGCAGGAGCACGGTTGGTTCTAACTTCACCACCTACCAGCTGTGAGACTCTGAGAAAGCCACAGCCTCATTGGTAACATGACCTTTTCATTACTGACCTTACAGGATTATTTTACAAGAGAGAGAAATGAATTTGATTCTTTTGTCCGTAAAGTACAATAATCTAAAGGGCCATTATTGGTGTATTATAGAGGGTATCATTTGACAATCTGTGAATGTCTATTAATTACTATTATTAGTAATAGTATTCTATTAATAGTAATAGCAAATATTTATCAAACATTAATCATAATAGTGAACATTCATCAAACACTTATATGCCAGTCACAGAACTACGCATGTCACTAACATGACCACGCCTAACGCTCACCATGAAGTTTTGACAGCTGGGTATCATCATCCTCATTTTACAGATGAGGGAAATGACACCTGAAACAGAAATGTGCACTAAAAGCTTACTATAGATTCCTAGTGGAGTATCAATAGAACACTGCAGGACCAGGACTATAAAGTCTACAGTATTTGCTAATACTGAAGAATGTTTCTGACCAGAGTTATGCTAATGCCTCCCCTGAAAGAGTCAGTTGATAACAGAGATCCAAGTCCTCTAAGATGGTCAGGGATGAGGTACACACTGACACACGCAAGCAGCACTATTGCATGCAGAGGGAAAAAATCAGCACATGGAGAAATTCTCACGTTTGGTTCTCTTGACAATCACTCTTGTGTGTTTGCCTCTCTATTTATTAATTTAATTCTAAATAAAGCTGTTCTAATTCCATGCGATATTCACCATTATTGCAGGAAAAGTTCTGCATGAAATGCTTGTCACTCTCTTCTCCAGGAAAACAGGGAGCCTTATTCCAGTAACGTTCCGCTTGTACTCGCTGCACTGAAACCCTCTGAGTTTTGGGATGCAGTAAGAGCAGTAACAGAGGTTCCAAAACTCTCGCGATATCATGTCTTTGTAGGACTTGGTTCAGCCAGGCTTGTCCCACAGAGCTGGTGGACCCATCGAGACTGTTAAGGCTGTCTAGCATGATGAACAGTGACCTACAATAAACACCAATAATTAAAACAAAGAACAGAATACCTACTTTAGTTTTAACACTCTAATTTTTTAAAAATTAACATTACTGTAAGTTGTGTTTCTTACTTGGAATTAACTATTCTAAAGTAACTATACTTCACAATAACTTTTGACTACAGCGTTTTAATAACCTTAATCCCCAGTTTCAGTAGATACAATGAAAGAAAGAAAAAGAAAACGAAGTCACTCGGTCATGTCCGACTCTTTGTGACCCCATGGACTGTAGCCTACCAGGCTCTTCTGTCCATGAGATTTTCCAGGCAAGAGTACTGGAGTGGGTTGCCATTTCCTTCTCCAGGGGATCTTCCCAACCCAGGGATCGAACCCGGGTCTCCCACATTGCAGGCAGATGCTTTTACCATCTGAGCCACCAAGGAAACCAAAAAGATACAATGAGAAAGAAGAAAATAGTCCTCTCTCTTTTCTTATACACTTGTATTTTTTGAAATTTCACAAGCATACATTATCTCTATAAGATAAATACTGTAAAAAAACAGAAAAAAAAAAACTTGAGAATTAGTCTGTTTTAGCGCTGTATTACTGTTCATATCACTAAATACAGCCCCTAAAGTTAACACTATTTTCATGTTCTTCTGTGCTCCTTTGCTCCCATTTTCTTTATGAGTTGAAGCCATGTGCTTAATTCAAGGAAAGACCTTCTGTGAAAGGTGTGGAGGTATGGTTTGCGATCAGAAAACCAAAGATAAAACTGGGCCATCTACTTTATCTCACGTATGATGATCTTGGGCAAATCACTTAACTTCACTGTCATGATGAGAACAGGTGGTTACTGAATTAGAGGTGGTATTTGTGAAGTACCCGGTCCCAGGGCCCAGTTTACTAGAGGGGTTCAGGAGCAGACCATTAGAGAACGGTGATGCTGCTTTATACCAGCTGAGATCCAGCAGAGCATGCATCTGATGCTGAGTGGGGCTTCAAGCATAGTTAGATTTGGGGCCGCCTTGATGAGACTTGCTGGTGAGCCTGCTATCTGATGTCAATGTATGTAAGTCTACATACATATAAATGGCATTTCCTTGGAAGTTACTGCAAATCTTATTTCTGGTGTCTGAGTCATCTATGGAGTTCAGACAAACAGTAAAACCACTCTCAGGCAGCTAACTAGATGTTTTGAATCCACAGAAGTGATCTGTCAGTATTTTAGTTGTAGATTCTAAGTCTGGTTCAGGCAAGACTGGGAATAACTGCTAGAGAAACACTTATACCATCCACTGTTTATATGAAATTTCACTGAATGTAGACTCAAGAAGGCTGCATATGTTGCTATGTTCCCGACATTTAGAATGATGCCTGGCACATAGGAGGAACTTGATGAGGTCACCCAATGAAAGGAAGGGGCACTGGGTGCTCCAGAAATACAAAGGGAAAATCGGTTAGATAAATAAAAATGCCATGCCTTTTAATACAGCTTAGATTGAAAAAATAATTTATAAATTCTCTTTACAAAATCTGCAAATTACTATCTGCTACTCCTGCCAAATTAGCCAGGGGATTAAATAAAGGAAACATTAAGATATTTTATTATAAAACCTGAATATAAGGGTCACACAATCTTGAGGGCATTAGCCCACTGTGGACCCTTTTGCCTGGCAAAGCAATAAAAGTTACTCTTTTCTACTTCGCATCCCCTCAAAAACACCTGAATATAAAATGTAACCAACCTGTCAAAAGACCGTGCAAAAGATGAGGACTTATTTATATGGAGGTCCCTTGTTAGATGCCAAAGAACTGCAAACTTTGCATGTGCTTCCATCCTTATTTTCTGAGGACAAATATGGGAGATGATTTTATTATCCATGAATATATTGAGTGATTTTTAGTAAAAAAAAAAAAAAAGTTGCTATTTAAGACAGTATTATGTTCAGTGTTCACAGTATTCTAGTACATGCTGAAATAAGCTGTATTTTTTTTATGGAAACAGAAATACATAAAATACTTAAATATATACAGAAATATTAAACCTAAAGGATCATCTCATGCTGCCATATAAGTTATTATTTAGTTTAGGTGATTAGTTTACTAGATTACTTTATAACAGGGGATGGAAAGAACTAATAATGTGCATGTTACTATATCTTGACTACAGGAAGCACTTTCCCCTTCATTTTAATATAAGTAAACAGTAGTCAAAACTAATTTTATGGCACTATATAATTTGCTTAGCTCCTAGAAATTATATATTAATTTCAAATGAACTTATCACCACTTATAAAGCTGGTTTATTAGATTAAAAATTTAAGGACTTAAAAAAACTCTATTTCTACACAAAAACTATTACATCACTTTTGGGATTATCTGGAAAAGATTATGTGATAACAATGGATAAAATAATGTAAGAATAAATTATTTAGAATGATCAATATTAGATATTAGACAATAATGCGTTAGTAGAAATTATAAGATTATAAGAAATTGTATAGTCTTTCTCCAGCATTTGTAGAATCCATCAAGTAAAAGATCCCCCAAATCAGATTGCAACTGTCTAAACTGTGACAGGTTAGAGGAATGCCTGCTTTTCCTGTGGACTTAATGCATGCTTTTCCAATGAAGCTTGCATTTGTACATCAACCAATACAAACACATTAAAAAAAAGTAATAACTGATACTTTAATTTTTTCGTGGATATATAATATCCTTATTCAGAACTTAGAAATGCTATACAAGTAAACAGGGATATAATTTGTCCTAGATTTATACTTAAAGTAAAACAAACTATTACATTAAAATACAAGGCTTTATTTAAAAATTTCTGAACAATTCTTAAAGAATGTATTGAAGGAGAACTAGAATATTAACATTTTTCTTGAAATAAACTTTTCATTCCTCTTATTCACTCCATTTGCCACTTCCCTGCGGCCAAATGCTTCATTTACTCAACACAAAGCCTTTTGGAATATAACCTATTCAAACCCACTAGCATTTAGAATTTTTTAAAATGAGGGCAATCCACTTCTAAAAGCTGTTCAACAAAATTTTCTATTAACATAAGAGAACAGACACGGGAAGACCACAAACTTCATTAGGTTACCCTGACCAGGTCAATCAGAATGATCATTACAGCTTCTTTTCAGGTCTGCTCATAACTCAGCCATCTTTAACTGACACGTATGACTCACACTTCATATACATAAGATACAAAATCCTTATTTATTCTTTGTCCATGGAATTCTCCAGGCAAGAATACTGGAGTGGATAGCCATGCCCTTCTCCAGAGGATCTTCCTGACTGAGGGACTGAACCCAGGTCTCCTGCATTGCAGGCAGATTCTTTACCATCTTAGCCATCAGGGAAGCCCATAACCTCACATATTAGCATTCTGTAACTTACAAATGCCATTTCACACACATTAGTAAATGAATCCATCAGTTTCATAACTGAGACCACTGAACACATCTGTAAACAACCCAAGAACTCAGACCAGCAACAACTTGAATCATCATTCCCCACTCCAGAATCACAAAATAAACCCAGCATTTGATTTGGGTTGCTTGATTTTTCATATTACTGTCACTTTTTACAAAGAAGTTTCCTCTAAGACGAATAGAACACATTTAAAGACGTGATAATCATTCTGAATGAAGTTATCTTATTCAGATACTGGATGCCACAATTTTCCTAGGGTTTCCTTAATTTGCCTTTCAGTATAACAGAAGCAGGGGGTAAGGTGGGCACAGGATCGGCAGAGAAGAATTTACCTTATCTTTATGGGTTAACTGCTGGCTTATCACATCCTCACAGATGCTGGATGAAGGAACCAAGTTATGTAATTGATAAAACAGTTCCACACTCTTCTGGTGGTGCTGAGGTGTTGTATCTCCCAGCTGGTTCCACAATGTTAAAGCTACATGCTATTAAAAAGAAGATGTAAAAGTCACAGTGTTACACAATTGTAAATGAGAACTTTTAAACATTTCCTATTAGGTACAAACAAGCCTCTGACTGCCAGACCTAGAAGGTCTTAATACTCATTATGTCACTGAAATGAGATTTAAAAGTGTAGCTTTCCATCTGCTTGCTTCTCGTCATCCAGGTTTTTGGGATATCTTACAACAGACAGTCCTTTAACTAAATTTACTTTAAACATCAGATATGTTAGCACTTTTTACAGGGTCCAGATAAGACCCTATTTCACTATTTTAGTGATGTTTAGTAAAGTGATGCTAGAATACACTATCTTTAAGAGGATGTAAAAAGACCCTGATGCTGGGAGGGATTGGGGGCAGGAGGAGAAGGGGACGACAGAGGATGAGATGGCTGGATGGCATCACTGACTCGATGGGCATGGGTTTGGGTAGACTCTGGGAGTTGGTGATGGACAGGGAGGCCTGGCGTGCTGCGATTCATGGGGTCACAGAGTCGGACACGACTGAGCGACTGAATTGAACTGAAACCCTGCACTGAGGGAAGTTTAATGTTTATGTTTGTATGTCGCAAAGTGAAATATAATTCATAGTTCAAATATCCAAACTTCTTAAACCATAAAATAGGCTGTGTGTATTTCAGTGCTACATGTGTTAACACAGCATATGATTATCTACGACAGCACTAATAAAAAGGCATCAGTCAGTCATCAGGGTTCACCACCACCAAGATGATAGAACCCAGCTCTAATCTAGCCAGATGGACTATCTGAGGGATAAAATGACTTGAAGATTAAAATTTTTTATATATAAAGAATCTACCTGCTTAAGCAAAATATACTTGATGTTCTTTCTATGTCAAGGATATCGTATGTACTGCTGTGAAACAAATCAAAGGATATGCATTTTTTTCTGAATGACATCATGTTATCACAGATGATCATCAGACAATTTAGGGTTGGAAAACTTCTCCTGGACATTTTGGAGACCTGAGGTTGTACTCTATGAAAAGCAAAAGTGTGACAACCACTTCATCTGGAAATATATTTTACAGTATGAATGAACTTTTTACCCCAATACTCCCCTTATTCTTTTTCCCTCCTCACAAAACTGAGGACAGGATTGGCCAAGCAGTACTGATCAAATATGGTATATGGTATCTTTTCCTTATAGTACAATGTTAAGAGGTGTTCAATTAAGCCTGACTATCATCTTTTAAATCTCTGCTAAGCAGATCAGGTCTAGTCTCATCTTAGTCATGCTTGTAGTTCTTAAAACTTACCTTGAAAAATTCAGTCTTCTCAGCTATGTATCTCAGATTCCCCGGCGTGAGAGGAGGTCTAATCACCACAGCTACTCGTCCCTGGTTTGGACTTAAGGGCTGGGCAGGCTCCACACTGTTGATGTTTTCCCCAGTGACCATGGCCACGGACTGAGTCAATCCTACCAGGTCCATCACTAGTGAAATGGCACCACTCTGCACGCTGAAATCACTGGCTTGGCTGCAAGCGTTCATCAGCGTCTGGAGCCACAGCGGAGGCTGCACGTGCTCCCAGTCTGAAACGGAAGCCGGAAGCCAACACAGTCCATCACAGTGAACCTTTCAGGCATAGTCTGTCTTCCAAGTTAATTTCTAAAAACAAAGCACTTAAGAACTTTTGGCCTTGCTCTGTTAACAAAACCATGGTTTCTCACATACACTAGAGCTTCAAGAAAATAAAGCAGCAATAGGAATTTCATAAATTTTTTAATATGTATTTTTCTTGTGCTAAGTCACACAATCCAGTTTCTGTCCTAAAAAAGTTTATTAATCAACAAATATTATGTAGCTCACTGCACTCTGTGTGTGTGTCATACACAAATTTAAAGGAATGTAAATTTATATGATGCTAGTCATAATAAAGGAAATCAGCAGATCCGAATGTTACCACTAATTTTCTCCAGAGAAAGGAGTTAATTTCCTTCTTAGCGTCTGCTTGCTTGCCAACAAACTGTGAGACATCACGATCACAGAATTCCCCAACATATCAATCTCCTCAAAATGACAGTATTTTGTTTTAAAAAACTTACAAATTAAAGCCACAGTTTTAAAAATTAGCTGGCTAAAAAAAGAAATCAAATCCCAGTTTTAATATCTAAGCATTCCTTACAATAAAGGGTGAGTGGGTGGGAAGCATGCTACAGAAGATATTTTAAATAAATAAACCGAGCGCGCCTTACCAGAGTCTGACTTCTCGGCGTGTGAGTCTGAGGGGCGGCTCCCCTCAGCGATGTACACGGGGAAGCTGGAGCACTCCAGGAGGAGCTGGCAGGCAGCGAGGAAGGCGGGGAGGTACTCTTTGGAGGCTTTTTGTTTACTTATATTTCTCTCTCTCACGTCCCCCTGGGAATCCCGGTCCCAGCTGGAAGTCTCCCCCTGTTCTCCGCTGAGATCCCCTTGATGCTCTGGCGCCACAGCCTGAGAGAAGGCGTTGCTCTGGATGATGTAGAGGTTGATGAGTCTGGTGAGAAACTGCTGGACATACTCCAAGCAGCACTGCATTGCGGTTTTCTGGGCTGTCTTCCCACTTCGGGGTGCCGTCCCTTGAGCGATTACGGAAGGGGGCTGGATGACCGTTTCTTCAGACCCCACAGTGGAGGCCGTTTCTGTTTCAGAGGAGGTGCTCCCAATCGGGACGGCAGCTGCCCCCTGCCCCTCACTCAGTTCTCGGTCAATGTCATCAGTTCGGTCTGCTTGATACTGTATGAAGTCAGTGAACCCGCTCTCTGACGAGCGACTACTGGGTGGATTTTCTCCATCTTCGAATACTTCGGTGGGATTTTCAAGAGAAACTGATGAGACCTGGTAGACGGCAAAAAGAGCAGGAGGCTGGGTAGCTACATGTATATATGAGAAATTAAAATTAAATAGTCACATTTTGAAAGAAGTCAGCTATGGATTAGACTTATTCACGACTTAACTCACATTTCATAATTTAATCCATACATCTGGTTAACTCAAAACAGTTTCTACAATTGATTCATGTACCTATGATAACAGGAAATACTGACACAGTTCTAATTAACATATTAATATTAAGTCATTCAAGAAATATTTATTATTTGCTATATGCATAACTTAAGCTTAGGTTCTTGAGGACAAAATATGTATATGTAAAACTCTCTAAAATCTATATCCTTGTTTCAAAATAGTAACAATTTATTCAACCTACTTCATGAAGTCACTTTCCTAATGTCTACATAATGCATGGAAATGAGACATGCAAGGTTAAAAAAAATTACATTTTAAGAACTAGAAATAAAATCTACTAGGTCTTCTATTCAGGACCATATGAAAGTGAAACGTCTGTCTGAAATATGTAAAAGTTCTGTTTTAATGTTTGCCATTAATCTTACACTCTTTCAACAAACAGTTATTGAACCCATACTATTTGCCACATTAGGTACTAGCAACAAAAGGAATTATTTATAATCTAGAAGAGATAATTAATTATAACACAAACAAAAAACAAACCAACTACTGAAGCAGAATAGAGCCAGAATAGATTAACTGTTCCTTTTCTATAAATATAGGATGAGTACAACCATCAAGCATATTTTCTGGTTTAGTTTAAGTAAACAAAAGCTGTGTACATCATGAACTCCTTGGTCAATTGTGCCAGAGCATAATTTGAACTTGAATAAAAAGTGATCTTAGGGAAGATCTCTGAAGATAAACACTCTAAATGCTGCCACAAAGCTGGGTCTCACCCAGAGTTCTTTGCCTCAGTGAGGGACACAACTGTTCATCCGACCGGGAAGGCAGACAGCGAGGGGCGCTTCTTGCTGCCTTACCCACCACTGCTCCACACTTTCCCTACAGCCATTCCAGGGCAGTGGTCAAGGGTGCTGGCCGTTAGTTTGCTAAGGCTCTGACATTTTCCCACTTGGCAAATTACTAAACCTCTCCAAACCCAGGTTACCTAATCTGGGTAACAGAGATGGCAATATTTCGTACATTTAAGAATTACTATGAGGATTAAGTTAAGATAGTGTATACAGTGGGGGAAAAAAGTGAAAGGGTTAGTCGCTCAGTCATGCCCAACTCTTTGCGACTCTGTACATTAGCCCACCGGGCTCCTCTGTCCATGGAATTCTCCAGGCAAGGATGCTGGAGTGGGTAGCCATTCCCTTCTCCAGGGGATTTTATCGACCCAGGGATCGAAGCCAGGTCTCCCACACTGCAGGCAGGTTCTTTACCATTTAAGCCACCAGGGAAGCCCCTGTGTACACAGTACTTGCCACTTATTAAACACTCAATAAATGTTAGCAATCACTCGTTACCTACCAATCCATTACTACCGCTTATGGACTTTTCCTCCTCAATACATGGCTGATCCATCCATTTCCGCCTTCACCCCCCCATGGTGTTAGTACATGTTATCACCACCTCTCACCTGCACGACTGCACATCTCCCCACATCCATTTCTGTTTCTCAGATCCATACCCCACGCTGCAGTCAGAGTAACTTTTCTAATACACAAATCTGACTATGTCACTTGCTTTTTTCCCTTCAGTGTCTTTCCATTGCTCCTCAGATGAAGAATAAAAGCCTGAGGACAGTGACAAGCTCTGGAAGGCCTGGCCCCTCACCTTCTGCGGGGCGCTCCTTTCTGCCTGAGAGCCTGTGCAGGTGCTCCCTGCTCTGTCAAGTGCTCTCTGCCTCCCACCTCACCTGCGCCGACTCCTCTAGAGCTTCACTCAGACAATCCTTCCTCAAGAAAGCCTTCCCTGGCCCCTGATCTAGGTCAGATCACCCCAATTCCCACATTCCGACCACTCTATACTTTCCTTCATACATTTAGCACAGCTATAATTAAATGTGTAGTTGTTTGTTTAATGTGTGTCTCCCAAGTAGAAGGAAAGTGTTGGGAAGGGTTCACCAAGGTGTGCCTGGTCCAGCGCTGGGTACACAGAGTGGTTGCTGAATGGAGGGAGGTTATTTTCTGTACTTCAAAGGCAAAAAAACAAAAAAAAAAAGAAATCTGAAGCTCAGGGAAGTTCAATACAAATCTTGCCCAAGATCACAGAAAATAAGCTTAGTATTTAGGAGAAGAGCTCAGATTAGATGATTCCAAGTTCACACTCCCTTCATGGTAGCAGACCACTGTCTCTATAACAGCATAAGAACTGTTGCATTATAATGCCAAAGATTAGAGGTAGCCATTTGAACTGAACCTGTCCATTTCTCTCCTTTGAAAAATCTTGCATTAATACATTAAAAAAACACAAATCTTGTTTAAATGGTAAAACTGTCATTAGCTTATTATTACTTCTGTATTAATCTTTTTCATATGAAGACTATAGAACAATGGATGTTATTAAGTTCAGTTCAGTCGCTCAGTCGTGTCCAACTCTTTGTGACCCCATGAATCGCAGCACGCCAGGCCTCCCTGTCCATCACCAACTCCCGGAGTTTACTCAAACTCATGCCCATTGAGTTGGTGACGCCATCCAGCCATCTCATCCTCTGTCGTCCCCTTCTCCTCCTGCCCCCAATCCCTCCCAGCATCAGGGTCTTTTCCAATGAGTCAACTCTTCACATGAGGTGGCCAAAGTACTGGAGTTTCAGCTTCAGCATCAGTCCTTCCAATGAACACCCAGGACTGATCTCCTTTAGGATGGACTGGTTGGATCTCCTTGCAGTCCAAGGGACTCTCAAGAGTCTTCTCCAACACCACACTTCAAAACCATCAATTCTTCGGTGCTCAGCTTTTTTCACAGTCCAACTCTCACATCCATACATGACCACTGAAAAAACCATAGCCTTGACTAGATGGACCTTTGTTGGCAAAGTAATGTCTCTGCTTTTTAATATGCTGTCTAGGTTGGTCATAACTTTCCTTCCAAGGAGTAAACGTCTTTTAATTTCATGGCTGCAATCACCATCTGCAGTGATTTTGGATAGAATTCATACTATAAATTCAGTTACACTTGCATACATTTACAATATTTAGTTGTATGGTCTGTATTACATAACTATGGTTCAGATAGCTTTACAATAAAGTAACTTTCTGAAAATAGAAAGGAATGACATGTTTGGACATTTGGGTATAGAGATCCAGGGCACTGATTTTACAAAAATGTACTAAGTACATGGAGACAAAATTGGATTTATAATTTTTAAAAGAATCATTCTATCAGTTACAGTGTCCGAAAAAAAGGGGATACAGAAAATACTCTCAGCTTTCAAATATGATCAATTTTAGACATCTCAGTGAAGATAATACCATTAAGTTTCAGTAAAAAACCCCCCCAAAACAGAAAAACAACATAGATACTCCGGAAACAGGCAAGAAAATCTAAAGGTGGGGTGCACAGGAAACGTATCTAAGGTTAATCAACCACTGTATTAGAAAAGTATATTGAATTATTCTTCATTTAACATGAATTGGTGTTCTTATTTACCTTACCTCTAACCACCAATAAAGGGCCTCCAGATGTTTTCTACATAATATGTGAACATGCTATTGAGAGAACACTACAGTCCCTCTCCAACATTCAGAAATCTCATTCAAAAAAAAAAAAACCAGTTAACAGTTAACATCTATTTTAGTTTTATTCCTAAGAAGATACTAGAGGCATAAAAGAAAAATAGCACACAAAATGCACTGTCCAACAATGGAATTGATATTCATACCATATAAATAATAAGCACGTAGGAAGGAAAATAAGACAGACTAGTTTTAGTTTATGTGGGATAATCTGGGATATATTTAAATTGTTTGGTGCTAATGCTCATTTCATATGTGAAAAGCAATATATTTAGAGAGTACAAGAAAAAAGTTTTAGGGTTAAGACTTGATGGAAAAGGCTGTATGAGATCATCCTGATAATATTTTGCCAGGCTGACAAAATTAAAAAGCAACTGAAAAAAAAGTAAGGGTGAAGACACAAACACAAGATTTAACTCAACGAATCCTTAAATGCTTATATGCTAAAAATTTTTTAATTTTTGTTTTAACATAGTGCCTTTGTGCCTATATTCAATAAAATTACATGATTCCATTACTGTTTGTGTTAATATTCACCAGAAAAGAATTGCAATATTATAAATTTGAAAGCTTTCAAATTCTTGATTTTTTCCATACTTGTTTAAATATGCTACTAGTGCCAAACATTAAAATTATAGTTGATCCAGAGCAATGTGGGGGTTAGAGGAACTGAGGTCCTACAAAGTCAAAAACCCACATGTAACTTTTGATACCCCCCAAAACTTAATTACAAAGCTTACAGTTGACTGGAAGTCTTACCAATAACATAAATAGTTGATTAAAACACCTTTTGTATATGTATATCTATGTATATTTTATGCATTCATAACATACCTTTTTCTTAATTTTTGTGGTATTTTTAGGCTACATGATTTATCTGAGAGTTTTTTTAAATTGTCACAAATTTTCAAAAAATTTTCCAATATATTTAGTGGAAAAAAAAATCTGCATATAAGTGGACCCACTCAGTTCAAACCTGTGTTGTTCAAGAGTCAACTATGTTACAATTCTATTCAACATCATAAAGTAAGCATTAAGAATCTGGAAGACTGAGGAGAGCAAAAAGATTCTGGATTTCTAGAAGAACATGTCAAAAATTTAGTGTGCATATGAAAAGGACCAATAAAGTTTGGATTATAAGCCTGCTGTTTAATAGGATAGTTGTGGACACATGTGGCCTACTGAGCTGTTGAAATGTGCTGATTTGACAGAGAAATTAAAATTTTTAATACAATCAATTTTAATTAAAATTTTAGAAGTAATACTTAGTTTAGTTCTGAGAAAACTTTCAAGTATGTTTAGAACAACCTGGGTAAGTGAATTTAATTTTCCAAATGTAAATTTTACGAACTTAAGTACAGAGAAAGTACTTCTAATAAAAATTTAGTATTTGAATGTGCTATAAGTATAAAATACACAGTAGAATTTTGAAGATGGTACCAAAAAATGTAAAATGTCTAATATTTTTTATGTTACATCAATTTTATATTGATTACATGTTAGAATGACAATATATTTGCTCTAAAGGGATAAATATAATTAAAATTATTTTTACCTGTTTCTATTTTTTTAATGTAGTTACCAGAAAATTTTAAATTATATATGTTGCTTGTAATAAATTATATATAATATAAATTATATATAATATAAAATATATAATATATAATTATATAGTATAATTTATAATATATAAATTATATATATTTCTCTTGCAAAGTGTGAATACAGACAGTTATATTCCACTGGCGCCAAAAAAGCCTACAGAACAGTCTATTGACAGAACACTGGGAACAAGGAAAGATTCACTAATATTTAAATGATTACGTGCAATGATTTTAGTTAGAAACTGTTCTGCCTTGAAGAAATATATTTGGTTTAAAACGAAAAATAATAGTGAAACATTACCTTTTTTTCTTCCCACTCCTTGACTGAGTTGTTCTGCCCACTTGGAAACTGCAACACCCCTCCAGTGCTGGCAGATAACAGAGGAGGTTGAACCTTGCTAAGAATCTTTGAGCAGAGCCTGAGCGAATCTGTGAGTTCGGTCAAGTGCAATGTCTGGAGATGGCTTGTCAGGGCGGATATCATTCGGAGCAGCAACTGGGGTAAGTGTTCTGTCTGGATTTCAATGTAAGTCTCCTGAAAATAAATGTGAAATGACAAAAGTTTACACAGTGTATAACCCCACAGTTATGTTATTTGCTTTTAATTTATATATTTAGAAAAAGGAAATAACTTTATATGTATCATGCTCTTAATTAACACTGGTCATTTATTACTAATGACATAAAATTTCTATTCCAAAATTCTCAATTTAAGTACTTCAAAGCATGTATTATAGAAGAACCCCAGTTTTATCTCTTATAATACTGAAATTATAACATAAAAAAGTAAATAGAATCAGTTAAAAACAAAACAGGCTGAATGTCATACCTGACATAGCACCCTCATACTTCTAGTAGGCTTCAAAAGGAGAAAGCAAAGAATTGAGGAGAGAAAAGGGGAAAAGATTTCCAACAGTATTCATTTAATAGAATCATTAATGAATACAAAGGCAGCAATAGACTACTATATACTAAACATGTAAGATTTCAATAACATGCAATTACAAAATAAATTCCACTTATAAGAATTGTCTATGTATTACAGATTATATAGGTCAGAGGACAAAACCTTTGAAAAATTTTATTTAAAAAGCTAAGCCAAAGGGAAAATCAATTTAATTTTAAAAACGATACTTATGTGAAGATGAGGTCTATCTTCAACATGAAATATTTGAGCTGTGTTATTACATTTCCCCATTATTTTTTTACCAAGGTGATCTTACCAAAGAAACTATATCCAACAAAAAATCCACCAGTAAGCAGAAATTGGTCAGCTGTAACTCAGATGACTCACTACTATCTCCAGGCCCAGTCTGAAGTCTGGCATGCAGTGTCCTCCTAAAAGGACAAAATTCACTTTATCAAGTATACTATCAAGTGATCTGAATACATGTGACTACACTGTTGCCTTTTTAATGTGAGTCACATCAACACTGGGATGCACATAATTAAGGTCTTGTGATGAAGTATGTTCCCTTTCCTCTAGGACACTATGCATCTCTACATGGAAAATTCCCAAAGCAAGATTGCTAGGCTGAACCTCTCCCTGTAACCCCCATCCTGAACTTCTGAGTATTCTGGATGGTTCTATTTGGGACTTATTCCCCATTCCCCCCACTATATATTTCCTCTCTTAGTTAAAATGCATTATTTGTTGCTTGATTTCCAGCATTTGTTCACACCAACTTGTCCTTTTGGACTGTCATTCTCCCCTAACCTCATCCTTTCACATCCAGAACGCAGCCATTCTTCAAAGTTTGAGATCAAACGTTACCTCCTCCAGGAAGCCTCTTCTGATCCAAGTAGCAGAGGTCATTCCTCCAACAAACACGCACATTACATCGTATTAATCCTAAATGATCATACACTGCCCTACACCCTGAAGACACAAAGAGAATGGTCCAGTCCCTAGCCAGCAAGGAATATAAGCCTAGAGACAAATAATGTGACAATGTGATAGTATATGAGAAGCAGATTCTGATGCAGATTTGAGGGGGTAGGACCTCTTTATCGGACCTTTCCAGATGGGCGAGGGAGAAGAGTATTTTACAAGACAGCACGAGTGAAGGCTCAGGAGCAGCATCAACGAAGGCTCAGAGAATGCTGCTCAGGGAGAGTCTATGCTAATTACGTTCAGCTAATGTTCTTCAGGGAGTACTCTAGGTCAAATAAAGAACGGTGCATGCATGCATGCATGCATCTGCGTGTGTGTGTGTACACATGTGAATGTAGAAAGTTCAGTTCCGTTCAGTCAGTCAGTCGTGTCCAGATCTTTGCAGCCCCATGAACCACAGCATGCCAGGCCTCCCTGTCCATCACCCACTCCCGGAGTCCACCCAAACCCATGTCCATTGAGTCGGTGATGCCACCCAACCATCTCATCCTCTGTCGTCCCCTTCTCCTCCTTCCCTCAATCTTTCCCAGCATCAGGGTCTTTTCAAATGAGTCAGCCCTTTGCATTAGGTGGCCAAAGTATTGGAGTTTCAGCTTCAACAGTAGTCCTCCCAAGGAAAAAACAGGACCGGTTGGAACTCCTTGCAGTCCAAGGGACTCTCATTAGTCTTCTCCAACACCACAGTTCAAAAACATCAATTCTTCAGCGCTCAGCTTTATGGTCCAACTCTCACATCCACACATGACTACTGGAAAAACCATAGCTTTGACTAGACAGACCTTTGTTGATGAAGTAATGTCTATGTTTTTTAATATGCTGTCTAGGTTGGTCATGGAGAAGGCAATGGCACCCCACTCCAGTACTCTTGCCTGGAAAATCCCATAGAGGGAGGAGCTTGGTAGGCGGCAGTCCATGGGGTCGCTAACAGTCGGGCATGACTGAGCAACTTCGCTTTCACTTTTGATTTTCATGCATTGGAGAAGGAAATGGCAACCCACTCCAGTGTTCTTGCCTAGAGAATCCAAGGGATGGGGGAGCCTGGTGGGCTGCCGTCTATGGGGTGACACAGAGTCAGACATGACTGAAGTGACTTAGCAGCAGCAGCAGCAGGTTGGTCATAGCTTTTCTTCCAAGGAGCAAGTGTCTTTTAATTTCACGGCTGCAGTCATCATTTGCAGTGATTTTGGAGCCCCCCAAAATAAAGTCACTCACTGTTTCCATTGTGTCCCCATCTATTTGCCATGAACAGATGGGACCAGATGACATGATCTTAGTTTTCTGAATGCTGAGTTTTAGCCAACTTTGTCACTCTCCTCTTTCACTTTCATCTAGAGGCTCTTTAGTTCTTCTTCACTTTCTGCCATAAGGGTGGTGTTCTCTGCATATCTGAGGTTATTGATATTTTCCCGACAATCTTGATTCCAGTTTGTGCTTCATCCAGTCCAGCATTTCACATGATGTACTCTGCATATAAGTTAAATAAGCAGGGTTACAATATATAGCCTTGACATACTCCTTTCCTGATTTGGAACCAGTCTGTTGTTCCATGTCCAGTTGTAACTGTTGCTTCTTGATTTGCATACACAGGTCAGGTGGTCTGGTATTCCCAACTCTTTAAGAATTTTCCACAGTTTGTTGTGATCCACGCAGTCAAAGGCGTTGGCGTAGTCAGTAAAGCAGAAGTAGATGTTTCTCTGGAACTCTCTTGTTTTTTCGATGATCCAATGGATGTTGGCAATTTGATCTCTGGTTCCTCTGCCTTTTCTAACTCCAGCTTGAACATCTGGAAGTTCACGGTTCACGTACTGTTGAAGCCTGGCTTGCAGAATTTTGATGATCACTTTGCTAGTGTGTGAGATGACTGCAATTGTGCAGTAGTTTGAACATTCTTTGGCATTGCCTTTCTATATTCCTTCCACATCATAATCTCTCTAAGGTACCTGTAGCCTTTAATACTAGGAATAAGCATGTGCATGTCTTACTGGCTCTTGCTATGAGCTCTTTGAAGACAGGGACTCTCTCTATGTCTAGCAGTAGCAGTTCAATGAGTAAGCAAGCAGCTTTCTAAATCATTAAAGGGATTAATGCTTTATAGTTTTAAAAGTCTTCTAAATTCAAGATCATAAATGCTTACTTGTTGACTATATGCCATTGAGGCTTGAAGTTTAATCAATCTGGTTCTGAGAGGATTTGGTCTAGAATCCAGATAAAAATTCTACTCAGAGTTACTAGTATTACTGGGTTTTCAGGGCATTTTTTAAGCTGTAAATCCTAAGGGGTGGATGACAATATAGGCTGCTTCTATGTTTTTAAAAACACAAAGCCACCAAGGAATTTTTTGTTATTCAAAGTGAGAAGCATTTTGGGAGAGTATGCTGACCAAGCACAAATTTGCTATTTCCTCTTACAACAATGAAAACCTAGATTACTAAAGATTGGAAAGGGAAAAATCTTTCATCTATGCTGTTGACTCAATAACTCATCTCTAAACTACTTTTTAAAGCTAAGATTATATGATCAATGAATCTGTATTCTAGAAGGACACAGCAGAGACAGATTATGGCCATCAAATAAATAATAACTGTTAGTAGTAGTACTAGACTGTATAAAAGAATATTCTTTTCATTAAACTCAAGAAAAAACAAAGACTGGCTATGGATGATATTAGATTAAAATGAATAAAACAATTTAACATACCTACAACATTCTTCAAACCAACGCGCAACGTAATCCCACATATAATAAGGCTCAAAGGAATTAAAGAGAAGGTTGGCAGTTTTAATCAGTTCTGCAGTTTTCTTATTTTCCCTTAATTTACTAAAAAAAGAAAAAAGAAATAAAAAAACTGATAAATGTTAACATTTACATTTTCAGATTTAATGTGACTGCAAAGTTATTAGGGGAGTACGTGTTCCTAGAAAACTTGAAAATGACAATACTGCAACAAGTAATTTTTATCCACTGCCACTTTATCACTTTATGTGCAGTTATTTTTCCAAATTTGGGTTGTCATAACTTAAATGTATGATTAAGCTCAGAAATCAGCTTTGCGTAAGAGAAAAGGCTGTGCTTCCAGCAGAACAGGAAGTTCTTTCTGAACTATTCTGAGAGCCTGATTGTGAATTTGGCATTAAATTCCTTTGTTTTCCTTAGCACATATAAACTGAACTGTGATTTGATTTTGACAGCCTTGATTCTGAAAGAATTTTGTCTGCTTCCCTGCACTATTCAGGATTTATTTGAGAAAGATTAAGTTTATTTTGTGAGTTTCAGTAACAAAAAGAACTAATACTGTGAATAGTCATTCTTACTGAAATTCCATCAAGAAAAAATAACTTTGCTATTTCAAGTGGGAACCCTGTAGCCTATTAAATACTCACCAACCTACCATTTCCTTTCACCCTTAACAATTAAAACAATTGTTTTTATATATAGTGAGATACTGTCGATACAACAAGCATGTTATAGCACAAAGCTAATTAAATATTCTATGTGCTCAGGAGCTCAGTTGTGTCCGACTCTTTTCCACTCCATAGACTGTAGCCCACCAGGCTCCTCTGTCCATGGAATTTTCCAGGGAAGAATACTGGAGTAGGTTACCATTTCCTACTCCAGGGGATCTTCCCAACCCAGAGATCAAATCCATGTTTCCTACTGTCGCCTGTATTGGCAGGTGAGCCACCTGGGAAGCCCTGAATACTTCACAGGACAAACTAAATTATCAGGCAGTGTACAAAATGAAACAGAGCACAAGCTGGGCTTCCGTGGTGGCTCAGACAGAAAAGAATCTGCCCGCAATGTAGGAGACCTCAATCCTTAGGTCGCGAAGATCCCCTGGAGAAAGGAATAGCCACTCACTCCAGTATTCTTGTCTGGAGAATTCCTTGGACAGAGGAGCCTGGTGGGGTACAGTCCATGGGGTCGCAAAGAATCGGGATACAACTGAGTGACTGATACACA